>NW_027176384.1:11836925-11906925 GCF_023349555.1 Cebidichthys violaceus
ATCGTCTCCCCCCCCCCCCCCCCCCCCCCCCCCCCCCAACGTGACTTTTTGGTTTCTTAAAGAAGCCGTCTGACCTTGTAACCATTCTGTCTGGGCTTATCTTAAGTGGAGCATAGAGTATAGCCAAGAGGCCCTGCTGCCCATCTCTTTCCCTTTGAACCCTTTTAAAGTGCACTATTCTGTCTTCCCAATCCTCAGACATCACAACTACACACTCGCTTTGCATTTTAACTTCCATCTTCTTCTGGACGTGGTCCTCCGAAAGCAACAGTCGTCCTGACAAGCCGGTGATGAGCGGCTGGTAAAAAGGGGTTCACACCACGTCACCTTTTATCCGTCACCTCTCAGGTCGATGGCTACCCAGGGGAGAGGAGGGGAAGGGAAGAGGAAGAGGAGATGAGGGAGAGGGAGCCTATTGGGGCATGGCCTACATCCACTCTCTCCGGTCCCAGCAGAGGTGGGGAGGAGAGAGAGAGAGGCGAGACAGTCCAAAAAAAAAAGAAAAAAAGGGAGAAGATTCGTCCAGCAGCATTGACTTGTGGGGATTGGACCCGCTCAGCCTCCTCCACTCTATCCATCACTCAGATAATAAGAAGTGAAAAGGAGACGTGGACGAGAAGAGGAGAGAGGAGTGCATGATGATGGGATTGATGGATGGATGTGGTCCCTGGGAGAGTCGGAGCATTGCTGTATTAGGTGCCGACAAATGTCACAGGGACAAGCATGAGAGGAGGAGGGGGGGGGGGGGGGGTCCAATATGGACTCATCTTTGAAATGGCTCAAGCAAGTTGCAGGGTCAGCGTGACGCTTTCCATCACAACTGTCCTCACCGGTAACAAAAAGTCTTGAGAGTCACACTTTTTCAACGAGTTAAAAGGGTTCTAAAGTGACATAAACTCTGTGAGGAGATAATCTAGAGGAGTCTCTTGCAGTTAAACATATTTCATATGGTATATTTATTCAAAGTAATGCATGGTGCAGGGAGCGGCTGACGGCTCTCTATCCCCAAAACTAAAAAAAAAAAAAAGACTAAAGCAGCAGCAGCTGACATGGAGCAAGACTCCTCTGAGGCTATTTTTGGGGGAGAGCATGGAAAGAGGACGGGGGAAACTCATCCAGAGATCAAAAAGTGCCCCAAGGTTTAAGAGGAGGGGGGAGGGGGGGGGGGGCATCAGCTGTGCAATACCGTAGCAGTAACCAGAGAGAGGACACCCAGAGTCCCAGGGATCTTGATAATTCACTGACTTTCACTTCTCATGTCTTTTCATCCTTCTTCCCTTAAGTCTCTCTAAACCTCTCCACAAAAAAAAAAGAAAAGAAAAAGAAAAAGCAACACTTTCAATTTCTTCTTCAGCCCTCTTCCTTTCTTTCTGCCCCCCCCCCCCCACACACACACACACACACACACACACACACACACTGCCCACATCCAAACCTCTTTTATTGAGAGGGTTCAGAGAGATCTGAGAGCAGCTCACACTGATAATATAAATGTTTTATCCGTCCTCTAGCCTCTTGCTTCTGAGTCAGGAAAAAAAAATATATATATGTATACATACACATAGTTTCTTTTTCGCGCCTGCTTTATGGCGTGTGCAGTTTATCAAATTCATTCTGTAAGCAGATTTCAAAAGCAATACCTTTTATGTAACCCCTCAGGCTAGCCATGAATTTTTCAGGGTCTTAAAAGTTCAGGGTCTGGAGGGAGCAAACACAGACAAAAGCCAAACTTTGGGAGGTATTAAAGTTTTTCTTTTTCTTTTTTTTTTTTCTCCCAATATATCAACTGAAGGGAAGGGGGCGCATGTCATCATCAAAACGCACACAGAAGGAGAACAGATTTTAAAAATGATGTTTTAAGAACAGAGTTGCTTTACTACATTAAAAAAAAAAAAAAAAAAGGCACAACTTGGACACCAGAATATGTCAGCTGTGTTACCGTAATGTATCAAAGACTCCTGCTCACTTGATTTGAAGTAACGCGTGATGAAAACCAGGAGAGAGTGCACTCATGTGTACTTGATATTAAGGACACTTCTTTTTCTCACGAGGCTCTGGCCAATAACCTCCGAAGCCAATATCCCTCCGTTCTCGGCTTTTGGGGATCGTTCGGGTGCCTCTCCAGCATACGCCAGCGATTTGGCCCTAATTTGACTGGGGAGTGCTTAAAAAGGTAGCCGTTAAGCATTCCTTCCCCAGCGCCTTTTATTATTTTTATTCAGTGGGGTGGTGCAAATGTGACAGTAAGAGGCGTCGGGAGGTATACAATTTGTTCGAAGCGTCAAAAGTGGCTCTGCTTCTGCTGCAGCGCCGGGAGAAAAAGTGGAAATGCCGCAGTGGACTTCAAGTGTCCTGAAGCTGCAAAGCCTCCCTTTAGCTTTGAAGCTAAGTCTGATTCATGCCGGAGAACGTCTGCACGTCACGCTGAAAAGCGTTGTACCTGGCTGCCGCTTTTTGTCTCTGCGGTCCAAAAGATAAATGAGGACTTTCAATGGAAAAGCAAGAGGATCCAAATTGGAAATCATTACGTTAGAGGGGCCAAAAGGAAAAAGTGCCAGTTAGTCGACGCGGAACTGTCACCTGGTGAGACGCAGCTTCTAACAGCCACTTCAGGACCTCACCTTGGCTACAAACTGCCTGTCCTTCTGGTCCAAGTTGGCTGTGGGTGCCACGTAGTCCTTCCAGATGCGGACCTTGCGCTCTTTTGGCAGATCTGTCCAAGAACAGGGTCACATAATCATCATCATCATCAGTGTTAGTCCTCAACATCACCCAGAAACACACAGGATATAAAAAGGGCTTCATCAAGTGAGTAACAATTATCCATTTGGCTGGGAAAGAAAAAAAAAACAAAAAAGAAGCTCCAAAAGCTCATTATAGTGCAAACATTCCAAGGTGATTGATTGTAGGGAATGAATATCATTGCAGCGCAGAGAGAGAGAGAGAGAGAGAGAGAGAGAGAGAGAGCGAGAGAGCGAGAGCGAGAGCGAGAGCGAGAGCGAGAGCGAGAGAGAGAGGAGAGAGAGAGAGAGAGAGAGAGAGAGAGAGAGAGAGAGAGAGAGAGCGAGAGAGAGAGAGAGAGAGAGAGAGAGAGAGAGATTGTTCATCTCGAGTGGTGCTGGCATACATTTGCATAACATTTAGCTCACACAATTATTTTATTATCTCAAGAATCTGCATGTAGTTTATTTATTCTGTCTTGTATCCAATCGGTGAATTTCCACAACCAATTTACAAAGTGCATTCCTGAGCAACAGCTGAATTTAATAATGTACGAGATGACTTGTCTGTCATTGAATAAAATGCTTCACGGTGCGTTTATTAGGGAATCAAGAAGACTATTTAATAACATTTTTTAAAACACACGTAATGTTTCCTGCGTGTGTGTGTGTGTGTGTGTGTGTGTGTGTGTGTGTGTGTGTGTGTGTGTGTGTGTGTGTGTGTGGTCGCGGCGTACCGTTCAGCGGCTCGGAGTTTCTCGGCTCCCTGGGTGTAGACGGCCATGGACCAGTCGACACAGCGGGCAAAGCCTTCCTCCAGCAGGAGTTCTGTTATGTTCCCATTCTAAAAAAAAAAAAAAGACAACGAGAAGCGGGAACAGTCAGAAGAACCATTTAATGGAGACGGAAAGCCTCGAATTGTTTCCGACTCCCGTGCCTCACCGGGTGAAGGATGGTGCCCAGGATGATCTGGTTGGGGCAGCTCTCCAGGATGATCTGAACGTCTCTTTGCAGGAGACGGGACTCGGTGAAGAATTTGGCCTCTGCCGCGAACGGGTCTGGTGACTCTGTACCGTCCGCTTCTCGCTTGAACGCGGGACACTGGCGAAAAAGGAGAACACACATTGAGACAATAATACCTCAATCAAATGGGTATTGTGTGAGAAATGGGAAATGTTTTGAAATGCGATTAGATTACAATCGCCGCCATTGGAAGAGAAGCGTGCGTTGTGTGTAGTGAAATTCCCAGCAGTCAAACCAGAGCCTCTCGGAGTTGATTTTTGTGTCCACATTCTTTCGATACAATCAGGTTTTTTTTGGTTTTTTTCTTTTCTGTGAACAACTGTTATCCACTTTTAACCGGTGTCACCTTGCTGCCCGCGCTATCTGTATTCTCCTTTGAGCGTGGCAAAACACCAGATAAATAAAAACACAACAGGAGCAGACGAGCCTTTGAACGACGACACAAAGAACACCTCGATACGGATGCAATATCTTTAAGTGTGTGGAAAAAAAAGAAAAGAAAAGAAGAAGAGTTATCTGGAGCGGTCCATCGTAAATTCTGGGCTTTATGAAAGAGACTGATGGGGAAATGTAGTGGGGCGGATAAGACTCTGGTAGAACAAACACAGACAGACTTTTCTGTCTACCTTCAAACACTTTAATAGTTTTTGTGACGGTAAAAGTGAAGAAGGCGGGTGTGGAGGAAACCCTTTTATCTACATCTGGAGAGCTATTTTCTGCCGTTTGCCATTTATTAAGTCGCTCACTCGTAGTTATTTGTGAATGTATTCCATCGGCTCCACAGTCACATTCCACCACATGGGCGAGGCGCAGCAGGTGAGTGGCGGTTACCTTCACTCCGGAAAGCATGACCGTGACCAGGTAGTAGTCGGGGAGCAGCAAGGCACGGACAACGCTGCCGTCTCGCACGTGCTCGATGATGGCTGGAGGGAGGGAGGGAGGGAGGGAGGGAGGGAGGACGACAGGAGTGTTAATGCACTGATAAATGTTGTCAGAAACTGAAAACCAAATAAGAAAGATCCTTTAAGAAAAACTGAAAAAAGTACACGGAAACAATATTCACTGGTTAAAAAAAAAAAAGTATTTCAACTATGATATATCGCTCCCAAAAAAAAAGAAGACGGCATGAATTTTCGGCTGTATATTTCATACTGAAAAATGTGAGAGGACTGAATCGGTTATTAGGCCTCCAGGGTGAAACCTAATATCTGATACTTCCATGTAAGCTGTCCCAAGGCTAGTCGGGCAAGACCAATACTAAAAAAAAAATAAAAAAAATAGAAATAGATTTCATTAATATCAATCTACCCTGGGGAGAGCGTCAAAGCGCGTATTCTCTTTCTCCCACCATGCCTCGTTGAACTCAAAACTATGATACCTGTGATCTGCCCAAAATAACCACTGTGTTTTACCGAGCAGTGGAATTGAGACGTCTCGCTGAGGGATTGCTCTCCGGTACTTCTCAAAAAAAAAAAAAAAGGGGGGGGGGGAAGAAAGTTACGGCCTCTTTGGCAGACTGTGCACTTAAAGCGATACTCCATCCGAGAGCTTTATGAAACGCTCACTACTGTAGGTCGAAAAAGGGTGGCTGGGGAAAAAAAAAAAAAAAAAAAAAGCTCTGCAGTTGTGAACGGCTGTGGTATTTTCAAAACTATTATCCAAAAATATAGCCAACGCACTCCTTCTATGTTGCTATTCCGGTCAATCCTCTGACAGTCAGACGTAAGCAGCCATTTGAGCTGCGTAAACCCAAGGTGACTACAGACTTCTAGTACATACTTCTAGTACAGACTTCTAGTACATACTTCTAGTACATACTTCTAGTACTTGCTTTTAGGGCCACCTTTCTCGCCTACAGCGGTGAGTACTTGCTCCTGAAAGGTACACGTTTTGGAGTATCACTTTAAAGGTTTTTACGACGCTTTATGCAACATATCGAAGCTTCAATTTATTTGGAAAGCTTTTGAGGCATTACATCGTATTTTTCTCCAAAATCATATCGCTCAGCTGTTGCTCCTGACCTCTGAAGTACTTTAAGAAATGGACAGGATGCGATTGAAAGGCATTTCACGCATAAATGGTAGTCGGTGATGGTTCTCTCTCTACACACCTTCTTTCTGTGCATAACTTGTGTGTCTCTATTCCGGTGTGTGTGTGTGTGTGTGTGTGTGTGTGTGTGTGTGTGTGTGTGTGTGTGTGTGTGTGTGTGTGTGTGTGTGTATTCCGTTTCTCAACCACAGCAACTCGACGCACATTTAAAGCGCTTCGGCTGAATTGTTGCTTCCAATTTAAAAACAACCCCCGACCGCCTCTCATGAATAGTAAGAAGAAGAAATGAAAGCCTTCCCCTGCTCATTTCACCATTCAATTAAAGTGTAGTGAAATGAGCTGAGCCGCCGCTAACGGCGGTCACCTGGAAATGAATGGAGTGGAACATTCCACCTCCGGAAGGGTCAGAGAGGAGAGGAATGAGCCGGTGATGGGTGATAAAGCATTGTGCCATTAAATGCCCTGAAGCAGATATTAAGAACAACGACGTCTTCAACCAAACCAACCAAAAAAAAAAAACACGGTTGATTTCTGACAAAGCCCGCCCCCCCCACCCCACCCCACCACCCGAACCCATTACCGTTGATAGGTTTCTGGTGCAAGGAGTCGACGAAGTTGCGGGGATTCTCAATGGTGTACTTGATGTCGCGGATGGTGTGTGCGCCGCCACCCTCGCTCCACAAGCCCTTCTTGGACGCTTTGGACTGGTCCTCCAAATCACAGAGTCTGGCCTGGTCTGGACTGCGCACGCACACACACAGAGACACACACACACACACACACACACACACACACACACACACACACACACACACACACACACACACACACACACAGAGACACACACAGGAAAGTTTAAGACACAATAAAAGGAACACCCGCAAAACCCATCAAGCTCTGGACGGCTGTTGAAGTGATAGAGTCAGTGTGTTGCTTTACATCGTGTGTTCTCACAACACAATTGTGTGACTTTAATCACTGGCACTTTTAAAAAATGACCTTCAGTGCGTAAAATAGGAAACCTAAATAAAGTCTTTTATTAGCTTTACTTCAATGGTTCAGTAGCGTGCGACTCTCAGGCGGCTTCTAGAACTACAATGACAACAACTTGTAGGCAAAAGGTCTTTTCAACCTCCATCATGAAGTCACTGCAACAGAACATCGGTCGCTGGCCTCAACATGTACACATTAAAAAGGCATAGGACTGCAAAAAAAAAATAAAATAAAATAAAAATGTATCCAAGCATTTTGTGAAGAGACAATAACGGTGTTTGGCGGCTCCCTCAAAAAGAAACCGCGCGGCTGGCTACAAACGCCACAATTAATTCCACGCTGGCTCTCCAAATTGTGCCGCCTAATGCTTGTTTTAGGGCCATTGTACAACGTTAATTATATTCATTACTTCAAATGGCCAACAGGCTTTTGTTTAGAATCAAAAGGCTGCCCGGTTGATATGGGAGAAGCACTGGTGACTCGAGCTTTTTCTTTAAAAAACTGGAAGTTTTCACATCTTGCTGCCTAAAGACAATGTTCGCTTTGGAGAAGCAACAAAGTGGGTCACAATTAAACCACCGCACACATAATCCAATTCAATTTATTTTGTATAGCCCAAAATCGCAAATTTGCCTCAGAGCGCTTCACAATCTGTACAACACACACACACACACACACACACACGTAGCCTGTTCTCCAGCTGTGTGCTTCCCGATTGGGCTTTTGGACTCGTGCCCAAAAAGCCGCCGTAGAGTTCCCCTCGACCTCCACGCTGATTTTCGCTACCAACTTCAAAAATGTAAAATCGAAAACGGTTTCTTGCTGACTGAGCAACAACGGTGAAACTTTCTGCGAGGAGTCAAATGGTGTTTAAGCTACTTAGAATTTAAGAGACTAAACGGGAACAGAGATAGAGTGAGAGAAAGGCAACAGTGAAATCAAAAAAGGAGAGCAGACGTAACGTAAAGCCACGGAAATAAATGGAAAGCACAAAACAAGGAGGTTAAGATATAGAAAGAGCTTCCATGTGCGGAGGCAGACGATAGTGAACTCATCCTCGTCTCTAAATAAACCAAATTCTTTTTAGGTCAGCGACGCCTTCCAACCAATGCTTGAAATCAAAACGGATATTGATGGGTAAGAAAGTGCAACACTGAGCAAGGCTACTGGAGGAACAACAGCCAAGAAAAAACAACTTTCAATTCCCTTATATTTGAACACACTGTAGGCTATATCTTTCATCTCCATGGGGTTCCCTTGTGCAACCAGAGATACTTTAAATAGATACAAAATGTTGAACTTAAGCGAGTGGTTTTTCAGCTCCCTGTTGGCTCAGAGTTTGGAGAAGGTGGAGGCTGTCTGGTTCCCTTGTGAACTGGACTGGAGGGGGTTCCGGTCCTTGTGAGCAGCGAGGCCCAAAACGAGCACGGCTCATTCCCCTCAGACGTTTCACACCCGACAAACAAGCTCTCCTACGGGGCTCCAGTTAAAAAGGGAGCAACGGAGGATTAGAAAACATAGTTGATCTCCATGTTTATGTGGAACCCTTCTGCTCTGTTCCCCCCCGTGTGTGTGTGTTCTGGTGTGTGTGTGTTCTGGTGTGTGTGCGCGCATTCTGGCGAGTGTGTGTGTGTGTGTGTGTGTGTGTGTGCGTTCTGGCGTGTGTGTGTGTGTGTTCTGGCGTGTGTGCATGTGTTTTGGTGTTTGTGTGTGTGTGTGTGTGTGTGTGTGTGTGTGTGTGTGTGTGTGTGTGTGTGTGTGTGTGTGTGTGTGTGTGTGTGTGTGTGTGTGTGTGTGTGTGTGTGTGTGTGTGTTGTGGCGGGCTGCTGAGCTCTCGCCCCAGCCCTCAAATCTGAATCAACCGACTGTTTTCCGAAGCCAAAGTCAACTCCTGAACACGTTTATCTGCAGTGTCCGGAGCAATCATCATTATAATCACACACACCGCCCCCCCCCCCATAATCACGATCACATCCTAGTTAGCGTGATCAACGTAGCCCGTCATGAGGGGTAATGATATTGGAGGCCAGCGCACTGAGGGGAACAACAGAGTCCTTAAGCCCTCACTGAGTAATGGGCCCCCCTCCCTTTGGCCAAATGATGTCCGCTTACACTTAAAGCACCATATACATTAGCGCTCGTTCTGGGCCATTGCACAGAAGGCTCGAAATGGGTCATTAGCGGCGGAATATTCACATCGACTCTGTTCGTGTTGGAGGATACAAATGTAGCAGCATGAGTCAAATTGCTTGTAATGTGTGTAATGTGCAAATACTGCCACTGGGGGGGGGGGGGGGGGATAGACGGCCCTTTGTCATAGCGCTGGGTGCGCTACGTTTATCTAGGGGATCACTGTGTGAGGGCAGTGTGGCGGTGGAGGGTTTCAGAGGGACAGCGCTGTAGCAGCAGGGCAATACTGCCACCATCTGGGACACCACGGCTCCGTCTCCATCCTCCACGGTCCGCCAGTTGACGACTTATGCGGAACTCCCCACAGATTTGACAGCGTTGTGCTGCTAAATGAAGCCGTCGTGTGCCAAAAAAAAAAAAAAAATATTGACTTCTCATTCTGTGTATAGACTGAAACCAGCTTTGAGGCGATTACTTCATAACTACGCTGAATGAGCCAACCGTTTTTGGAGGGAAAGCATTGATGGTATCGGCCTCTTGTATAAAAGGCATCCTTTAGGTCGGGCCAACAGAACCTAATCTGTAAGAATGAGATACTAAGAGACACTATGACATATGGTAAAGTCACATATTGCGTGGGAAATTGGATTAAAAGCTAGTCTGCACGGAAAATCTAAACGCATTTTTCTTTTTTTAATCATCTTACCAAAAAGCAGAGAGAATGCAAACATAACCTTTTTTCCAAGTACCAGTTTCAAAACAGGATTTAGCGCTTGGAACCGTTCTGTGCTCGTGTCGTTCCATTCGGCCTGCATAGAAACCATTCGTGTCAACAGACAGTAGCTGCAGGTAGCTGCAGGTAGCGTAGAGGCAAACATCTTACTTGTTCCCCCTGATTCCTTCCCTGCGGACTGTGGCCAGGCCCTCAATCACCAAAGCGTCAGCAAGGTTCTCGCCTGTCGTGTCTGAAATGAGAGGACAGAGAAAAAGAAAGAGCGTTTATTCGGACCGGCACAGCAGTTGGTTCAGGTCGGGTATTTTGTTTGGACCAGAGGAGAATCATGGGTGTTGACATTCAGGATAACAAAATCACCAACCAGCTGATAAGCTAGCAGCAGGTACAACTTCCATTAGAAGTACTCTGCATTACTGCACCACCGTCAAACTATTTGAAAAACGGGGTATTTAACAAATTTCTAATGTTTTTTTTTTTTTGGGGGGACAAAATAGATGAACAACAATTTGAAAGCTCAATCATAACCCAGAATTTTGGGGAGACGCTCGAGTAGCAATAATAACTGTAAGTGTATTATGAGTTATGAGTATTTTTTACCAATGTGGACATTGTTCAGAGCAGTTTGTCGCTTTAGAAGCGCGAGTCCACTCACCTCTCCCCAGGTACACCATGCCGTACTCACGGCCCAAAGCCGTCTTGATTTCCACGGTGAAGCACACTTCTCTGCCGATCAGCTTCTTCCGCAGGAACTCTCTGGCTTGAAAGGCCCACGGCTGCAACACAGACAGACGGGAACGTTCACGCGCCGGTGGTATCTTAAAGTTTTGAAGCCTGACTGAGCGTCGACATGTCGGCATCTCGCGGCTTCGTCGTCGCTTACAAATCAGGCCAATTCATACATAATTAGAACTGCGTGATGGGAATGAGGAGAGCAAAGTCATGCGACAAATATTCCAAAACCTTCTCCACACAGTGAAAAACAAAAAAGGAGCCCACATTGGACTGTCGTAGCGAGTGGTGCAGGACACACAGATAAACATATTTAAACCCAAACACAACGGGACAGGGCTGCTCACCTCATCGGGGGTGTCCTTGGATTCGGTCTGGCCCTGGGCGGCTCGACGGGCCATGGCCCCCGCTCGGACATTACTGAGATTAATCTGACGCTCCGGGGGAGGGCCACCTCGAGGCTGGCCCCGAACAATGATGGCGCAGCCTGACAAGACCTGGAGAGACAAAAAGAAGAAGAAGAAGAAAAAAAAAAAAAAAAAAAAAGATATATTTATTCGGCAAATGCAGATACCATCTTCAAACACTCTCTTCTTGAAATCTAGTCATCACAACGAAAGACACAAACACCTGGAACAAATAGCAGACCACAACACCGGCGTGGAAAGAAGAAACCAGCGGCAACTTTCGGTTTCTATTTCCTCTCAGACGACACACTTAGTAAACCGTTTTGTTTTGTATTTGCTTTGCGGCAAGTGTCAACCTAACAAGCCCTGTGGGCGGGACATGAAGCACTCATTTAGAAACAGCGTAACAAACAGGTACAGTAGGTAGACCAATAATGAAACCATGCATTTTGTGAATTAGATCTAGTTTCACGTGTTCAGCATGCTGAGTGGATGTAAATCAATTTCCAATTCACAAAAAAATCACAGTAGCTATAAAATGGCAAAAACCTTAAAAAAAAAAAAAAAAAAAAAAAAAAAAAGACGTTGAAAGCTATTGTGGAGCTGGAAAGCAGCGTCCCGTTGCACGTTGCCATGTAGACAGGCTGTCATTCAAAACGCAAGGTGAGATCACGGCATCTGATAACGTAGCTAAATACAAAAAAAAAAGATAACCTACTCATGGGTTTGACAACCGTGGCATTTACACGAATCTGAGCAAACACCTTTTATCTGTGGACTCTCCAGTGTGTCTGCAGGGAGCATCACTGGGGGCTGTTGATCTAAGATGTGGGTCAGATAAAGTCTTTCATCAAATCGCCACCAATCCCCACTATATCCAAGTAAGAGGCTCAGCAGAAGAGGAGCTGTGATTTCTATACACTGACCAGGCATTGGGGGGGGGGGGGGCACTACCATCCTACCCTTCGACCCCCCCCCCCCCCCACTCCTCCTCCTCTGTTTACAAAAAGGGACAAGTTCCACTTGGGATGCGCCACACGGCTTTGCTCAATTCCTTGATGACTCCTTTCTCAAGACTGCATTAGATAAGAGCTATTAATGAAGGGCTTTCTATAAATCATGTACACCGTGTGCAAAAATAAATCAACGACAGACATGGTGAAAGTAAAAAAAAATTAATAAATTAAAAAAAAGTTAATTTGAAAGTAATTTCTAACCAAATTATATTAATCCAATCTCTCAATTCCTTTGGTAATAACACACGAGAGTGTCACAGACTCACACTCGTCCTCGAGGGGAGTGCTACTGTAGTTACCACAGTTGTAAAAACACCTGGAGACGAGTGTATTAGTGTGTTGATTACGCTCTCTGTGATAAAGCAGCATGACATGCAACTTTTCTCACTAATACGAACATGTAAAAGTACAGACTGGAGCAGTCTGCTTCATGGTGGCCTACAGAAGACTGTGGGTCTACGGGGCACCGACCTCAGGCCTCAAACTACACATCTATGCGAGGCACTTATGAAGAAAACCTGTTAACTTTATCTACAAGGTCATCTTTTATCTGTTTGTAGATAGTGCCAAAAATATATATATATATCAACGGTGAAGTAACACCGGACGAACAGAGATCATGCACGACCCAGATGAATGGGAGATTATAAGGGCAAGAAAGTTGTAGCTACGTGTCAGTTTCCAGTGGCTGGTTTGTTCACCAGCACTCTGGATAAATGCTCCGACTATGACGTGAAGTGTCGCAACACAGCGCGTACAATCCTAGATTTCCCCACGTTAATAACGGGAACTTCAACCGCTGAAAGATGACAAATCAGCATTTAGAGGAAATGTTGTGAGGGACAATAATGAAACGCTATAAGGAGAGGCTATGTGGGTTAGCTTACACGCTACTTGGCTAAGTGCTAATTCACAAAAAAGCCAATAACATGAATGAATTGAACTCGCGTAAACGCTGCCAACTGCGTGGTCCGGTAGCAGTGCAGACCACCAACTTTGTACATAAATCCACACTTGCTGGACAGTAAACGCTAATAGCTAACGGTTAGCTAGCCAATAGCTGGGAAGCTGAACATCTGTTAACGTGACAGTTAATTTACAAAATGACATATTTTTAAATGTAAGTTAAAGCCACTTTGTCTCATGGCAGTTGACTTTTGACAGCGGCACTGTTTTGTCCACACACGTAACAATTCCACTGAAAGTGTTAAGTTAACTGCAACTATAGCTAACTAGCAAGATAGCAAACATGTGCTAACGTCAATTGGCTTCAGCTTATTAGCAGGCTAGCAAGTGTTGTAGCAAACCAGCTAATGCTAGCTGGCAGGCTGCCGCAGCTTTGTGAGCTGGATGTTAGTGACAGTGGTTAGTGACACGTTGCCGACACTGGTATTTAACAGACGGTTGCATTTATATCGTAAAAAAGTTAAATTGAAGTTGTATTAGAAGCGATAGTAAGTGACACGTTAGCCTTCATTAGCCCTTGGCTCAGTTAGCAAGCTAACTTCACTAGCGGTATTCCTAGGCTCACACATTCGTATGATAGGATTCCTACCATTTTCACAATTCCTCTTTGCAGGGAAGCAGCCGGAGAAGGGGCTGTCTGAGCTGGTGCCGAAACAGATGCCATGTCCACCGTTTAGAGATATAACGCCGTTAAAGGGGTGACCAGGTAAGGGAGCTGGGACTCTCAAGTGAGTGACTCTTCTACTGAAAGCCAAGAGAAAAAAGGCTGAACAACGATCAACACACACGTTATACCGGAAACACACTTTGCCATGCATACACACACGTCAAAATCGTTCCGGGTCTGAGGAGCGCAATGAATGGGAGCGAATGGAGCCTCCTCTCGACCGCGTAGACAAATTGAAATAAAGTCTTCCGGAGCAAGAGGTTCGACACGTCAGCATAGCGTTAACGCAGCTAATGCTGCCTTCGAGGTGCGTCGGGAATTTTCTGTTGCGATCCGAACGTCACACGAACTCCTCTACAAAAATGACAAAACGAAGCAGACTGCAGCTTAAATATCGTAGCAGAACAATTGTCAGAAAGAAACAGTCATTAGAGATGTGAGAGTTTAGAAGATATGTCAACAATCTCTGTCTAAAAAATGGTGTACTTTGCATGAAATGTTATTGATTAATATGTATTAAAACTGTTTATAAAACTGCACTGATGTTTAATTGATGTCTGTTTTTGATAAATAGATTTAGCCCAAAGTCCTGCATATCTTCTCTTCATTCTGGCCCTGCAGCTTTGTTCCACAAGACTGAAATGACATAAACCCCAAAAATATAATATAATAGTTATGCGATTCTTTTTAATATAATTTCTGACTGAATTTAACAGGATGGCACACACACACACACAAGCTGGTATGCATGAGGTTTACAGGCCACAAATAATGAAATATTTGACTCAACAGAACAAGACAGTTCATTAACCTATGAACCCTTCTCACATCAGACATTTGGACTGTCACAGCAGGAAAAGCACAGGCAGAACTAATAACATTAACAGTTCCAGGGCCCTGGTGCTGTGCATGCTCACTCATTGTTATGCTTTACTGGGACACTTAATGGAATGGAGCCATTGCTAATGATATTGTTATCATCATAATTGTTTGTCAATTTAAACTCTAATAAGGATGAATATGAAACAAGAATAAATATGATTATGACAAATAATGAGTAACGGATAGTGTTACCATCAATATTGTGGTGATAGCATCACACTGGGGATAATCTTGCATCAGATATATATATTTATATATTTATTTATTTTTTCTTCTGCGGCTCAGTTGTGCCAGGCAGCTCATAGATGTGACTGTGAGTAACTGTGAGTGGGCAGCCGAGCATTGCTGGAAAAGAACGTTACTACTCATGGGACCTACTCTAAATATTTACAGGCTAAATACCTTGAGATGTTTTTATAATGCTTTTGATACGCTGACATTAATTCCCAAAAGGAGTAACTTGTGACTGTGAACTGTGTGTGACAGCGAGAGACGGGCAGACAGAATGCTTCTTGGCATAGATTCTAACTCTCTCTCTCTCTCTCTCTCTCTCTCTCTCTCTCTCTCTCTTGAGGTCCAAAATATCTCCCGGTGTTGCTTAGATGGTTTCAGATTTAGAACGTGTGAAGGCCACAGCATATGCTTCACCTCAAGTTTCATATCCTATACATCTATTTCTGTATTTAAGTATACAGCTAATCAATTTTTTGTTGTTACAAATAGCCCCCTCCCCACTGAATTACCTCTGCCCATGCATATGTGTGCATACTGCAAATTATAGTGGCTTATATACATTTACAATGAGTTGTAATCGGTGTGTAAATTACAATGTAATGTAGCATCACATGTGGCAGAGTTGTGTGACTTGTAAGGTGGCCATTTTGGCACAAGCATTTGTGATTCTGCTTTAGTATGTCTGGATGTTCATTCCAGTCAGTCAGTGGTAAGGTTAAGTTGTTAACAACTAAACATTTTCAACCTAAAGTGTTTTGATATTATCATAACCTATTTATCATATTAATCTTGGGCAATTCAAGCCAGCACATCTTCTATTTGTATTACTTAGTTTCCAGCTGACTCAAAGTCATTTTTTGTTTCTATACATATAAAACACTCGTAATGTACATCAGTGACGTACTTATTTCAGAAGCTGTCTTCATGATATTACCTGAGGGGGAAAAAAAAGAAAGAAAAGAAAAAAGGCGACACATGACAAATGATGAATATACAAATCCAGAATCTAGTGTTTTTTACATGGCATGATTTAAAACATACTCACATTGGAAGGGGCACTGGTTCTCCTATTCACATGTAGGAAAAGTTTTCATACTCATAATGCAATATTAACATGAAGGATAGCAAACCATGAACATGACATCAAAATGCGTGGACCATACGAACCTCCTGGGTTGAAATGGCCCACCGTGTTCCTGTTCAGATACATCTCTCATTAGTTGTGTGACTAAAAGCGTTATTGAACAGCAGGTAAAGATGAACTAGCTGCACATCTTTGGTGTACAGTGAGTTTTGCATACAACACTAATACTCTTTGGCTAATGCGCACTGAGGACCTCTTCATTGATGTAGGTTTAGAAAGAGCGTGCTGGATGTTCTGTTTTCCAATGGGATGTTATTATTCAGAAGACGCTTACTGTTGGAGCGCATAATGTAGTTTATTCAAATAGCATGCGGATTTTGTTATAGCGTGTTGCGCAAGGTTTGAAAAAAACAAAAAAAAAACGTAGGAAAAACAGGAATATTGCTCGTCTGTTTGGCATTTGGTGTAATTTAGCCTGTTTGTTATAACATTTCTGTGTAACCGATTTGCACGACACAACAACTACTATCCTCAAAGGAGTGACGCAAATTTTCAGTAAAAAAAAAAAAAAGTGGATTTGGATCAGAAACAAGAGCAATGGTCTCCACCGTGGGCACACTATTTCACCTGTTATACAAAGAGATTTGATAATGAATTACACGATTTTAAGACAATTTTACAATTAAAAGAACGTATTTTTAATGTATCTTCAAAAAAAAAAATGTAATTAGTTCAAGACAACGGTGGAATATATAAAGTATTGTAAACACAGGTTACATACAATGTGTAACTAACACGTCATTTATCCAATTTTGAGCCTTTAAATCTTTAGAAATATAACAAGTTTAAAATGTCTAATAACCATAAGGTCACACCATCCTGCTTGTGTAAAAAAGAAAGCATTTAAGACTCAGTTCAAATTGAATAGTATATTACGATAGACGATTTTTGTGTTGAAGCCTATACTGCTGAAAAACGGCACATTTGACCACGGACATGAAACTTCATTAATAATGAAGGACGAAAACAAGCGTCTGCGTTCACAGGATGGAAGAAAACAATCACCAAAGTAAGAATAAGAAAAACATGGAAAATACATAAATGTCATAACAGGGTGAAGACAACTGCTAGACAAGCGACCAGGGAGGCAGCGTCGTTGTGCACACGGCACCTTAGTGCGCTCTGGAGAGGTCTTGGTAACCTTTTTACGCGGATGAATACACCACATTTCTCAACGCTTCAGGGCGCAGCAAAGCACCGATATAGATGTTCCATGCACTAGACAAACACCTGGGACGTGTTGGTAAAATGTATACGTATTTTGTGGCGTGATTCAGACACTTAAACTCCCGCTCCTTCCTTTGGCGAACCCAGTTTAGAATTTACGCACCACGATTGTGTGGCACTGTTTTAACAACACAACCTAAGTACTTTAATCAACCTCGTTTGGCACACGCTGCACGTGCAATAAAGTACTATAAATCAATGACCACATCAACTCCCCGGTAATAAATGAAAAGGCTTGCCTTATTTGTCCTTTGTCTCCGTTGGCAAGGAGACGATGGTGTCCAAAAAAATGGCTGTCCTCTATCTAACCTGGCTGATTGTGCTAAGTATTATTGTCCTCTAACTCATGGTTAATGTATAATTTGGGCCATATGGCATTTTAAAATCTGAGCCTTTATTTCGGTGGCACTTCGATCTGTGTGGACCCAACTAATGATATTCAATTAGTCATTAAACAGGCCAAAAGACGAGCCTTGTGTGGGTTTTCACATAGGCTAATATTTGCTCGTCAAATATTTCCCTTTGAAACGTTTACAACGCATTTTTATCTGCAGGCTGCCCAAAGAACATCTGTGAGGGTTATTTTAACCTCCCTCTTCTGGATAAACGAGGTCCCCCAATTGGCCCTTTCCTTGCGCCCATATGAGTATATTTGTTCACGTTTCGAAAGAAAATGTAATAAAGAGAGACTGGGTGATGGATTTATGAATTATTAAAAGCACTTTACCATATGTTAGTCGTCACTGGCGCAGATTTCCAAATGTTTGTTTTATGAAAAAAGACCAGAGATCCTTTTAATCTAGGCCACTTAACCTGGGAAAGGATGCTAATGTCACGTGACTTTTTATAAATATATATATCCCCCCCCCCCCCCCCCCCCCCCCCCCCACCTCCACCCCCCCATGGAAGGATGGGAAACATGCCAGTGTTGTGAATTCAATTGTGTCGGATGACACGCACCGAAGCAGAAAGTTTACTAAATTGTGTTGCAGTGAAAAATTGGTTTGTTTGATCGAGACTGTCGCCGCCACTGCGCAAAAGAAACGCAGTGAGAATTCCCAAACTTGAATAAACTGTTACAAGATGATGATTTTAGTAGTTTCATATCTTATTTGACTAAGTTTATCAAGCACATGCAACTCGTGTTTTATTATTTCTCCGTTAATAAATGTTTGATGTGCATACTCCTGTATAAGGAGACTGTGAGCACGATCACGAGCTCGAGCTCAAATCTAGATGAGTACTTAACTTAAATAACAACTTGGAAGGCTCTTTGGTGGAATCTTCCTGAATCATGAATTTCCATGCCTCAATCTCTGCATATTGAATTAAATCAAACTACTGGACTTTTTTTCTCTTTTTTTTGGTGAAAATACAAGTGGAATAAAAACCAAAATGTTAAGATGTCATATCTAGAGACCTACCAACCTAAAGCCCACTTTAAGCCCATAATGCCCACATTCACTTCCAGGCAATATTGACATTTCAGGTAACAGGCTCCACGTCACGTTGAGGTCAGCAGGCCTATAAATGTCTGCTGAAGGGCGTCATTCCCCTCATTGTCATTCAGCAGAGATACGAGGAGTTACCTGGAACAAGTTGATTTTCCTACAGGCGACGTGGTGTCGTTGCGCGTTTCATACCTTATTAAGGTGTTTTTTTTATTTCTGGGAACATTACGCATTTTGTTTTTTGTGACCTGTTTGATCACTAAGTCTGGGAGCAAGCGGAGATGTGCGGGACAAACGATCTGCCGAATGAAGGTTAATTTTGCAATTTTAACATACAAAAAAAAAGGGCTTTAATTCTACTCTAAGACATCTAAACACATGTTGAGAGTTTGCAGTGCAGCTAGGCCTATAGTAAATGTGATTTCAGATTGAATACCCAATTTAAACTACGTACATGCTATTGTAAAGACAGATTTAAAAAGTACAGGCTGTGTTACAATAAGGTGGTGGAAGTGTCAACCAGCTGGGAGGGATGTTTCTCAACGGCAGACCTCTCCCAGAATCCAAGAGGAGGAAAATGATTGAACTGGCCACGGAGGGAGTCCGACCGAACCAGATCTCCAGGATACTTCGGGTACGCAAAACAACAGAGTTGCACAACTTACCACATTTAGTGGCTCGGATTTAGTTGAGAAGAAGTTGGTCAAAGCGTCCTGTTGCGTTAATATTCACGCGCACAGGTCACGGTTAGCACACACAAAACGTCACTCGAACCCTCTGCGTATTTCAGGTGTCCAGCGGGTGCGTCAGTAAGATCCTGAGTCGCTACCGCCGCACTGGACTCCTGGAGCCCAAAACCATTGGAGGCAGCCGGCCTCGGCTTCTCACCCCCGGTGTCATCTCCACGATCATCCAGTGCAAAAGGGAAAACCCAACCATTTTTGCTTGGGAAATCCGAAAGCGGCTAGCAGCAGCGCGGACATCCAAAGCCTCCAAAGTTCCCAGCGTAAGTGAGCTTGAAATTCACGTTTCATTTGACGAAACTTATAATGAGCCACCATGTGACATGGTGCCTTTTGGCACACTGTGTTCTGCAAGGTGTCGTCCATAAATCGGATTCTGAGAAGGATTCACTTGGACCACGGGCCGATGTGCATAAAGATCAATGCGCACGTCAGGACTGAGCAGGGTAGGTCACCTGTAAAGGTCAACAATGAAAATAGTCATTATGAGGATTACAGTCGCAAAATGCAATTTTCCTAAAAAAAAGAAAGTAATCTGACGACTTTTACTAGTTTAAAAGCTTTCATCACAAAAATGCTGTATATCGAAGTACCTAACAAGGAGATATGGGTTATACTGTAGGTCTAACCAGCATATCATCCATGATTTATGGCAAGCTGATGTAATATTTGTATATCCTACAGATTTTGATTCCCTGATTCAAGAAGAAGTGAGAGAGAGGAAGACGTCTGAGACAGCATGTCGTATTGACCAGAAGCCTGAAGGCGTCCAGCACCGAAACCGCACCACCTTCACCCCGGAGCAGAGCGCGGCACTCGAGCAAGGTGACTTAATAAGATCTTTAAATGTCCACGCACGTCTCGAGCAATCTCCCACTCAGAAGCTCAGTTACATACACGTTTCTGTCTCCTGGATCAGAATTCTCTCACAGCCAGTATGCGGATATGTACACGAGAGAGAAACTGTCAGCTGAGATCAAACTTCCCGAGGACACCATCAAGGTAGAGTCGTCATTTTGAATCACCAGTGTGTCGATACGGGATCAAAAGCCTCATCTCTCTCTCTCTCTCTCTCTCTCTCTCTCTCTCTCTCTCTCTCTCTCAGGTCTGGTTTTCAAACAGACGGGCTAAATTAAAGAGGGAAGCCAAACACAGGAGTGAGACGCAGAGTAAGTGTGTCTGATTTCACCAAAATGCAAAACTAAAACACCTGATTTTGCAGAAACCCTTCTGAAGTTTGAGAAAGTAAACTAATTGTTGAATTCCTTCAATGTGACATACAGGTGTGACATCCGTCTCAGTCCAGCCCTCGTTCCTCCATCAGCCTCATGACATGATGGCCCAGACCATGCCAGACAAGACTCCACTGGATCACCACAGAGAAAGGTTCCCTCTCCCTTTGGTTCACCATCACACTGACACGAGGACATCCCTCCCTGCGACTCAGTGCTGGAACCAGCAGGGGATTTCTTTCACCTGGGGCCAGCTTCAAACCGACGAGAGGTTCGTATTTGCTCAGCAGCCCTGGGACGTGAATCGCTACCTGGACTAAACGTGTGGCCTAACATTTATGAGCATGTCTGTAGAGTTAGAGTGCAGCTCAATTTCAGGACTGGAGGGACACAATCTAACCAGAAGGGGGCGACAGAGGACTGGAGCTCCAATCTTGTCCCTAATACTTGCAAATTCCCTGCAGATTCACTCATTACTATTACTTCAATTAATAAGATCTAGCATAAGAATAAATATCTTAAATATTGTTCTAAACTCATTGGTTACGTCAGACAATACAGACAGATCTTATTCCACTAAACTGACAAAGTTAAGACACAGAGTGCTGAATAAAGCTGGATAGAAAAGAGGGGTTATGTTTCTTTTTTTAGAAGTGATGATTGGTTTTTATTTATGCGAGTTTCCAGGAAATAAGGTAGGCTATTATAAGGAGCGATTGAGCCAATGCACACAGGTTCTGCTTGAAAGGGTGTGGACTTAAAAGGGGTCCATTTACTGCTAATAGAGTATATCAAAACAGAAATCATATTTGGATATTTGAGCATAACTTTAACTGGATGCCCTGCAGCGTTGTGACATAAATCCTAACTCCATGGATCATTTAAGGTTAGCACTGGGTTATGTGGATGTTATCTCTTTTATATAGCCGTGGGCTTGCTGTGTGTTTCAGTTGCAGGAGGAGGTAAAAGGCTCTCATCCAAGTGTTCCTTCCAGGGAATGCCAGTGGGAAAATCTATAAAAGCATAGCTTCAAAAAGTCTAAACATGACCTGATATCTGCTCCGCTCCGTATCAGCTTTTATGACTGCAACAGGGCAGAGGCATCGAGTTCCTTTACATCCCTTTACTGCAGCAAAGAGACGGTGAGACTCTGAGCTTCTCGATAATTGGTCACCCGGGGGAAAGGTTGCGATCAGAAGGCGAACAGCTCGGTCAGCAGAATGGAAGCAGCCTACTGGCAAAGTGCTGACCTGTCGGATTTAACGCAATGAAGCCAGATAGGTAAATGACATCTCCACATGGCCGTGTGCGTTTGTATTGTGATTTAACACCGCAATGGTAAATCACCCACAAGTCTTTTAAATAGATTTAGTTCAGATTATGAAATGGGAACACGATTTTTCTATTTCCGACCCTCTAAAGCCGAGGCCGGGTTTAGTGTCGCCGATATGCTAAGCTTATAAATGACTTGTGACCCCTGCAATGAGTATCGAGCCGCTCCAGGAGTGAAGCGCTGCTAAAGCATCAGTATTCAAAATCGAATACATGTTAACAACGTCAACACACGGCCCATTGCATCTGCAGAAGAGCACTTTTACTTTTGATACTTTCGCACAATTGCTTTTAATAGTTCTGTATTCAAGTTTCTTTAAAATTACGTAATATATACCAGAGTTCCTCTTGAACCACTGGTTAAGTTTCACTCTCAATATAACATCTTGACACAAAAATGAATGTTACATCTGGAGCATTAACCATATCTAATCTCACATTGAGCAACTCAAAGTTTCAGAGCCGCTGAGAAGTTTATCCAGGAGTTCATATTTGTATCTCACTGAAATATGGGGTGTCCAAAATTTGTAATCTAAATGTTCCTTCCGACACGTTATTATTCATCCCCTTCAGTGGCTGTATGGATGACCCTTGTTGCTTTCAGCCACTTGGGAATATTTATCATGCACTAGAATTTGCCGCTCTGAGTGATAGAGAGAGTAAACTGCCAAAACAGTAAGTGTGCGCTTCTGGCATATTCCTTTCAAC
Source organism: Cebidichthys violaceus (assembly GCF_023349555.1). NCBI lineage: Eukaryota > Metazoa > Chordata > Actinopteri > Perciformes > Stichaeidae > Cebidichthys > Cebidichthys violaceus. Next base: position 11,859,315 of record NW_027176384.1, read on the forward strand.
ATCTCGCACACGGGAGAAAAGCCGAGAAGGGAGAAGGGTGGAGAACAAAGCCAAGTGTAACGTCAAGTCGTTTATTAAAATAGTAATAATACAAAAGGCTGGAAAATTCAGAAAAAGGTCATCGATATATAAAACAACTCACTAACACAAAATAGCAGCTGTTATATTTAAAGTTTACAGTATACAAACATATAAACAGAATGATCACGAAGTAAAAATAGTTAAGTATATCATTTACAAAAAATACAAAGTGTAATTTACAGAATGCACTGGGCTATTTACATGAAGGTAAATTAAATAACAATCAATTTACAATACAATTATAAGATCCGCCACGTTGACCAAGAATATATATATTTGGTTTCACTTATCTTAGTCCGTTGCCTTTAATGAAACTCTTCGTTTAAATTGGTACTTGATAGGCTTTCCCCTTGGTTTCAACCTGTGCAAGAGGATTAAGGCCAGAGTTATAATTTAAATTGTATACAGTTATGGTCTTTGAAACCAACCAACGGCAAAATGACTCAGAGGCTGATGGGAAAGCCCCTAATATTAATATTTGTTCCTTTATTGCTGTGTAACGTTTTTCCTGTGATATTGAGAACATTCGTCTTAGAGCTGACAACAGTATACATTGTTGTTTTGCCACACAAACATAAATCAGTGCTTTTAATACCAACTGAGCTGGGGGGGGGTCATTTTGGGATTAATTAAAGGGAATAAAGGACGTCATTGACGGAGAAAATTGAAAGAAAAACAAATTCTTTTTTTTAGTCTAACTAACTAAACATCCCACATAATATTAAGCAAGTTATATTGTACTCCTCTGCTATCACCTGCATTGATTCGGCAATATTTTGTCGATGCTAATTGCAAGAAACTTCATGTAAGATCTTTGCATTTTTGTTTTATTTTGTAACTAAATCTTGCATTTCAATTTATTTTCTACATCTAATGCCTTGATACGCCTTGCACATTTTTCACATTGAATGTTTTGTGTTTGTGTATACAATGCGCAGTAACTGCACGCTAAACTCTGGGCAGAACAATACACATTTAGCCAACAAGCACCAATGAATTAAAAGGTTTAACCAAATGAAGCACACTATAACCTAGCATGTCATTTCATGTTTGTGTGGCTTTTACCTGTGAGTCAATCATGCCTGAGGGTCATAATTACTCTCAGAACAAAGAAACTGAAATCTCAATATCACACCAACATCTGGATTCCTTTCAAAAGATGACTTCTGCTTAGAAAAATAAATATACCTAAATACTACTTACAAGCTACCAGTCTCTTTAAATATCAAACACAATCAAAGGCAAGAAGAAGCCAATCCGACATTACTCAGTGAACCAAATATATTCCAGATCTATAAGACCTATAATATCTTACAGCACAGCAGAAACAGTAAATCTGCAACAACAACAAGAATATAAAATATCCTACTGACCACACACAGCCCACCAGGGGCCAAAGTTCCCTCCAAAACTGGAGACCAAATAGCCATGTTATATTTGGCACGGCTCTTCGCTCTCTCATGCTACAAATATTAGCACAAGATTTTGGAGCAGTTCGCTCAGTCCTTCATAGACCCTCTCGCAGGGAATCTAACCGTTACAGCTAACTGGGGAAAAGGTAGTCCAGCTACTGCACACAATTAGCGCTGCGTGGTTTGCCAAGGCTGCTGCAGTAAGCTTTTCAAGCAGCAACGGTGTATTTTACACACTTAACTACCGGTATGGCTGAAGCCAAACTTTAACCTTTGCCGCACTTAGAGGCTTTTTTTTTTTTCTTTTCTTTGGGACCTAACTTATAATACTCTTTTCATGCTTGTATTGTTCTCCCTTTTGGTATTACCATAGTATTTTGTCGGATAATTTCAGACACCAAATAATATTTTTGCGGTGATATTTGTAAAAGCATGCAAACGTTTATGACCAGATTAGTATTTTTTTTTTTGTGGACATTAAGGAACACAACAATCATCCAGCACTCATTTGGGTTGGAAGTATTAAGATATGGTTTGCAGTCCAGCTCAACACATAATAAAAGAAGAAGTCCCAGTCACAGGAGGGTACCTCATGCGGTAACCTCCAGATAACTGTCTTCTGTCCGTATTCAAGTATATTCCAGGTAGATAATATTAAGTCACGCGTGTCACTCTCACTGTCTTTGTTTGGGTCGCTTCAGAAAATCTGATTATGTTAAAGTCCAATTAGTATGTCGTCCATGTGCTCGAGGCTTTGGTTGTAAAATGTGATATTAATGCTAACAACCGGGAAGTCTTGGAAGTGGAAGAACGGATGAGATTCCATTTCCTTCATCCAGTCTTCACTCACTAAACTGTCATCTCCGTAAAAATGACAAATTCAGCCATTAAATCCCGAAATGACCACTTTCCATAAGGTGTTCCTCCTCGTTTCTCCCCCCGTGGTCCACGCTGGAGACGCCTTGGAATTCGTTGGCCCAAAGCCGTCCCTCCTCTCACAGGCTGCGGTGAAGTCGTGCACGGCGTTGAGTTTCACGCCGCCGCGCCATCAGTTCCTCTCCAAACTGGGGTAAAGTTTGAACACCTTGTATATCCACTCGGAGTAGAAGGCGACGTTAACGAAAAGCGCAGGCTGTGACGACGCACATTTTGTCCTTTGGATGCTCACGCCGATGATGACTTTGCGCTCGTGCTCCTGGCAAACCAATGGACCACCATTGTCTTTCTGCGAGAAACAGGAAAGAGGACGACACTTCAGAGAGACAGCAACGCCAACGAGGACTCTATACAGCATTGCACATGTTCCATTCAGCTATCTAGATGTTGCCATGTGATTAAACTGAGATGACCATTTCAAAAAAATGTCCTTTTGTTTCTGGTCTTACATCACACACGCCCTCTCCTCTCTTGCCGCCGGCACATATTCTGCTTTCCCCGGCGTCCCCTTTGATTTGGGCGCACATGTCGCTGTTGACCATGGGCATGGTCAAAGCGTTCAGCGCCTCATCGTATCCGGTGTCTGAACAGAGAACGATACGCGGCGGAATTGTTAAATGTTACAAGCATTCGTTTAGTTTCAATGACGCGTTAAAATGCAACGGTAGGCATGGAGTGTGGTTGAAAGAAGGCAGTACTTTTGGTTTCCCCCCATCCGTACATGGTGCAGTTGGTGCCCTCGGTGATGTGACACTCTTTTACTGGAAGGTGAATAGTGGAGGCACCTTCAGACACAGGGGCGGGGCTAGAACAAACATATAGCAAGAGTCATAAATTACGGTCAAAATAAAACATATGCACACAAATAAGAGGCATGTCTGGCAAATGACTTATGTCATTTTTTTTTTTTAGATCAATAACAATCTATTAGATGAAATTGTTTTGTGCTCAAACTTTAGGATCTTAAATTAGTGGAGACCGTGAGTCGTTGAGGACTTACTCTTCTAGTTTCAGCATAACCAGGTTGGATCCTTCTGGGCCACAGATGAGGCGAGAGATGCGTAGTCTCGGGTGGCTTGAGGATTCATTAAGGTGGCGCAGACCAACCTGCACACTGTAATCCTTCAGATCTGGAACACTGATGACCACAAGGACCAGGATGTAAGTTGTAAACCTACGGCATTGTTACTCAAAGAGTGCCATTTCCATTCATTCATTCATTCATTCATCTTCGTCCGCTTATCCGGGATCGGGTCGCGGGGGGCAACAGCTCCAGCAGGTGGACCCCAAACTTCCCTTTCCCGGTGCCACATCAGCTCAGCTCTGACTGGGGGATCCCGAGGCGCTCCCAGGACCAGTTTGGAGATATAGTCCCTCCACCTGGTCCTGGGCCTCCCTCGGGGGTCTCCTCCCAGCTGGTCGTGCCTGGAATACCTCCCTAGGGAGGCGCCAGGTGGCATCCTCACCAGATGCCATTTCCACATCGTCTTATATAATCTTGAATAGGTCAACCAGCCATTTCAGGCTCCCTCATGTGGCTTAAAGATGTACTGCAGATATAAATGGTGAATAAAATGACTATTTATTCGGCGACCCTAACAAAATCCTCTGCGACCCACCTGTGGGTCCCAACCCAGACTTTGGGAATGACAGCTTTACAGAAAAAATGACTTCTAATGTTCATTTTTGCCAAACGCGACAACATGACTAATATAAGCAAGACAAAAAGCAAAGTCTCAAAGCAGACCGTGTTTTTCCACGACACACACACACACAGGGCCTCTATCAGCTGAAAGCTACTGGTGTACACCATATGCTATACATACAGACCTGTACATAGCTACAGAGATAGGGACATTTTCTTTAAAGCCCCTACTTCAGATGAAGAGATACTAAATGTATATGATTGGCTCTGACATAGACAACTGCAGGAGTTAAACAGATCTGCAGACCAAACCATTCTGTTCCATATCTCAGATCCGGCCTGTCTGGGAGTAACTGTCATCCTGCATCTACACTTTAAACTATATTAGAAAGAAGGTAGAAAAGAAAAGACGACTTTGAGAGATAGAGTAAAGGGAAGAGGTAAACGAGAGACGGACTTGGTTAAAGATGAAAAAGGTGGAGTATTACCAGGAGGTGAAGCACTGTTGGTCTGTCAAAATCCAATCCTCTCTGATCAACGAGCCCCCGCACAAATGAACCTTCCTGAGAAAGATTTAAGAAGAATATTTTCGCCATTACATTGATAAATGGATCGATAGATTTTGTAAAACACACACACACACACACACGTGTAAAATGACTTACTCTCTTTGGATGCTGACAACCCAGCTGCCGTCTGTACCTCGCACTTGGTGTCCTCCTACAATTCTGGTGTTTATATGCACAAAGCATGATATCTTGGGCCCAGTTGAAGCTAAAAGAGAAGACATTTTTTTTTTTTTGTGTCATTTACATTTCAATGGGAAAATGTTCATTAAAACTTCAAAAAAGGGAAACCATAAAATATGATTTGTTTAGTCAGGCACATGACACAGACGGATTTGATATAAAGAGTAAAACGGAAAAGATTAGAGATAAGAGGAAGAGGAAGAGGACTAGACGGGTAAAAGCCAGATAAGCCAAAGCGATACTCACTGTTCGGTTGAGGAGCCGCTGTAGCTGATTCACCTGATAGAGGTAAAGAAAAGCACAACAGTAAGGAGAGACCCCCACAGCAGCGGGAAAAAATGTAGACCACTGACCGTACGCTGACGCAAAAAAAAGCATGAAACTTCATTGAAAAAGACACCCTTCTTTACTTTATGAAGACTTATCTCTGAATCGTTGTTGGAGGCTATGTAACGGTCAGCGACGGCAGCAAAGGAATTTGCTCAAGACCTCAACAACTTCATGAAAGAGATGTTTCACATTATGGAAATTATTCCGCGGCCATTTGAAAGAGGCTCTTCAATGAGGCCATATTGAAACCAGGCCAAGAAAATGTTGTGTCCGGCCCGCTTGAGTGTGCGTTTTCTCCAATAAAAGGATTGCAGCAGGAGACCTGCATCTGTTTGATGTTTGTGCAACGTGCATTCACTGCCAATTGAATAAAACCACGGCTAGCAGATTGTGTAAACCACCAGCCAAGCTGTATAAAAACACAACAAAGGCTGCAAAGCTGGCCCAACTTGTGTTGGAAACCCCTTTCATTGCACTGCACCCATACGACAACATCGCCATCTTATATAAAACGCCAATTGACACTCTTTCAGAAATACAGTCTGAAAGGCTGATGAGATACTTGTTCTTCTTTCTGCCATTGTTGTTGTCGTACGTTCAGAGTCTGCCGCTGACCTTACCTCACATCTTAATATGCTTCCCCCATTGCTCATGAGCTTCATGGCACGTTGCAAACAAGTGGTCTTAATTTCCGAGGATGCACACAAGAAACGCTCAGGCGGCACGCAGGACACGTGGCAGCCGTCATGTGCTACAGTGCTAAGTACATGCCGAGCAAAGTGATGCTTTTAAATGAACGGATAGTTCCAGTTTGGGGGATTTCCAAATTCACTTGTACCAATACTTCCACTTCATCATTAACCCGCCTTTTCACTTTGACATCAAGCTTCTAGCTCTAAATTCAAAAGGCAGCGTTTTTTTTTTTTTTTTTGCACACGTCAACGACGCGACCATTTTTTTTTTTTAGCTTAGCTTAGCACAGTGACTGGAAACAGGGGGAAACAGCTAGCCTTGCTCTGTTCAAATGTAACACAGACATGAGATTGGTATTGATCTTCTTATCCAACTCTTGGTAAGAAAGTGAATCATATCAAACTCTATTCGGTGTCTGACATAACACAGGTGTATCTGCTGTTACAGAGGCGGACGTTAGAAGCGACTAGGTTCATTATGTCACTCACAGTGCTTCATTTTGCAGTAGTCCCAGGCCAAACGGTTATTTGGATTGGTGTAACACCAGGGGCCATGTTTGTCCCGGTCCGGGTTCCGGCAGTAGTTCTTCTCCAGCCCTACGTGGGATTCTGTAGAGTGAGAATCCCCGCTGTAAAACAAACAAATACAGATTCTCATATTTCATTTGTTATTACCCACACAGTGTATCAGAACTAACACTGGGCCTCATACGCACTCTCGCACTCTAAAAACACATGAGCACATGCATGCATGGAGTAGCACACACACACACACACACACACACACACACACACACCAGCATGCACATACAGACTGTAGGTAACCATGTTATGCCTGGAAAGTTTGACTCTTTCATATAGTGCAATGAATCCTCTGCATTTGCTGCACAGAGCCCGTAGAAGGAAACGCAGAGTTTTCGCGAAGGGTACACATGGGAGCATGAAAGTATGCACTCTAAGCATTCGGCAGGGCTCAGACCAGCAGGAGCCACGTCCTCTACGGAACGATTCGGTTGTGCTCCCGATTTGTAGGAATTCACATTTAATTGCGAGTCTTTTTTTTTTTTTTTTTTTTTTTGCAAAGTTCCACTTGGCTCTGAGAGAATTAAGCGCAATCTTCTCACAAATCCAACATATCACTAAAAAGTAATTACTCTGTAAGAATTTGGACACACGCACACAGCAATAATACTAAGCGATGGGCGACAATTTGTCAGGAGGTGAAGATAATTCTACTTCCCAGGAGATTGTTAAACAAGCTGTGGCTCTCAGCAGTTTTTCCTGGGATGACCCTTGACCTTGAGCGGGGCAGACTCGCTGGCTGCAGTCTATGTGAGGGAGCTGATTGGCTTTGATCTACTTTCCTCAGAAAGCACTTCCTGGGGTCAGGGGTCGGCTCTGGAACATGTCCATCTGTCTGTGCCGTTTTGGCTTTTAAAATTCCTGTAAATTAAGTAATTCCAACAGCCTGACTTAAGCATGAAGCAACAACACTGGAGTGGGCAACCTTTCCGTCACGATGGGTCACTTGGAGAGCACCCCAGGGTTTCCTCTCGTCAGTTAGATGAATAATAATTGGGCCTGGTGTTGACCCCTGAGGAACCCCTGATTTCCTCTCGCTGTTTGTTTTCACTGCTTGGCTTCATTCATATGAGAGGGATTTTCGTCATCAACAAACACTTATCAAGTGAGCTGAAAAGAATACCCGCTCAAGCTCGACTGGGAGTTAGAAGAAGGAGCGAAACAACACATTTACTAAGCAGAAGAAACAACTGTGTTACCTGTTAATGTGATGTGACCAGTCTGCACAGGGAATACCGGATCGAGTTACGGATAAAGTGCCCCGATATGTCTCTCCATTGTCTTCAAAACACTCTGAGGAAGAAATTATTATTTCAGACCATCTTGTGAAATATTCCCAGGAGAGCATTGAATTACTCAGCCCAGCAGTTTCTCAAACACTTAAATGCAATCAGTGAGTGAGCAATACCCAAAGAACTACATATATGATTTGGGTGGTGGCTGTCTTTCTCATTGATGCAAACATAACATAATTAAGTTCAGATTTTTTTTTTTTTTTACTTCTCTTTGTGGTTTTTTCGATGAATTTAATGTCAATGTTTTAGAAATCTTTAAACCTCACTATGTCTGTCCTTTAGCAGAATCAAAAGAGGGGCTAGCTGAAGTTTCACATGTGTGGACATCTCTCTGTAAATGTAAAGCAGAGAAACATGGGAAATGACAGAGAACACTATTGCCACAGTTGGGCGTTCTTGTTCTGCCGTGACATGGAACTAATTGTGCAGCGCGCTGCCAAGTGGCCCAGTCCTATGGGAGCAATACAGTGTCTGTGTAACGCCACTTTGCAAAAACATGATATGGCTTTAGAAGCATTTGTTGTTCTATATGTCAATCATATTATTAAAACAAAAAAAAGAAGCAAATATTGATACATTAGATCTTTAGACTAGATATTTGCTATTCTTTTGAAGTATTTTGCTGAGAAAACGCTGGTAGTCTTGTATGAATAGTTTTACACCATGGGAAACAGAGAGAAGTATCTGTAGGGTAAATATGTTGCTAGCGCCACCAGTTAGCTTAGCTTAGCATAAAGACTGGGAACAGGGGGCAACAGTTAGCCCAGTTCTGCCTAAAAGGTAATGTAATCTGCCAACCAGCACCTCTGAAGCTCATTAATGAACACATTATATATTGTTGTATTCACTGCTCACCAAGACAAAGTTACAGCACGCAAACTTTTTTACATTTCAAGAAATAACGCATTCATTAGTAAGCTGTAGGTACCAATAGGAAGATTTCCTTACCTCTGGACAGAACCAGGCTAGCTGTTTTCCCCCCTCTTTACAGTCTTTGTGCAAGGCTAAGCTAACTAGCTACAGAGTTATATAAACCTGTCTAACCCTCAGGACAAAAATGGAAAAAAGAAATATTTCCCCAGATGTTGAACTGTTCCTTTTCAAATTGAAATTGTACAGTAATTTACCTATTTTTTGTGTGGCCTCAGCATCACACCTGGGGATGTGGGTGCAGTTGGCTATCCTTTGATTAGGGTCTGTAGTGAAGCACCATGGGTAATCTGCACCGTCAGGGTTACGGCAGTAGTTCTCTCTGAGGTCTCTATAACACATACACAAACTACAATTTACATGATGGTGCTGATGTATTTTTTTTTACAGCAAAGCTATGAGTTTCATGCTCATCACATTACTTTTTTTTTTTGGCATTTCAACAGTCAAATGCACAAAATGAACCAATAAACCTGCTTGACACAGCGGAGATAATTGGCAGAAGCTTGCAAGGGGCCATGAGACATACTTTACTCACTTCCATTTGAAGTTCTGAGGAAGAAAGGAGTGGTTATGGGGCGACTGGGAGTCCCATCGCTGACATGTCACACCCTCTGGAGTGACATTCATTGTGCCTCTGTAATCCCTGCCCTTTCCCTGGACACAGGATGTTGTTACATTGACATCTGCGTCCTCGCATGAGTCCGAATCTAGCAAAGAACGAGAAAGACAGAGAAATTGTAATTGTGAGTGTTGGCACGAGAAAGACGTTTGCTAAAGTGAATGAGATTTAGGAAGGGAGGGAAGGAGGGAGACATTAATCCCCAGAAGAATGTGTGATGTTTAACCTGGAGAAAGATGATCAAAGCCCCCCCCACCCCACCCCCCACCTTGTCTCAACTGCGATAGGAAACTTTCTGTGTATTCATAACACCGGTGCACCACATTCTTGCACGTAGGGACATCCACAATAATATGCAGTTATTTAACTTGCTGACGGCACACAATGTCACAGGTTGTTTCAATAAAAACTTTGGACCCTTATGATATTAAGGAATACATCTTTGCCTAAACATTAAACATTACAATTCTGTTCCTGTTTATTGCAGCCCAACCAAAGATATCACATCCAACCCGGCCTGGCCGGGGCAACTTTATCCACCGGAGAACTATTCCAAACATCTTCAGATGGAATTCTGCTTTTCAGCAGTGCGGGGATAGCGGCGCATGGGGAGCGACTTCTCCCCTCTGGATTTCTGTCTCTGTTTCTTTAGCCTTTGACAAATGAGATGGGAGAAATGGAGGAGGAAAGGGAATGTTTTGAGACAGAAAGGAGAAGGCGGATGGAAAAGAGGGATTCTTCGGCTTGATGTAATGCATGCCAGTGTCTGTGTGCACTGCGTCGTACAGGTCAGTGGTTTTTATCTTTCTGAGGGCAGGCATTGAGGGATGCGCACATCTGGACAAATGCAGATCCCCCCGCCCTCGCTGTAAATCATAACATGTACTGTAGAGTACATGTGTGTATGTGTCTGACAGAGACAAAGAGAGATGCTCCGCGTGTTTGTGCATGTGGAGATATTTCATTGTGCTTTCAAAGACAAATAATATGAATAAATTTTGCCTCTTTTTGGCATCCATTCTTTATCTTTTCCCTCTGTCCTTTGTGAGACAGACGAAGGCAAAAGTTATCTAAACTACGACTCTGTCAAACTCTGCCAAATGTGATATGACTCAAGTGAGGTTACACTGTCAATCCCTCCAACATATTTGTCGCATGAGGTTGGAGACAAAGACAGTTTCTCTCGATCAATAACTTCAGGCTATGTGCTGTCTGACACCTCAATTCTCCCATAACGTTGTCGCAGGATTGAGGTCTGGCCTCACTACATGATTCACATCATTTTCAAAGGGCACTAATCAAACCATTCAGTGACCCTTCGTGTCTGGTATGACAGCATCTGTATCGTTCCTCCACTCCACTTTTCCTTCATTGTGTCACTTGTTTGTATTCATCATGATTTACATACCACTAAAACTAGTGGTTTTCTGTTTCTGTTAGGTCTTCTGATGGCCATGTGTCGCATCTCTGTATAACAGCCTCTATTGTAACACTCCATTTCAGTGCCCCTTGTCATCTGTGAGCGGTCTCAGTGAAGCACTTCTGACTCTCTGAAGTCAGGCCTTCCCCTGTGCAAACAACATATTTACTCTTGCTTGTTGAGGTAAAAGGATTCGAAGCCAAGCGCCACATGAAACACCCAGCCGGGTAAACAAGAGCCTTATGAGACTCTGGGAGGGCAGAAGAGGAACTTTCTTGCTCTGTTCACCGCAACCACCAAAGTCCTGTATGTAACAACCCCCCATGGAGTCCTCAAACCACTAGCTGGCAGTACCGAATCTGAGTCTGTCTGTCCAAAAACCAAGCAAGAGATCCTGAAACCGTTTACTGAGAAATGTCGTTCACGAGAATGGGACCTGCGTGAGGTCACGGTGACCCTTGACCACCAAAATCTAATCCAGGTGGATGTTTGTGCCAAATTTGGAGAAACTCCCTGCAGTCGACCCTCCGGCCACAGCTGTCGCTGGAGCATTAAAATCAGTAAAACAATAATTTGGTTTTAAGTTAATCTGTTAAAGACTTTGTCCACAAAACCCAAGCCCCAGACTAGGAGTCTGTACAGCACATAGGCCCTTACCACACACGGTGATATTGCAATACTCCCACGGAGCTGTGGGGTCCGTGGTGTAGCACCAGGGACGGAGACGATTATCCGGGTTACGACAGTAGTTGTCCCTTAAATCTTTGTGCCGATACCTGAGAGAGGAGAAAGAGAGGAAAGAAAACATATGAAGGGATGGAAGTAAGTCATAACAACCGGTTAGGTCTACCTCTCCTGAGTATTAGCGTCAGTTATCTAAGTCATCTGTCATGGGTGTGTGCAGCATTGTGCGCGGGAAAGGTTATCGGCTTCGCAGCTTACTTTTTGGGCTGGAAGTGGTGTTTGTTAGGCCTGGTTGAGTCCCACCTCTGGCACTCCTTGCCACTCTCCGTATGGTCAAGTTTGCCCCGGTAATCTTCCCCATTACACGTCATGCAGACTTCTGTCAAAAAAAGAAAACAGCATTTATCAAGAACTCTTGTAATCTTGTAATTTATGTAATCCTCTAGTAATCAAAGCAGAGAAAACGTACGACTTCGAGGAAATAAAGTGACGTTTGTTTGTCTTACCCTCTGAACACTGTGGTACGCCACACTCCTCGGCTCGTACGTTGGGGTCTGTGGTGTAGCACCACGGACCACCAGGGTCGTTGTTGGGATTCCGGCAGAAGTTCTCCCTCAGGTCTTGCGTTGGGTACCTATCTGGGTAAAACCTACAGGGGAGCAGACAGACATTATTAAAAGTGTTAACTGATACTGTAAGCTGTGTAAATACATTTTAGGGAGTGCTTGCACACTCGGCTGCTCCAGTGGCGTATACAACACCGTACCTACCTGCTAAGCGCTCTCGGTAACAAACCAAATAAAAAGGCATTTACATGAAAATACAAGGTTCATTCTGAGAAATGCCCGTGCCGACAGTGTTGCCAGGTTATATTCCAAAATCCTTAAGTAACCAGTCACCTAAATCATATGCAAAGTAAGTCATCGATATCTCTTCAGGTTTGCACCTTTTGCATGATCGCCTTACCGATTCCTACCATATCCCAGCTCCCTCATGTGTGAAGCGGCCGGACTGTGTCACAGCACAGTAACCTCCAACAGCACAGAACAACGCTACGAACCGCTTGGAGCAGACTAAGCAGGTCTTTTGCTGGCGGCCTTTGAACACGTTTAAACCCAATCCTTCTCTGTCATCTGCGACCTCACCTCAGTGCGAACGAGCGACTGTAAGTCAAAAGAACCTGGCTAGTCCAAACATATGGGATGTAACAATGACGAGCGGCATGGGAGCCCCATACTAAATGAACAGTGTGTGAAATTCGTCTTCTGTCAGGGCAGGATGATGAAAAGCTGGCATGTCAGCACCCCCTGATCCATGCCGACCACATTCCCCCTCCCACCAAGAGAGACAGAGAGGGAAGACGGGAGCAAAAGTTGTGGTCGTAGGAGAAAGGTGAAAGGAAACAAGTGCTTAAAAAGGAAAAAGTGAGCATAATGGAGTGAGCAAAAAAGTCGAGAGCTCAGTGGATAGTTGATGATGTAAGAAGAACCAACATGTGCAGGTAAAGAAATAAAAAAAATAAAAAAAAGACCAGTCCGCCCTCTCTCCAGCAGCTTGTCTGAACACACTACCCCAGACAATGACTCTTTTCTTGGGGGAGTCTGCTCTGCTCTCCCCTCCGTGCCCTGGGGCTCACGCAAGGCTTCTACACTAATGCGCAACATCATTCAAACCCAGAACTACAAGAAAAGAAATGTCAGGCATGTAAAAGAAAAGGGAGAAAGGAGAGGAAGGTCCTCAGCGTCAGACGATAGTCCCAACTCAAGAAAAATATGACGGTTAAGTCCAACAGCGGCAGCATTTCACGTGCGTTTGTAACTAGAACAAAACACTTGTTCCCCTTTGTTACAGCAGTGTGCCAAGAGCCAAATCTCACATCTGTTGCGTGTAACTCACAAGCACAATATATTGCTATCATAATACAGTATTCTTAATTTCTAAATGGGATTACAAGGACCCTCACTTTGCAAAAAAAAAAAAAGAAGAAAAAAAAAAGGTTTGCATCTGGTGAGAGTCCGTAAAAGCCACTGCATGGGAGCAAGTTAGCCATAATGATGTTGCACTAACAGATGTTAGCCAGTTATTCATCTCCTTGCCAAAGTCTGTTCCCATCGGAGCACAGACACACATGCTTTGCTCCCTGGGCCGGCTAAACTTGGCGAGATTTCGAATATCGCTAAAGATGAAATCTAGACCCGAAGTAACTGCTGCAAAATGTCTCATGCACCTGGAACAAAAGCAGTCATGCTTCAGTGCAACAGCTTTTAAAGGAACAAAGTGTTTAGAGATTAGAGCAAGCAAGCGTTTTTAAGACATAAATAATGATTTTGGAAGCAGGGTACGACAGCAGACAGTTGAAAATAATTGGAAATTTGGGGAAACGCACTAATTCAACTTTCGTGCTCAGTGTTAGAGCAGCAAAAAGGTCACACGGTCAGTAGCACTCTCATTTTTGTCAGTTAAATATGAAGCTACAGCCAGCAGACGGTTAGCCTAGCTTAGAGAGCGGTATCAATCTTCTCGCCTAACTCTCGGCAAGAAGCTGTGTGTTTCTGTAGCTGAGCTTTCTCCCTGCCCTCCCAGAGGAAACGTGTAGAAAAATAAAAGGAAGTCCCGCCGGGAATAAATAAATGATTGCAATGTTATCCATTATTATTAATATGAACAGGAATTTTCCATTCCATTCCTCGCTCCATGCATGGCTGGGCATCAATACACACACATTTTTTTTTTTTTTTTTTTTCTCTCAGAGCCTTGGTTCAGAAACTAAATATAGACAACAGGTGGAAGTCCCTTTCCTGGAAGGGAACCTCCTGAGAAATCACCCCTGGCCCACGGTGACCGGTCAAGCATGAAAATAATAGTTACCTGAAGCTCAAATGGTGCGTGGTTCATTATGGTGGTAATTCTCAAACAGCGGGACAGTCCCATGTTAGGTAACCCACGGTGGCACTAAATCTCCCTTAAGTAAAGCTCCCTTTGACCCTATGAAAGTTGAAAGTTGCTGACAAGCCTGGGCGATGTTACATTCGCCATCTGGGACGAGGACTGGAACCGTGTGTCAAATAAACAATGACAAAGGATTCCTAATGTGAAGAGCTGCTTCTGGAGAGGGAGTGGAGGAGTAGAGGAGTCTATGGGGATCACCGCTGTAGTGTGTTTTAATTATGGGGGATCACTGAACTTGTATTTCTCTCAGTATGTCTGTGGCTTTGTGAGCTCAGCTGGACAACAGACAAAAAAGATGACTTCAGTCTATAAATCTCCGCGCTTTCTTTCATTCTACCTCCTTTGTGTCTACTTTTCACTCTGCCCTTTTTCAAACTCTTCTTACTCCGCGTCTCAAAGCCCCCCTCCCCGCCGCAGTTAAAATATCTTGTAACTAATGAGCCCCGCTAACGAGATGCTGGCACAGAACCGTCGTCCAAAAAAAAAAAAATTCACAGCTCTCGTCTGGCTCGTAGCCGAGGGAAAACATCTTTAGGACACACCTGATGGCCTGCGGTGCAGTGGAAAAACAAGCTCGATGGAGAGGACATCCCTGCATGTGTTGAAAGAAATCTGACTTATTTCTGGCTAAACGTTCACCCGTCTCCGAGCCTCCGCCTTCCCTTAACCCCCGAGGTGCAAGGGGATGATCCGAGCATCTATAAATCAGCTGCTGAGGCCTGTTCAATATCAGACACAGAGAAATGGAGAAGGAGCATCCACGAAGGTTGCGGAAGCCTCAAGATTAGAGAAGCAGACTTTGAAGGCTGCTGGTTCAAATCTACAGAAATCGGGTGGGTGGGTGGGTGAGTGGGGGGGTGATTAACACCTTCCACTCCTTGTCATCAAGCAAGGCACTGCAGCCTCAAGGCAACACGTCCGTGACCTCTCATGAGTCGCCCCCAGTTCCCAACAAAAATGTGCTCTTCGTACTCCTTCATGGTCAAAAACGAGGGGACTTACGTGTGTTCATTGATGTTATTATCTGACCAAGCTTGGCAAGTGATGTTTGACTTCGTCCAAGACCTCCTCCCTCGGTAGTTGTCCTTGGTGCCGACGATACACTCCCTTATATAATCTGAGCAAGGGCAAAGGCATAGAAAAGCATTTGAAAACATCTACAAGTTGTCTCTGTGTACTCTTTGTGTGCCAGTTTAAACACCGTTTAGTCAATTAAAAGTTGATTTGCGTCCCCTGCCTTGACCACCTGGAATATATTTCCCCATGTATGGTCAATTAGACCTTTTTACAGCGAGCGTTTTAGTGTGCCCCAGCTTGTGTGTTATTCCCAAAACAGACAACTCCCTGAAGTTCATTAAATGTCACGGGGGGGGGGGGGTTCTATAAATTTTGCAGTAAATTCTAAAGTGCTAGATTCCACAGCCTGCACCAGAGAAAGCCTTTGCGTACCGACTGTAAACAATGAATTTTGTTGTTTACACTTCAGTCTGCTACATGTTTATGCGTGTGACTCTCCTCACTGCCGTGACTAAACACTAAGGGGGGGGGGGGGGGGTAAAGAAGGGTTGGCTGCTTTTATTGTGTCAACAAGAAAAAACCCCCGAAGGGGACCCGACGCAAGAAGCGCAACCTGCAATCAGCAACAAACGATCCGCCTGTGTACATCCGTCCGCACCTGAATGTGCTCATGAGAAGAACACCCGAGCGCGTACACTCCACCTTTGAGTGGGAACATGACGACGTTTACCTTTTTTTTCATACAAGGTGAAGTTGACGTTGGCCTGCTTCTGCACACCGTGGGTGAAGCGGTCAAAAGGAAGCAAGTGGCATTTCCTGTTGTGCCGTTGAAAGTTGAAAGCCCTGTAGAAACATGCGGGAAGTAGTTGAGAGATGAACAAACGATAAACAACAAAAATATGTAAATACCGTGTCGACGCGGGAGGCGAGGAGGAGTGAGGCAAAAATACGGAGAGTAACTGACCTGCAGTTGAAGTTTTTCTTGACCTTCTTGCACTTGCGGGCGCAGTGTTCCTGCGATCGGCTTTTCCGTACCAAAGCAGGCTGAGGGCAGTCTGCGCAAAGCAGCATGTGACTTTCACTCTTTTCATACTTCTGTAACGACTGATGAGTCCTACAAAATCCTGCAAGAACACAAGGACCCAACATGTTCAACGTGTGTTACGGTGCCGCTATTAGATTGGCTGTTAGGTTTGGAAGGAGATAGGACCTGCTAATGCCAGGTCCTATCACATAAGGGAGTTACTGTTTCTAATAAATTCCATTCACATGAACATCAAAGTTGTAAGCATGACTGGGAAACTCTGTAAAGGGAATTGGCTAGAACAGAATTGGCAAACAAAAATGGATGACCCAATTTTTTTTTTTATTCATGAGGTGCTTCATTGTCAATGAATTGATTTCATCCTTTATATGAGCAGATTTTCAATGATACAACTATCTACAGTTGTCAAAAGACGAGTCTTCATCCCGTACGGCGTGAACGCTGCATCGTGAGCGCCATGACGACTGAGCTGTGTGAGCCGAGGACCACCGACGGGAGGCCGGAGTTCGCCAAAGTGTCTCTGGCCTGAGGGTGCATCAGCCCAAAGTGACGTCGTCGCACATCTTGCGTGAAGAGCAAAGGCCCCGAAAGGTGTTCCTGCGACTCCCAATTCTTTTTTTTTTTTTTAACTAAGCGACTACACTTTTCAGACACGACTGCAACAAATACTGATGAAGGCGAAAAACTTAAATTAAGAAGTAAGATACTGAATACATTTTTTTTTTATATTCTCAGGATGCTTTTAAAGGTTTTTTTTCTTCTTTTTGCCAGCTAAATCTAATTTTGTTTACAGGATAATGCAACTTTCCAACCTTTCTTTCATTACAATACATTTCTCCCTCTAAATATTTGACTTTTTTTCATGAGCATTAACACCTTTGTGTGTTGCCCGTGTGTCTATAGACAAGTACAAACAAGGTTTAAGGTGGCATTACTCGATAACACCACAAGCATTCAAGTTCTCACTCCACCCAGAGAACAGGTTGTGAGTCTCCATTGTACTTTATATTTTCTGATTGATCTACCCAGGGTTGCTTAATTACTTTCTTTGCAGTTTACTCCTTCTCCTCCCTTATTTACTTTGTGTGTATCTACATTGTCAGCTTTCAAGTAACAGCCAAATACAAAAAGAAAAAAGAAATCTAAGAAAGGATCTTTATTCTTTTGTCTCCTCCTTTTTGACAAAGCATCAAAACATGACTCAAACACTGGGAGACGTGGCCAAACATCTCCCTGCTGTCAAGGCGCTGGGGTGGAGAAGAAGAACTCGTCAAAATGAGAGTATTTCCTTTAGTTGCTTCACGGTGGTTTGACTTATATGAACAACAAGAGGCATGAACACCGGTTCCAGAGTCTTGGCATGGAGGAAGTGGAGCAAAGATGAAATGATTTCACCGTCATATATATTTAACTGGGCGGCAGGAGTCCATGAAAGCGTCTATCAACTACAGTTTGCTTCCAGCCCCATGCTTGTTACGAGCGTCCCGCCACTGCATCACACCGAAACATCATGGTGCAAATCCTAAACCCTTGAACACTCGAGAAACCCTTTTCTTTAGATAGTGCTTCAGCTGCGCCGGGCAAAACCGAGGGAGCTCATGTGTTGGGAAATTAGGAAAAGAAGTGCGTCCAGGATCAAAAATCAGCTCCCAGGCACTCCTGCTCCAAACCGGGGCAGCTGCCTGAGAAATGCAGAAATGAACTGTGAAGACACCCGGGGGAACAGAACGATGTCC
Organism: Cebidichthys violaceus; assembly: GCF_023349555.1. Classification (NCBI taxonomy): domain Eukaryota; kingdom Metazoa; phylum Chordata; class Actinopteri; order Perciformes; family Stichaeidae; genus Cebidichthys; species Cebidichthys violaceus. Next base: position 11,877,440 of record NW_027176384.1, read on the forward strand.
ATCCAAGGGGCTGACGCTCTCCAGTGTCTCGTTTGGAGGTTTAACGCTCATGAAAGCATAGCTCGTGTTTAACTGCTTTCAGAAAAAAAACCCACTACAGTTTAATGTGATTGTAAATCAGGGCTGGGCAATATATTGATATAATATCGATATTGGGATATGAGACAAAATATTGTCTTAGATTTTGATATCTTAATATCCTAATGCGGCATAAGTGTCGTCTTTTCCTGGTTTTAAAGGCTGCATGACAGTAAAGTGAAAAAAAACTGCCATCGTGTAAATAGTTTGCGAAGCGGTCATCCCGTTGCAATATCGATATGGAGGTGTGGGGGCAAAAATAACACGATATATGAAAGTCTCATTAGACCTCCTGCTCTTTAACCTAATGTGACGTCATTAATTCCTTTTCATTTTGAGTGATAAAGGTGACGTTCCATTTTTAGGGAACAAAACAGGATGCGGCCAGAAATCCCTTTTCACGCACCAATTATGTTTTATGTGTGCGTTTTGTCTCAGTTATTGGCATCCAACACGTACTAGACAGCTTACAGTATGTGGAGAAATGGAAAACTGTCACAGTCGCATAAAGAACACGTAATGAATTATTTTTCAGTTTTGTTGAGAGCCATTTCTTTGGAAGAAACACATCAAAAGAGAATTCTATCATTGCAGAGAGACATGCACGTGGGTTCAGAAGCAGGACAAAACCATATTTTAAGTCCTCTGTGATACAAATCATACACTTCTACCTATATTGGGAAAAAAAAGAAAGAAGTTAAGAGCCCATCCTTCAGGAGAATGGAGCTCTACTGTAAATGCTGCTTCTCCAGGCCACAGCAACATCCTTCAATGCATTGTGTTTCGTAACAATAGTTTTCCGCTTATAATTTTGGGGCAAGTGCGACATAAATCACAGAGGAAAATCTCATGCTACCGAGTTACAGCTACGTGCTCCTGTGCCAACATCCGTCACAAGGCGCTGTGTGTGTGTGTGTGTGTGTGTGTGTGTGTGTGTGTGTACTTAGGATATTGTAAACTGTGTAGCGTTTAGAGGCTCCTCGTGGCTGAAAATGGTTTTTTGGGGAGGACTTGTTATTAATGTTTGGGCTCCACTGGACCACATCTGGCACTCATCACAGTGTTGTTACAGCCCTGATGTCTGGCCAGGCTGCTCAATTAGATTTCACTTAGTCTCTTCCTCTGCTCGCGGTCGGACTCCTGCTATCTCCAGATCCCAAACATTTGCAGAAGTCGGAGATTATAATAAAAACGTGCTCAATGGGCGAGTGTGAGAGAGGTGAGGTTTAATGAGAAGAGGCAGCCGTATAGCTTACAGGGACGAGTTGTGAGTCTCCAGTTTTGCTCGGAAAATGTAGATAGGAGAGGTGAATGACCGACTCTCTGACCTTTCTTAGAAAACTTCCACTTAGGTGCCCTTGAGCAAAGAAAGAAGTGTCAGCTGGATACGATTTTTAGGCACGATGTAAAAAATTCAAGGCAGCGTTGAGGAAAAACTCTATTACATGAACAACAGGAAAGTGGCAGGTTAAAGGTGTGCCTCTGTCTGGGAATTACGCAGACATTACATCTGCTGCAGAACGCGCAAAATGTGGAACTGGCTCAGCAGCCAGATGTTACAACCCCCCCCCTCCTCCACACACACACACACACACACACACACACACACACACACACACACACACACACACACACACACACACACACACACACACACACACACACACACACACACACCAACCCTTACACACACCCCATGCACACACACCCCTTTTCTATCTCTCTACCGGGAACGCACGAACACCAGAGTCCGGGGCGCGCAATTTACTTTCCCCAAACTGAACTGCGGTCGGAGGTCAGGGTCGGCACCCCTGGAGGTGGCAACTACGGATTCAGTGCTTTACTTATAGCGACATGTCAACGGGGCGGATGTAAACCGGGACAACATCAGTCACCACCAGATAATCTGCGCTTCCCAAAGGAGCGGCACCTTTGGACGCGTTTCATGCGTGCGCTCCGGGCTGTGATGAAATATCACACGAAGACATTGAGCGCGCCTATTAGTGAGATGGGCAGAGCCGATATTAAAAGTTTAAGAACAAAGCAGTGACAGCAGCAGATGCACTTCAACCAAACGCTTTTTTTTTGGCATGGTCGTCCTTAATCTGGAGGAGGAAACGTTCTGATTACCAAATATTATTGCGCAAAACAATTTAAATGCATGGATCACACTGGCCTTTAGAACGATTTGCAAATTAGACCCAATTGGATAACTGAAATAATGGGAGCTCAGGGGCAGCAATTAATTTCTAAAAAGAGGAGCAGTTTGATAAGCTGCCAAATTGTTTCATTGAAAGTTGTTCAGTTGTTACATGTTTAGCGGTATACTAATCTTCAGAATCAGCCCTAAGTAGAACTACAAAGCTCACTAAATGACAAGCCACCGCACTTAAACACAGGGAGTGTTGAATCCACAGTGCATGACGGGGCTTGTGATCAAGTTCAAGAAACGTCACTCAACTTCCTTATCTATAATTAAAAAAGATATATGAGGCTGAAAGAACAACAGGCGCATTTTAAAAAAAGACAAGTGCTGACTGGCAAAAAAAACAACTTTGAAATATGATAAATAGAAACCTAATTCTATTTTTGCCCACTTTTCTAACTTTTTTCTTTATATATATACATTTAACATTTTCTTATATGCGTTTCTCTTCATGCACGGACAAAGTGCAGAACATAAGGAATCAAATGATATTTTGATATCGAGATAAAAATGAACTACAAGCAGACGCTAATAATTCAACACCTCAGAGGCACAGCTCTTCATGTCTTACCTGTATTCAATATCGTGACCACAACACACACCACAGCTTGGTAAATCCATACGTTTGTCCTCATGGTTAGGAAGTTGGAAGCAGGTTAGAATCCGGATTTGTTCCGCGACAGACTCGGTGGATGAATAAAGTCCAGAGAGGCTGATGACCAGCACGAGACTTGCCTTCCTCGCGCAGATGCCACTTTCCCAAGAAACCGCACGTCCTCGGTTCAACCCCCTTATACTTGGGTTTGTGGCTCCTCTCTATCAGCGTCTCTCCTCACCAGTGTCAAGTCCTGCAGAATAAATTGTACAGCTTCCGGTTGTTATTTTCAAAGTAAAACCGGATGTGGCTCACAAGCCAAAGGCTCTGGATGTGAAAGTTTTGATGATATTTCATATTTTTCATACAGTGTCAACAAACCCCCCAAAACGTAGCCAACAATGAATTGATCCTACCAATAAATATTGTCTGTGCAGCCCCAAGATAGCCAATATAGTTTATTAAGTTACTTTAAGTCCAGCCCACACATCATTCACTTGCCATAAATACTTACTGGGGCACTGAGGGTGTATTAATCCACATCTGAAAATAGTTCCCAACTGACTTTTTACCAGAAACTAGAGTCAGTCTATTTCTGACCCATTTTTACATCTTATTAGGAACGCCAGCCTTATTCTTTGACGGTACTGAGAGATAATCTGTAGTAAACGAAAACACAGATTGGTTTTACTTAAAATTCTGCCAGTTATCAAAAGCATTTTTAGCATATTTCTAAAAGCATGCAGGATTAAGGGAGATTTCTTTAATCAAACAAGTCAGCCAGATTAAGCCAACAGCGATAGAATAATGGTGTGGTTGTTCTGTACGACCCCCCCCTGAATGTATGCAGCTTTAAAATGAGCTAAAATAACAAAGTGATTTGCTTTTATTTTGAAAGTCATACTGTATTTTGTCTAAATAGACTGGACTGAAGAGGACTTTATTATAGTGTATCCTATATGTCAGGCATTTCAACATCACCATGGTGTATCGACAGGCACACATGCTACCGTTTTCTAGTAAAGCATGCTTTATAAAATGTATATGAGTTGCAAATAATGGCTTATAAGAAGTAATAAGAACATATTATAAGCTGCCAGGTTATTCAAACTCTCTCTGGCTGGTGTTTATCCTCTTGAGTTATCTTTGCAGCTTTTTAATTTGACCACTCTGATGATCTATCTGGTTAACATTTATAATGAAATACTTGACAGCTTGTTGCGACTTACTAACTTTTGGTGTTGGCTTATTTGCACTTGGGAAACCTGTGACCTCTTCCATTAAGTTAACGACTTACCATTTAAAACTGCATGTTTGATTGCTTATTAGAAACGCTTTACTCATGACTGCATTACTGACTTGACTTTTAATGACTCCCTAGCCTGACACGTTTTTCACATCATGGCAACCCAAAGGTTGTTTTAATGAATGCTTTTTTTAACCGAGGTATAATCATTAATGAGGTAATGAATTACAAATAATAGTCTCTTTCACACGTTCACCCTTTAACAGCAGGTGGTGATGCTAAACTGGATAAAGCACAAATAATAAGTAACTGATGGGGAAAAAGTGGTGGCCATAACAATATTTGATGAACCTTGCGTTGGGGTTGGTGCTCATCAAACAGGATCTTTTTCACAAGAACCGTCTCTCCTCACTTACGTCACTTTGGCTCAACTGGAAAGGCAGATGGGATTCTTTACACGGTGCACCAAAAGAGCACTGCACAAAGCAGTGATTGCGTCCCCCAAGGATTAGCCAGTTGCAAAATGTCTAATACCGTACCAGACAAAGTGCACAAGCATGATACAAACAGGGCGCCCTGGCAGCTCGCTTGGTAGAGCGCACCGTTAAGGTGGAGTCCATGCCGCGGCGGCCTGAGGGCCCTTTGCTGCATGTCATCCTCATGTCCTGCATGTTTCTCTCTCTATCAAAACAAAGCAGAAATTCAAACAAAAACTGTTTAAAAAAACAAACAAACATACGAAAGGATCTACCGAAGTGTCCTTAGGCAATACACTGACACTGCACTAAATCCTGTTCACGTTGAACTCGGGTCAACTGGACCCACTGACATGACCAGGGTGTGAATACTGCTTCATTCAATCAAACCTGTTGACTTAAACTGTATGCATGTCAGGACAAAATTGGAGTATTCTCAGTGTGTGTCACAACTCAAGCTGCCACTTACTGTGATCAATGTGCTCAATAAGGTGACAATCTCGATGCTGAGTTGCACCCCACCCCGATGTAGTAATGCAATGCCATGCCACATCATGAGACTGCATCACAGGGTCAGCTGTCCTCATGAGGGTCACATCATCATGACGAAGAAGAAATAGATCCATCAGGGACTGAGAAAAGATTTGTCCCGCCGTTCAAACAATTCCCTCAAGAGAAAGAGGTATGGGGGGGAAAACACAGTACCAAGAGTCTATTCATGGCTTAATCTAGTGCCACATTTAAGACCGACCTGGCTCTGCCCCCATAAAGAACTATAGTGTTTACATTATGCGAGGATACTATTGGACAGAGCACAATACAGTATGCAACTTTATTATGTCTTATATCTTTATTACAGGAATATTACATTGATTATTGGGGTTTAAAAATACCATAGGTATTATTACAAGGTACAATAAGGTCACTATAAAAACAGAATTGAGCACCACAGACAGTTTAAATCCCTAAAGGGACATTATAAGACATGACGTGTGTGTGTGTGTGTGTGTGTGTGTGTGTGTGTGTGTGTGTGTGTGTGTGTGTTTAGGTGAGGCAGCTGGAAGTAATCCCATTTAGGTACCAGCGTACAGGACTTTTGTTGGGCCCTAACCCTTATTTGACAGGAAATCCACACTTCAGCCGTTAACGGGCGGCGGACTTAAAGCCCTCCAGAGAGAGCAGCAGGGGGAAGAAATGGTTTGAGGTAAATGCCAGACGCCCGGCCCTCCCTCATTAAGACGCGTGCAGCTCATTTAATTTTTCTTTGGTCCCTTTTTCTCCCTTTGGTCTGTATGTGTGTGTGTGTGTGTGTGTGTGTATGTGTGCAGGAACGTACCAGCAGGTGTAGAGGTGTGTGTGTGTGTGTGTGTGTGTGTGTGTGTGTGTGTGTGTGTGTGTGCTCAGCGGTTCTAGGCCTTGGCAGCAGGCACGGAGGTGCACAGCGCACCCTACACACACACACACACACACACACACACACACACACACACACACACACACACACACACACACACACACACACACACACACATCACACCCGCAACGTCAATCAGTGTCAGTGCAAAGAAGGAATCCAGACGCTCAGAAAATCTGTCTTGGAGCAAATTTTTGTACCCTTTGAACTACAGCTAGCCCCCTTGTGCCTCACAAGCATCAGGTAAATAAGTTATGGCTTGACAGCTGATTATGCATCGAGGGAGAAGATGTTGGAAGTGGGAGTGCTCTTTCATAACTGAACAAAGCAATGGGAATATTAACTTCCATGATTTATTTTTTCATTCAAAGCCCCAGGCCTATTCCTGAGGATTCCAAAAATATTAATAATTCCGCAGAATGACAGAGCACAGAAAGTGTAGTATAGATCTAGATATATAGATATACAAGACTGATGAGCAACTTTATTTCACTAGCTTAAGACACAGATGCAGAAGTATTTTAAACTCATTCTTTCTAATGGCCAGCAACTCTTCTGGTTGCAAAAATAAGTCAGATTGGATAGAAGTCTATAAGATAATTACCCTACTTTTTAAAGTTATGTCAACATTTCAAACATGACGTTATGGTCTCAATTGCGAATTCATAGTCTTCAATCCAGCGCGATGTTCATTTCGTAAATTATGGTCCCATTTAGAGTAAAACAGACAGTAAAGCTGGGTACGCTTGAGCGTTGTCACTTTCTGATTGACAGGTCGCTACCACGGCGTTGTTCGGTCTGGGAGTCGTGCGCGTGTTTGTCGCAGAACTTTAACCCTTTTACATTGTGTTTCCAATTCATAAACGTTAATTGTAACGTAAAAAGAAACAAGATGGCGGCCAAAATGCCGAACTTAAGGTTCAGTCCAAAAGACAATGAGTTACGTCCCGTTGACTACCTCCACTTCTTACATACAGTCTATGTTTGGAAAGTGTATTTATTTGGAGCGGCCAATGGAAGTGCCGTAAAGGTCCGCTGCGGACGACACGCTCCACTCATTCCACGGATCCCTGGTGACCCATTGATATTGAACATGTAGCACGTCCAAACTGCACCGACTTCGAACGGTGCACGTCATACGGTCTCAAGCAAAACGCTCGCCGAGAGTAAAGCAGATCGGACGAAAAGTTCTCGAGATATGCAAAGGACACACAGACACAGATTCCGTGCTTTACAGATAGATGCCCACATAAACACGTGCCTATTTCATGGCCTGCTGAGCTACATAAAGAGGTGTGGACAGGGGAAGTGAGGAGGCGGAGGAGGGAGACCCCAGAGATATGAGTGGTGTTCATCATAGGGGAGAGCTGGGAGGTTTTGGAGTTTGTCAGCTCCCAAGGCCAGAACATGTACGTATGCCAACAACGTGTGATTCGAAGATGAACTCGTAGCATTCAAAATTTGAGTTGTCTTCTTTTTTGGGTAATTCTTGATTTTGAGAGATTTTATGGGTGTTTATCAGGGTCCAGGTGTCCATGCCGTGACCTGGGGCAATATCTCTTACAATGCTGGCCATCCCACGTGAACGATTTTACCCCAATCTCTCTAATTACTTTACACCCCAGCTGCCCAACAAACACTCCCCCTGTCCCCGTTTACCTCCATTCCTGCAGATAAAGGAGGCTAATCACCGGTGTGATCTCCCCCTTTTCACCTCTGACTCCCCCCGACACTAGAATAACAACCTCCATACCAGCCCCCCAAATCCTCGACGCACCCCCACCCCCCCAATTAGGAGGGTGCTTTTTCCTCTGCAGATGACAGATGAGGGGTCAGAGGGTTGTCAGACCCCCTTGCTAGTTTCTCCTCGTGCCCGCCGAGGGATGAAACAGGAGGACGTCTTTGCCTTGGGGAGTGACAAGGAAAAAGGTTTGGAGATGGAAGTTGTATTGACATAGACGAATGACTGTCGGACAACTGGGCACAGGAGCACAAAGAGTGGGGAAGTTGGGGTGGGAAGCAGATGGGAAGTTAGACCTGTTGGATGGAGTTTAAGTTAAAGAAGAAAAAGAGAAAAAGGTATTAAAAGAGAGACTATGAACAACTGTTGCGGCAAGGCTGAAAAATGTGACATTAAAAGTAAAAAGAATCAGAGGTCAGACAAAGAGATTGAGAGTATATCGAAGGATTGAATGACCGGAGTAAAAACGAATGAAATTGAGAACAGGGGAGGAAAAAGACAGAGAGAGATAAGGCATCGCTTGCTGTGCTGAAACGCTACAGCGAGCCGCTGCAATAAAAGCAGAGCTGCAGTCCAATGAATCAAGGCGTTGGGGGCTTTCCTCTCTCTGTTGTGTGTTATGTCCACTGCTAATGGTCAGCAGATGTGGAGGTATTTCACAAGTGCGGCTTTGGAAAACATTCCCGCACATAAATCCAATTAGGTCGGACCCTGCACACGAGCTAGCTAGCCAGCAGTTGAGTGCGCTCGCGACCGCCCAAATGCTCCACAGACACAGTTGACTTAAATAATCTGATTTTTCACAGCAGGTAGAGGAAGATGTAGACTTAGCATTTGTTAAATTACTTTCTAAGCTTAAGTAAACCAATGTTCTAATTTGTTATTTTGGCTATTTGACTTTTGTCTGGTATTGATTTTGTGGTGGGTGATCAGCTGTCTTTTCTTTGTATAGGTGGTCCAATAAAACATAATGGAAAGAGTTTCTTGTGACAATGTCACAGATCGCATTTCAGCCCAAAGTTGCATCATCAATTGGAAACGCTCCTCGTCCTCAGATCACCCCTGGGATCAAAATATGCAAATCAAAAAAACTATGTACGAACTCTGTGCCAAGCTAATCGAGGCCGTAACAACATAATCATGGTCCCTCTGGGAGTCGTCCAACAAAAAGCATCCCTTTCCCTGAGTCAGTTATTTGTTCCTGATAGTACAAAGCCTTCTTTTTTCACAAGATGCTTGTAGCCAGATGCCCTCTGGCTTATATCTGTTGTTCCAATATGAATTTCATTTCATGGGGTGAGGTAAATGGCCATCAGTATTTGATAAAATGATGAAATCACAGATGTGCTAATGTTACCATTTCATCACGACTCAATCATTTATTTTATTCTACTTATATACCATATATAATTTCAAGCCCACAACCATGGACTTTGTTGGCCGATTGCAGCTTGCAGATCTCAGCTGTAGCCGAAGTTAACACCCTGTTCATTCCTATGAAAGTTGCACAGTGACGCATTACGCAAAAAAAGATGGACTTTCGAGTATAAAATTCAAATAAAATTACACGGATCTGTTGGTGACCTTCTGCATCCATGGGCCCATAGAGCAAGCGCACTAGCGTTTCTTTTAAACCTGCCTCCCAGGCCTCGGTTCAAGTTCATTTTTACAACTTTTAGGACCTAATGATTTAAATAAGGGCTTTTCAAGTATTCGTACAGAGAACGTAAATCTATGGGAGAAAGTTGTTTTGGGCCCCGTGGCATTATGTGACGGACCCTTCGTGTGAAATTTGCTTCAAAGCCTGGTGCTCTACCTTAAATAAAATGCTTTATCTGCAAGCTTTGGGAGAGAGAGAGAGAGAGAGAGAGAGAGAGAGAGAGAGAGAGAGAGAGAGAGAGAGAGAGAGAGAGAGAGAGAGAGAGAGAGAGAGAGAGAGAGAGAGGCTGGCATGATATGCAACAAAGATCCCACGGTTGAAACTGAACCAGGGCCGTTGTGGTTACGTGGCAGTCCACACAAGCTTTTCTTTTCTTATCTTATCTTTTCGACACCTGTCAATTAAAACAGCATGCCAACTAACCACGCCGTCCGTGGTTCGATTTCAACCACACAAGAGAAGCTTTTGACGCAAAGCCTGCAAATAAAATTAATACAAAAACATAATCCGTTTGGCATGGCGAGCTTGGAACATTGCCTTAACTTCTCCAGTCTACATTCGCCTCAGGATGCGTTATGTGAAGTACAGTTATGATGCAAATACAGGTTTAGGCCGAGCCATAAAAGAGAGCCGACATATTTTGTCCTCATCTGGGACTAAATGAACGGGCACACTGACCACAGTTAACAAAACCCGGACACTAACATCATCTAAGCAATTACAGCAGTACATATGATCTGACCTAGAGTCAGCGGTCAGCAGCGACTTGCAGCCTACTGTGTCTGGATCATAAGCTATTGTTTCTAGTGTGGCAGCTGCTGCAGGCTTGTCTGGCACCTCATTCGCCACTAACTGGCTCCACGTGTGCATAAGGACAGGTCCACATACATTTCATGCACTTTCCGCACACACACACACACACACACACACACACACACACACACACACACACACACACACACACACACACACACACACACGAGGTCCACGCATACAGGCGTAAATACACACCTCGCCACACGCCACAGACAGACACACGTGCACACACGCACGCTCACTAATCCCCTGGCTTTAGCGGCACAGCGGGGGGTGTGGTGGTCTTGTGTGGCTTTATTAACTGGGGTGGGGCAGGGAGAGGTGAGATGGCAGCGCGAAGGAGGGGGGGGGGGGGGGGGGGAGGGAGGACAGAATAGGGGGACGTGTGGGGGGTGGGGGAGTCCCACCAGGTGCTAATAGAGTTCCTGCAGCTTTGAAACATTTGCTTGCGCTGGTCTCCTGGAATGGAGTCGGGTTTCATCCGAGGCAAATTACCCAGACCGAGGATTGACCTCCCTTCAACACACACCCCAGACGCACGCCAGCGACACACATTCTGACACACACTTACCGAGCGGGACAGACGTATGCACACACCCACAGTTATGCCTACAAAAGCACTAACATGCATCCTCAGCGGTGAACTGCTTTCTGTCATACAAGGAAGAGTTCAACATTATTGTAAACGCGCTTGTTTTGTTTTTGTTCTGAAAGTTAGATGTGAGTATTGATGTCCATCATCATGTCTGGAGCTGGCTTTACAACTATTTAAGAATAAAGACTGAAGCAGGGAGAAACGGTTCAAAAATAAGCCCAACAACGTACTAGTTTCTGTGCTTATTTAACAAACAAGCTGTATTCATTATCAGTGAGTTTGGAGGTGTTGGTAGGTGACTTTTGTTCCTTTCGGACAGAGCTATGCTGGAGCAATTTCTCAGGCAAACAATTCCTGTTTCCATTCTGTATGCTAACCTAAGCTAATCAGGTGCAGCTTCACACTGTATATCCTCACAGACATTTGAGCGGGGTGTCAACCTTCTTATATAGCCCTTGGCGAAAAAGTGAAGTTGATTAATTTCCAAACTGTCAAACTGTTATGTTGGGAAACATGCCCCGACTACAAGCGATTGAGATTGATATCAACATTCTTAACTTTCAGAGAGAAAGAAAAAGGGCGTGTATCCCAAAGTGTTCTTTTAACTGTCGTACATGTTTACAACACACTTGCACTTACCCAGCATCTAATTCTCCCCGAGTGCCACACACACATGCAGGTTTGCCACACGCCAGTTGCCTTTGATATACTTAGTGGGAGAGATGCTGCACTTGTTTGCATGCTTGTAATTCCTCCTTCTCTGCATGTGTGTGTGTGTGTGTGTGTGTGTGTGTGTGTGTGTGTGTGTTGAATGTTTGTACATTCGGCCTGAAAATTGAGGTTTGGTTATATGTAGCACAAGTGGGGTGAGTGTGTGTGTGGGGGTGTAATGGTTTACAAGTTTGTTTATCTGTTATGTGGCCATGTTTTTGTATCCATATATGTGTATGTGTGTGTGTGTGTGTGTGTGTGTGTGTGTTGAATGTTTGTACTTTCGGCCTGAAAATTGAGGTTTGGTTATATGTAGCACAAGTGGGGTGAGTGTATGTGTGGGGGTGTAATGGTTTACAAGTTTGTTTATCCGTTATGTGGCCATGTTTTTGTATCCATATATGTGTGTGTGTGTGTGTGTGTGTGTGTGTGTGTGTGTGTTGAATGTTTGTACTTTCGACCTGAAAATTGAGGTTTGGTTATATGTAGCACAAGTGGGGTGAGTGTATGTGTGGGGGTGTAATGGTTTACAAGTTTGTTTATCCGTTATGTGGCCATGTTTTTGTATCCATATATGTATGTGTGTCTGTGTGTGTGTGTGTGTGGGCTCGTAAGCATGTGCACATCTGCATACGGCTCCAGTGGTTAGATGCAGCTGTAGGTTAATTTAGCCACAGTAAATGGGGCTTGGCGTGTCAGAGGATCTTTAAGAGAGTAGACTTTCCGTGTGTGCCAGACGGTGCTTAATCACACACATTATTACTAAACAAGGCTGAAATGCTGACTTGCTGTCCTGATCAGACACCCGTGGCTCGCAGCAGAGGAAATAACTCGCTCTACCAGAATAAAAGCTGCCTGACTTGTGCCTGTTATGCAATTGGCTTGGCTCTGATCTATCTGATCCGTCTCTGTAAGAGGACATTCTGTTAGACTCATCATAGCTGTTTGCCTGGCGGTGTTAGTCATTGTTTGTGACTCTGAGCATGAATGGATGTGTTTGATCCTATGATCAGTCAGGCAGTTAGCCCAATCAGTCAGTTAAAAATCTGTCTGCCAGAAGGAACAATGGTCATAGCAGGAGCCAGATGCTGACAAATCTTTGACAATCTAATTCGCTTATACCATTTTCTCGAGTGATTCATTCTGTTTCACTGCTTTGTCAACGGATCACTCTTACCAATGTTCATTTCCTTTAACGTGTCAGCTCATCCACTTCACTTTAGCGGCATCTAACCATGCAGTTCTGGTGTTATTTGTCCTGGCTTTAAGATATTAACCATTGAGACACAGTATCGGCCCCTGTCCGAAAGATTGCATTGCCGAATGCAATGCAATCTTGATCTTAATTTGCAATTTGTACAAGCAAGACAAGAAAACCTTAGTTATGCTGCATGCCGTACTTGCCTCAAATTGTGGAACGTCCATGTAGATTGACTTCCTGGAGTCTTTGCTGATTAAATGGCAACCATTCAGTGATGTCGAGACTTTACATTCGCTGTTTTTTTTTTGTTTGGATTAAACAAATGTGATATAAAATGTTAATTAGTGAGTGTTAGGGTGTTGGTAGGCAGCAAGAATGTGAATAAACTACTTTCGCAAAGTGAACTACTCCTTTAAACTCTTGTGAAGACAGGTTTCCAAATTCCTTATTTTTTGCAGAATCAATAAAAGTCACTCCGTAAGATTCATGTAGATGAATCTTTGCCATCACTTTCCATGGGTAGTTCAACATTTTTTCCCCTTTTTCCTGTTCGGACACCATCGTTTGAAGACAAATCTATGAAAGTGCTCCTCTGTTTTCTCTTTTCCTCTGCTCTCCTCTCCCTTGAGATAAGGACCACTCATATTTCCAGTCAAGGAGAGCCGATACAAAACCGTGGGTGATGTTGATGATGCTCAAACGGCATCAAACCTCCTGGTACTGGTCACTGCACTGCTCTGGGTATTTTTCTGTATACCCAATACAGCTGGAGCCTCCACTTTCTCTGTGGCCAAAAAAACATGAAAGGAACATGCAAAGCTAATGGTACCAGACTGCAGCAATTACAAAAAAGTGAGTACACAAATGAGCAGCAGATGAGTCACAAAGTCAGAACTCCCAACAGGGATCCAAAGTGGTGCAGGGACCAGGGAGCAGGTGAAGGACATTTAGAATTCAAGCTGTTTAGGAAAGAGGGAAAAAAGGCTTTGACTTGTATAAACGTCCGGTTTTCATCAAGGTTTCGAGTGGTTCAAGTGGCTACGGGCTGTGTAAATAATATCTTTTGAGACTTTAAGAATTGCATCATTGCAGAGTTGTTTGTACATGCTAGAATTATTCTGAATTTGTAATTGATACACATCATCGATATATGCCATCACTTTAATCATGCCAACCACATTTGTTAACACGAACACTCATATCTTTAAGAGGTCTCATGTGAATACCATAATGTCTCCTAGAGCTGTGACACACATTCAAAGGTAATGCGAGACCCTCATCCAATAGCGTTGCTTACGTTTCAGAGAGAGCATGTGAGGTCTCCAGGCAATCATGCAAATGAGCTCACTTGAAGTAAACCAAGGACCCTAGTTTTGAGATGGACCCACGATGGCTTTGCTGGGTTACACCTGGACTCCAAAACAGACATCACACTGTACAAAATGTACCAAATTCTGAGAGTAATGTTTTGGAGGGAGAAAATAAAAAGTTACCAAAGTGTGGAAACTCTTTAAAGTTGGACGAGGGTTTCATTAATGAAGAGTTAGGTCTACAATATGCTTCAAACTTTAAAAAAACAACAACAAGTGCTTGTTGGATCTTAAGTCCTCAAATTACAAAGCTGGTTGTTGGATCTTGTTGAAAAAAAACCCCAAAACTGAATTGCGCACCATTGTTCCAATATGTGTGAATAATTACGTCAAGACAATAAAGAGACTTAATAGCAAAAGAGTTCATTGCGGTAATGTGACGCAGCCAGTAGGAGGCTATGACAGCAGGCTTATCGCCCCGCTTTCAAGTGTGGCAATTCGGAACCATCTTGTCGTTTTACAACACCCTGCACAACCTTCAAGCATACTGAACCCTTCAGAAAACATAGCTGTTTTCTACTGTATCAATGCTCTGAATCCCGTATATAGAGAACTCTGAGATAAATGATCAGTTCTTGACTATTTGTAATCACAGACTGTATTTGAAGAAGTGGACATCGTCACTGTGACGTTAACCATGAGTTTGTGGACTTTACAATGCACCTTACAATAATGATCAATAATTCATAATACAGTTCCGTGTGGTCATCATTGTGATGATAAAAGCACAACTGATAAACAGGGATTGGTGTTTGACAAACTGCGCTGAGAGCAAAGATATTTTCATGTACAGATACGTTTTTCAGGCTACTTGGAGCTGCTTACCGCCAGTATGCACGATGAAAGAATGCCATACTTTCACTGTAATCTCCTTCATCGTAATCTAATATCTAAAAAAAAAACTTTGCAATGTAAAGAGTTGCATGCTGACCCTCAGGGTACAGACTCTCTGAATAAGAGGGGCACAATCCATTCATCCATCCAAAAGCTAGACCGGCTGGGGGGGGGGGGGGGGGGGGGGGGGGCTGGAGCCAATCCCTGCTTACATTGGGTACACCCTGGACCGGTCACTAGTCTGTACACATAGAGACAGACAACCGATTGCTAATTAACGGTGTGGTAGGAAATCAGAGCACTCGGAGAGAAAACCCAAGCAGACGGGGAGTACAAGCAAACGTCGCGCAGAAAGGCCCTCGGGGGGCCGGCCGACAGAAGTACAATATGCTAAACACATCAATCTCAGCTTCGCTGAAACGAGATCCCATTGTGCCTTATAGGTATCACAACATATCTATTACAGCAGTTGTGATTGGGTTTTGAGCCTGGGCCAAAAACGCCTTTATGAGGTGTTTGAAATTTAAATGAATGGGGTATGAACTTCATTTGGGATTCGGGGTGGTTACAGATGTGTGTGTCCGTCCCCCCCCCCCCCCCCCGAGCACAAAGTCAAAGTAACAACCTTTAAAATTACACAAAAAAGACAGGAGATGTGGAGACGAACCAAAACCTCAACAATGCCTTGGTGGTCCTATTCTCACTCTTTGTTGTTGGTTGAGGTTCTGAACATTGTTTTCCCCCCAACCACAACCCTCAATGTTGTTCTTTCTTCCCAATAAACATGTGCCTACTGAATCCTTTGTGGCTTGTGCAAAACAAAAAAGGTTCTCAGTGGTGGTCAGCTGGTTTTGTCCGTGGGCATAATCGGGACAATTACTCCTCAGTAATCCAAAACTGTCCTTACTGAAGGATTGCCTCCAACGGAATAGGAAGGGAGAATGCAGAAACCATATCTTCTTCATCTCACACGGTCAAGAATGCAAGCGCAAGCATTATCTGAGAGGAGGGGGAGAGAGGGTTTTGAGAGCAGAACACTCATATACATGAAGTAGTGAGCTTTAGTGTGTAACTGTTCCTGGTCAAGCACATTGGATCCCATTTTTTTTAAGTACTTAAAAGTTACCTCTGGTGCACAAACGAAATGTGACACCATCTCCATACTCCTTGGAAAGCCCATTTTATAAAAACAAATCTGTCATGTGTAATGAGGGAACTGTTAATACTACCAAATGTAATGACTTACATAATAAACTTTTCATACTCACTCTAGAGGCCTGAAGTACCGTTTACAGTACTTCAGGCCAGATATCAATCAGTGACAGGGGGACACAAGCACAGAGACTTAGGATAACAATCAAAAACACAACAAGAGTGACCTCTCAGTGTAAACCGACTGGGTCATCTTGTTGCCAGACGTGAAATCCAAGGCCCCTGGCAGGAAATCCAGCGTGTGCTGTTGACATCGCAACTCATCTGTGACGGACAAGGAATAACACTTGTGGAGAGGAAGAGTTTCAGGGGGAAAAAAAAAAAAAAAGAAGTGAAATCCAAGAAAGACAGGGTGCCTTTACTGGAAAACATTCTGTTTTAGCATGACATTGAATCTTTCATACAATTTTCACGCAAGGAAAGATAATGCATTCAAAAGAGAGATTACAGATAGTGACAAATACGCTATGGTTACAAAATACAACAGACTTATACCACAAAATCCAAGAGGGTTGAAAAAATGCACTGTCACTACAATGTTGATACATTTTAAATTGGTATTCAGTTTCTTCACTGATTCCCGAGTCCCTCAAATCATACCCATTTAAAATTTCCCATAGTCTTAGTTGATGCTGTTGTAATCAATTTCTGTCACCTTTGTAAAATATGTAATTTCATATTATTGGTCTCTTTATAGTCATTCAGCTGTACTACCAACAATAAAGGCCATTTTTTATTCAAAATAAATAGTAAAGACATTGTAATTGGTCACAGTTAAAATGTCCCCAAGCACCTAAAGGATTATAGTTTTTCTTCGTGCCATACAGAACTAGCGTTAGTTTTTAACGTCCATTATAAAGAGTAAAATGAGCCTGTGGTTCGTCTTTGGGGGGCAGTGAGGAATAGTGGCTGAAAGAATCTGAATCTGGGCTTGAGCACAGCTGGTTTCAGGTTCAAGTGTAAAGCGGACTGCGCTAACGAGGACGTCACTTACCATTTGATCAAAGTGCAAAAGGGAAAACAGGAATTACTTTAAATTTATGACCAGAGAACATTACGGATCGTTGTTAATGGACGTGTCCTTGAGCCAAATTCAATGTTGTAGAGAGATGTGGCTGAACCTACGCCTCCATCCTTTCTTTTCCAGGACATTGTTGATTTTGGCTGGACGTCAGTTTCTGATGTTGGCTAGACACTGGGAGAGCTGACTCAGGGTGCTTCCTTCTCATTTTCACACACATTTGGATGGGAAATGTGTGTTGGCAATGTGACAGAAGTTAGTAACAGAAATCTGATCCACTGTGGAAAAAACTGAGATATTTTGAAAGAAAAGAACATGATCCAGAACTCGAAACGCAATGCAACAGATAGTAATCATAAACTTTTATTCTGAATGTACCTTATTTGCACATGAATAAACACGTTTTTCCTCCCCATGATTATAAACATTGTTCTTTTTTTCTTTTTGTTGAGAACAACATCAGTTTTGTACAAACGTTTACATGACTGATTCTGGAGAATCAAGTTCCACTAAAGTGTAACATGTTAAAGCACAATCAAGGGAGACTGACAAAGAGGCCCACCAAGACCCTCCCAAAGATTCTGGCGAGGGGCGACTTGATGGACGCCTCCATCAAGAGCCTGCCTTAAAACCGAAGGCAGAGAAAGATTGACTGACAGGCCCGTCAATCGTCTGCCAAAGAGTGGCAGCAAGGTAACAGACACAAAAAACACACATTAAGCAATCCTCAAGATTCCAGAAATAAACAGGCCAACCCACACAATCCATACAGACAGCACCAACAGAGAGTCAAAAACACTTCATATCACATCGAGAGTATATTATTCCTGAAGTGACAGCATCTGATTTTAGCACTTAAGAGTAGAATGAATCTGGACAAATATATGGAGCTCATGTTCATTCTCCGATGTTTTCTGTGCATCTCTAAAACGTTGGGGCATTTTGGGTGGTGTGTATTTTGCGACTTAAAAGACCATACCAGTATTTTTGCAAGTTTAACCACGACACGTTACAATAGTCTTAACTACAATTAATGTATATTTAGCTTATTACTACCGACCATATCCATTTTTTCCCCCACATTTGAAGGTATTTTCTTACTTTTCAGGCAGACATTTTTTTCTATTAATTTCTGTACAGCTCTCTGTACAACTCTATTAAGGCTCTTAAAACTTGAGAAACATGAGAAGCTTCTGGCGTGAATGGAAGTGCACAAAACGCAGTAGGAAATAAACAAGACTAGAGCACCTATTTTGTTTGTAATCAGCTGATTGAATCGGCATTATCAACAGTTATCACAACCATTCTAATGCTTCATATGGCCAAACTGCACAGCAAGTTAACGATGTGAATTGCACGCTTCACGGAGCCCACACTGTCACTAACTGCACTCCCTGAATAAATATGATGTCATTTTTGTAAAAACAAAAAAAGCAGATTGAAGGGTCTACAATATGCGTTTGAAGGATATATGCAGGTGTCAAAACTGAGCCAGCAGCGCAAACAGGTTAAAAAGATAAAGATAGACGCTAACAAAAGCCTATAGATCACCTGGCGATCGAGACGGAAGACGATGAAATTAAGGAGCACTGTTCCTGTATAGCCGGGAAGGTCTTTATTCACTGTTGCAATCATTAAAAAGCAAATTAGCATGTGTATACACTTAGTATACCTTCAGTAGCTTCAGTGCAACAGTCAGTTATTGATGTGCTGACTTAGCGAAGGGTCAATTGAAACAAAACATTTATAGGTTAAGACAATAAAACTGCTTGGTTAGGTCTAGGAAAATCAAGGTAACATTTACGGGTAACTCAATGCTCAAACGGCAGCGCTATATTTTCAGTAAATAATGTTCACTTCTTTTTACTTTTGTAGCACTGTAGCTGAGGCTGATGGGAATGTCGTTAGTTTTTAAAAAGGTATTAAACCAAATTATTAAACAAATTGAACTTTTGTCTCGACGATGGCGCTAGATGAAAAGTCCAGGGATCACAGTAGTGATTGCAATTCATACAAATTTAAATGGCAACGAATCAAATAGCTGTTGAGACGTTTCAAACCAATGCCACAACCTGAGACGACGTAACGGTGGCGCTAGAGTAAGGGGACCAATGTCATAAAGATTCATCAGGAAACATGAATGGCTGTACAATTTTCATGACAATTGGTCAAACAAAGTGGTAGACCAACTAGAGCCACACCGCTAGCTTAACTGAAAATACGACACATTAGCAGACAGTATTCACGATTTGCAGCGATTGGTCTAAAACTTGCTAAACCACCGGTATGGTCCTGAAACAATAGTGATTCATAAATGGCTTGAACCAATCCGACAGATTGAGTAGTGCATTCAAACATCACGCTGGCCAAATTCAGATTCTCTTTCCCCAGCTGACTCAGAGCAGGGCGGAGCCAAATGCTGCCCCCCCCTCCCCCACCCAAGAGAAAGGCAGTAATTGTAGCTGATCATACTTCATCACATCATGAACAAATGCCTGACACGCAGAATATTATGCTTCCCAACATTACACACTAGAGCAGGAGCACACTGGATATGTATTTTTTTTAATTGAATTGTAAGCTACTACCATGCAGCACAGGGAAACGATTTATGAGACTTACATGTTGCCTTGGTAAATTGCATAAATGTTATATTACGATAATAGGTTTCTCCACAAGAGAATAAGAGAGTCCCATATGGCACTTGATATTCTTGAGTATGTTAGTAAATGAAGAGCATTAATACCATTGTTAGTATAACCACATTGATTTTGGTGGATGGTTACAGTGTAAGATAGAGGAGAAGAGTAAAAAGTGCACCCAGACCACTTTAAAGTTGAAAGTCTGAAAATGATGATGATGATGACGGTGGTGGTGGTGGAGCTTTGCCATAAAAGAAAATGGACAAACCAGCACTCCTTGATCTGACTTGGAGGAACGCTCACACACACACACACACACACACACACACACACACACACACACACACACACACACACACACAGCTTCATTTGTGGTTTTCACTTCCCCACTACAAACATGCTCCAGTGTTAAACACTACTACACAAAGTTGCACTCCTTGGTTTTATTTCAGTGGTATATGGGGCATTCCCCAAATCCCCAAATGAGTTCCTCCGTTGATGTTTTGACACTGAAAAACATAGCAATTGAAATTTTATGATATTTAGGGACATTTTATGATTTGGGGTCACTAGTAGGCAGTAAAACCATAAACTGTATTCTAACATATCTGATACCACTAAACGGGTGTAAAGGTTTACTGTTGTAACCTGTGATTGTCAATTCTTACCGGGAACCAACAGACACCTAAACAACGATCGGATTACTCATTGACAGCAGCGCCAAACGAACCATCAACTGCAGCTGGTTCAAGTCAGAATTACATTTTTAAAGTCAGGATTTAAAGCTTGTTGTCTACAACAATCCCATCTGCCTGATGTATAATTTCCTGCTTATTCGAATTAACCTCTTTTAATCATCAATATTTTGTAGATACATGAATTAAACACAAAAATGCATGTCATTTTCTACATATTGCAACATCAGCATGGATTTATATTTTCATCCTGAAATGAATTAAGTTATTTTCTCTTATCCTCTTTGACGTTATTAGAACTGCGTTGGCGTTTAGCTGCTTTAAGATTCCTGATTTGGTCCTGTGAAATGATTTGTATTTATTATTTTGTCAGACTTCCTTTGCTCTGCAGTAGTGGTTTGGCTGATTAATAAATCTAAATGCACTCTGGCAAACAAGATGACACTATTTCAATAAAGGGATCTACAGTAAATCATCTGTAATTTCTCTCTGTATGTTTTATATAAGTAACCAATGGAAAACAAGGCACACATAATGAAACAAGATGAACTTATATTGAAGAAAACAAAAACAAAATACAGCAGTAAATAGGACCGCAAGCATGGACGGACTGCAGTGATTTCACACACAGTCCACATGGCACTAGAGATTTTGTCCACTGAGCATGCATAGGACACCAGCCAGGCTCACCCTGATTGGTTAATGCGCACTATGGCAACAAAGTTTTCATTGGAGAAATCGAATACCACCAAGGCGGCAAATCCAGATCATTTCCTACTCTCGGTCAGGGCTGATGGACTACATGCTCAGCCACAACGTTAAAATCCGTACACTTAGAAGCAGGCCCTGTGGCAGTTGAAGGGTTGGTTTCTGTGCATGAACGAAACGATGAACAATGATATCCACACCGCAAATACAGTATCTACGAGAAAGAACACCGAGGGGAAAGTAAAGACGATGCATCTTTCGATACCCTCAGGGACACTGTGAAAATGTTCTGCGTAGTGCTATCTAAAAAAAAAAAAAAAAATCAGTCTAAGACAACGTTATTTTCAGCGACCCAACGGAGGCAAATGAAGGGCACGAGGTTGTGACGTAAAGATTTGGCATCTCTTACTGCAATTTGGCCGAATTCTCAATCACCAAACAATAAATACCTAATAACTAGTCACTGCAAATTGATTCAAAATAAATTACACGCTTGCAAAAAGCAGCGCTGATCCTGAACTGCTCAACATCTTTCATAAACAGTCAGACCCCCCCCCCCCCACCCCCCCCCCCCCAAATCATGATTTAAAACCCTCTGATAATATAAGGCAGTCTGATTTCTATCACCAATGACATTAATCCAGAGAAAGTTCAGAAGTCGCCAATCAAAATGAATCTCTGGATTCCTCTAATCTCAGCTGGCGGGGACTATTGAAGACATGAACGGTAGGCAGAGGTTGAGGTCTTTCTTGTCTTTCAAAGTTATATCTTCCAATTAACATTTCTTTTCAACACTGCACCTGGTGAAATCACTTAAAAGAAACCCCTGAAAATGAAGGTATCAAAAGGAGGAACTGACAAGATGTGGGGCTCACAGGTTTGTTTGTTAGTGTTTGTAAGTGCTTCTCATCAGGTGTTCCTCATTTTGGTGGCAGCGTTGCATGCTGGTTGCCATTTTGGAGATATCAGAGGGAGAGAGAGAGAGAGAGAGAGAGAGAGAGAGAGAGAGAGAGAGAGTGTGTGTGTGTGTGTGTGTGTGAGAGAGAGCGAGAGAGAGAGGGTGTGATGAGGATTTTCAGAGGTCATGACGGGACGTTGTGGGGTCTGGAGCCAGTCAAAACCCAGAGCAGAACCAGCTGAAGGGCCACCATCAGCCAAAGTGAGGGGCTCAGGCCGGACGCCCCGCCACAGTCAGGGTCCTCCTCCTGGAGCCGAGCGGAGAGGAAAAGAAGTGAAGTTACTGATTTTTAAAGCCAACACACTAAAGAGTTTACAATTGACCGTTCAACAAAACCCCTTCCCTCGAATGCAGATCGTCTATTCTTAGTTTAGCAACCGCACGGCACGTCAATCAGTCAAGCTTTTGGATTTCTTTGCATACAGTGGTGTGCATGGAGCTGTAATAACAACGATACTCTGCGTTTAATACGTTTGGACAGTAGTGTCGTTTTTTCCTTTTCCTTTCAAAATGCCAAAACATTCGCTACATTAGATTGAGGGGTTAAAGGTCACATCAAAATAAGCCCCATTTATGACCAGCATCCATACTTAAAACAACGTTTGAACTGATTGCAATACAAGAGTAATGTTGTATCTTTATTTTCATGCCCTTGACATGGATTATTGAATGTTCAGGATGCAGATCATCAAGTGTATATACTGTATACTTAAGACCCCCTCTGCAGGTTAGCTGGAAACATTTAAAAATTGACCAGTTGACCATTTTTGACCAATTCTTGCAGCTAAAGTTCTATAAAGCGTGCCAGTGCCAGTTGTCATTTCATCAGGCGATTGCTGATTTTGACGGCTAAAGATCGTTTGTATCTACTTCTGTCTGAAATCAAGGACCCGTTGCATTGTAAACTGCATAGCGCCATGTGACAACGGAAAGCTTGACAGGTGTAGCATGTTAGCGACACTAGCTAAGGGGATTGGGGGGGGGGGGGGGGGCTTTGCAAACGGTCAACCAGAACTATGCAGGGATCAAACAAGAGGTCTGAAAATAAAATAAAAGCTTTGAAAATGTCTCTTTTAAACTTGACTGGAAAACTTTGAGCCATCATGTCTGACCAAAACTGATCGGAGACTCCCACTCTGTATGTTTAGCATCTGGTGAGGTACAAGGGAAAGAATGTCTTCCCTCGATATGCTTTTGCAGAGGAAAGGAGCTGAGAATCATTAAAGGAGACGCACAAACGTCTCAATGCAAATGAGAAGTGAGTGGCCTGATTTAGCTAGCGTCTGGCAACGTCAGTAATCAGATGTCAACAGATATAGACACAGGAGTCTATTGCCTGAGCCTGACAATGATAGATGGGGAAAGATACAAAGAGCATGGCTTAAAGTTCAAAGTCAGGTGAGATGGAGAAAAATGTTGGCGCGAGACAGAAAGAGACTGGGAGGTAAGTTTAGGGGGAGGTGAAGACAGATGGTGGTAGAACATGAGAGAGAGTGACAGGTGAGGAAGATAAGGGTGGGAAAACAATGGGAAAAGACACACAGGCGTGGAACAAAGCAGAAACAGTTAGATATGTAAAAGAAAAAAAAGAGAGATAGGGTGAGGAAAAAAAAAAAGAGAATAGAAACACCAGGAGAACGAGTGTAAAAGTTAAGAGCCAAAGGCAGTAAGATTGAGTGTCAGATAATGATGAAAAATAACAATGAAAGAGAAAGTTAGCGGTATGGGACTGACCCGAGCCAGCACATGAACAGTGGCAGCAGTAACATGAGCAGAGAGGAAGCCAATGGGGAGCCTGCGCTCCTTCGGCACAGGGCCTCATCCTAACCATCAACAGCCAATCACAGAACAGGAAACGGAGAGAAAGAGAATCATGCAGCAAAAGGTCCACAGAGTTAGCGAGAAGTTAGAAAGCAAACATGAGTAGAGAAGGTATGAAACTTAGCTGAGGCAATAGTAGTACAGGACATGTATATTGTGGGTGTGTGTGTGTGTGTGTGTGTGGGGGGGGGGGGGGTTAGTGTGTATGTGATTGAGCAAGACAGTGCAGGCATAACAGTTGATTCATAAGGCTGACAAATTCTGACACTGTGAAAAGACAGAAGATAGAGTGAAAACAAACAAGAGCGTTCAAGCGCAGAGGTTTCACAAAGCAGAGATTGTGTGCTGCTCGTGAAAATGTGTTTGTTCAGCTCAGTTATTCAAAGTCGAGCAACACCCAGCTGTTGGTCTTTGCGTGGGAAATCTGCACACATACGGCTTTAGAGGGATCGCAACAAAACAAAAACAAAAAAGAAACAACATGCACCCGTGTGAAGATATTAGTGATGGAAAGGTGCCATGGGTAGAATTTCTTCGCTGAAATATTGTTTCCATATCAGGAGTGCAGCTTAAGGATTTTGGGCTCCAGGCCAGTGAGATTCAGAGCTTAGATTCTTCTTTTTTTTTTTTTTTAAAAAAAAGACCGGCTGAAATCCTTCCGTCCTTTTTTTTTATTGGTCCCTAATATATTGCGGTTTCCACCCCTTAACTTCAAGGTGAAATGTCCTCCCCCAGTAACTTTGGGGATAGGGCTGGATATTATAGACTAACACTTGATTGAACATCGAATGTAATGATAACATTTGTTAATAATTGGCTAATTTCCAATTGTTTGTCCTGTTTTTTTTTTTGTCCGGCCAGTTAAAGCTTGATTTGTTCGCTCAACTCCTGCTTAGCTGTCTTTCGTCGTTATGCATGTTCTCTTTTTAAAGCCGTTGTATTCCGTAGTTTCACATAAATAATATCAAATCACTATGGGTAATGTGAAAAGGGTCGATTGAAGTGAGGAACCACAGAGAACCGTCAGCCGACTCTGCAGTTCCACCGAGCTCTAAGGTCTTTCGTAGTTCTGTCGGTCCGAGAAGTACTGACTGAAGCTCTGTCCTGTAAGCTGGAACCAAACCTAGATTTTTCTTGGCGATGAACTCAAATGATTTTAGCAGTGAAACCCAAAAACAGTAGCCTCGGGGCACACATTTGAAAGGCTTTTCCCCCCATTTCAGGCTGGATTTCCTGCAATACTTCTTTAATTCTTGAGAGACTAATAAAGCAGCAACAGTCTCACAGTTTAGCAGCTTGAAACCCTACACAGAGCACCCTTCGCAATGAAAACTGTACCGTTCAAATTGGACTCAACCAGAAGCCGTCCGTGTCGGACGGAAGCAACTTACGTGTTCGTTGTTATCAAAACAGACTGCGGGGCCTTTCCTGTACCGAGGGTTCTGAGCCAGTTCACAGGGATTCGGACCATCAGCTGGATGAGTAACGTCAGGAACATAACAACGTGTCCAAGTGATCCTGCGTTAGTAAAAGCACCAACGGATTGTCTACTGAATAAAAAAGGACCATCTGATTACCCAACAGAAAATGATCATAGATAACATTTTGATCAATGTGGGAAATCACTAGGATATATCGTATTACTGTCCGGATCAAACGGATCCAGTAAAGTCCTTTTGGAACTCACGAACATTGCTCAATACGTCGGCGATGCAGTCATTTTGGAGCATTGCGTTTTCCAAAAATGCTTAATCTATAATTCACCACAGCCCTGTGTGTTTGAGAGAGCATACTAGATTTGTTTGTAAGCTATGCAGCAGAAGCATCCCACAAGGTGCCATCTGCTTTACAGACACAGCGCATGCGATGAGACACATCTGGTGTTTCCGGGACACATTTTAAATGTCAATTATTGGGGGAAATGTTCCCTCATTATTACGGCTGTGGGATTTACTGGATGCAGATAGACGAGGGGTATAGTGAGTAGAGAGAATTACAGATGATCGGCGTCCATTCATGATTATCTTGTCTAAAACACAAAACTTCTGAAAACATCTGTTCGCCGCATCAAACGTCCATGTTCTCTGCCAGATGATGGCCGCGTTGGGTAAAAGGATACACTGCTGTTCGTCCTGTATTAATGGCTTGGTGTCACAGGACGAGCAGGTGAGTTTCGCATCAGCGATGATGAAGACCAGGTTCGTCTTGGGCAGCTTTTCAGCATGGTAGAGTCTAGAGAGGAGCGGACACGCAAGAGACACAAGTAGACACATCGGCTTGAGTCCAGGAAAGATGGAGATAACATTTCGCTGTGCAACCAGAAAGTAATGAAAGGAAGACACTCATTTTGGTCCGCTGCTTTAAAAGTAGACATACATGACTAAGCAACACTTGTAATCTTTACCACAATGACAAGCGCACTGTGGATCTCTCAATGAAGTCTCCAAACTGCTTTCATTCCTAAGGGGGACACAGACCTGCTGTGTCACCCTGCTGTCCTCCGGGACCTTTACCGAAACCCACATGTCGCTGGTGCACAAATGATTTTCTCTGCTTTTTTTTTTAAATGTTTTTTTTTATTTTTTTTTATGGCGGTCGTTAAAGAGAAACGTATGTGCGGCTAATGTGCAGGAACGCCGCGCGGCATGCGGGCAGCCACTCCATTAGTGGGCACGAGGGGGCCTTAAAAGTGGTGCACGCACACGCGCACACGCGCACACACACACACACACACACACACACACACACACACACACACACACACACACACACACACACACACACACACAGGGGAACATGACCAAGAAGGTGGTCCACACTAGTGACTCGACTTCACCTTCATGGCATGTGACTTTTTACAGCCCTCTCTTAGTGCCACCTCTGGGGACTTCATTTGTGTCTCATGGATGCAAACGCATCAGTGCAGGGCAGGGAGTGCGTTTGGACCTTCACTATACCCTCAGTGTGTGTACTAAGTGCCTGGTGTGTAGCTGAGAAGGAGTGGATTTTTTTTTGGTTTTACCTGGTGCAGTTTTCACAGTCGATTGTGCCTCTGAAAGACAGGTTGTTGGTCTCAAAGTAATATTGAGTTTGCTCTGTGATGCAGGGCTCTTTGTACATGGTATCTGACATTTCATCATCCATCTCGGCTGTGGAGGTACACACAAACGCACTCGTGTTTATTCATGTGAGCAGGGTCTTCACTCTGACACAACAATATCACACAAGTGTAATATTGTTGAAAGATAATTTGCCGTAAAACAAAAAGCTGGAAGACACTAAAATGCCCAGTGAAGCTGAGGGGAGCGAACTATGATACGCCGTCTCTTCATCTATAGTCTATATAAACACATTTAGTTGTTTAGTGCAGCCTTAACGATCTACATCTGTTAGAACCATAGATCTGTAGTGGTGCAGAATGCCAATCCGAAATAATGATGTGTATTTTGACTTTGCCACTACAAAAAAAAAAAATCCACGCAACTTTATTGTATATACTGTACATGTAGAATGCATTAAGTTAGAGCTGATTGTCCAGCCCTCTACTGTACACCCAGGTACACAAGGGCACACTGGATTTCTCTTTTGGGGGGGCTCTTGGGACCCTGTGGTGCTTTAAAAACCACATACTGTAAATCCATAAATCCCAAAAGGTGCAATGGAAAATAACAAACAAACTGATGAACAAACCAATAAACATGAAATCATATTGCACACTTAAACTCCTCTGAGTGTTCCTATGAACTATGTTGTTATCAACTCGGCTACATATTCTTGGCATGTGTTGATGTTATTTCACTAGAATTCAAGATGAAGAAAGAGTTTGAAAATAATGTGTTCAATATCTTTTAAGACCTTGTCAAAGTGAAAATCAACACCCATTTCATTTCCATAATGAGACCATTTAAGCGGGCCTAGAGCTTGCTCAATATTCCCCCCCAAAAAAAGAACAACCTCAAAGCTCAATTCTTTTCTCTGCGTCAAATTGACGAGAACTCACCTGCGTCCAGGAAATTGGGAAACGTGACGCTGACCAGTAACTGTTGCAGTATTGACCTATGAGCAAAAACCCAGGGATGAAAAATGTCTGCATTCATTGGAACATAATCCACAATAAATCATTTGTGTAAATGCTAATGCAACTATAAATCAAGGGAAGATTTTGTGGTATGCTGACTGTCCTGGGAACAATTCAGCTATTAAACAGATGCTATATGTCCAT
The DNA here is from genome assembly GCF_023349555.1 of Cebidichthys violaceus. Lineage (NCBI taxonomy): Eukaryota > Metazoa > Chordata > Actinopteri > Perciformes > Stichaeidae > Cebidichthys > Cebidichthys violaceus. The sequence continues at coordinate 11,905,662 of NW_027176384.1, forward strand.
TTTGGAGAAACAAATCCTAGCCTGCTTTCCATTAGGATCTGAGTTAAATTACTGGCTTTTATAGTGTATATTTTTGTTATCAATCATTTGGAGGGAAAATGGGCTGACACTAATGCCAACCATGTAGAAAAAAAGTTCAGACTCACCAGGCTGCAGCTGTCGCGAACCATCCTAAATTCAAAATATCTGCAATTGTGGGCTGAGGGGGAGAAAAAGAAAAAAAAAAGAGGATTAATGTCAGGAAAAAAAAGACAAAATCAAGTCAAATCATTTTAAACTGGATGAGCCAATCTGAACATCGTGCTTGTGTTTACAGTGACTGCACCGTCCAGTTTTGCCAGGCACAAAGACGCAAAGGCCAGGCAGACATTGCATTTTCTTCCCTCTCGAGAGGAAATTAGAAAACAATCCTCCTCAACAGATGCGAGCATAAATATGTAAACAACGAGCTAGTGAGAAAACAAAGTAGCACACGCTTTGAATAAAAGGGCCAACATGCTGCTTTGATTAGTGTTAGCATGCAAGGGCCTTGTTTTGGTGAATGAGTGTTGCATCCTTTCTCTTGAAAGGTGATGGCGTGTCGAGTCATCAACTTTCATCTCGCTTTGGTCACATTAGCGTGTGTATACATTTGTGTTGCAAGTCGGGAAATCATATGGTTTCACTTGTTGTTAGCAAGGGGAATTTTTGCATCTGTAAATACCTATGAATACTTTAATCTCCCTCTTAGGTATCAGCTTGTTACCACTATCTGTAATGGCCTTTCGGCATCTAAGAGAAATTCACCGGCACCGCTGACGTCCGCGGACAGTTTGCATCATTTCATCGCAAGTTGTGCGATTTGTACGTGATGAAAAACAGTGCCTCTTTCTACATCACTTGGTGTGTTAGCCAAGCACGCTAGACCACCTAATCCTGTTACTGTTCCTGCAAACTCCCACTCTAACGCTTTCACCATACCCTCTGCTTCCCTTCTCATCGGCTCTATCCAGATTTATGGCTCCCTGGTGAGTGAACGTTTGTGTGTGTGTGTGTGTGTGTGTGTGTGTGTGTGTGTGTGTGATCATTTGGAAGTGAGTGAGCAGGCAGGTATGGCTACAAATGTCTGTATGTGTACTTGTAGGGTAAATGAGTAAATGTAAATGTATGGCTATCAAAATGTGTGAACATGCAAGTGTGGGTGTGCACACGTGGGTGGCTTTGTGTGTGTGTGTGTGTGTGTGTGTGTGTGTGTGTGTGTGTGTGTATGGTCTCTGGCTTATGT
>NW_027176384.1:11911925-11914425 GCF_023349555.1 Cebidichthys violaceus
AGGAACGCGTAATAAAAAAAAAATGAAAGAAGGAAGAAAAGGTAACCAAAAACAAAACTAGAACGAATATATATGATACCAGAAAGACAAAGAAGAAGGGAGAGACTTGGAAATACTTAAAAATTGACATCACATTTTAGGCATCCAAAATCAAAACGTAAATTGCAATGTGGGAATTAGCTTCAGTTGATATAATGCTAGACTTACAAGCACCTAAAAGGTCCAAATGCAATCTACGTTTAAGGGAACAAAAGAGAACCAAATAGAAAATAGGTCGGTCTGTGAATAAAAGGTTGTATCTCATACACAAAACAGACACAATCTTATTGCGAAGCTTGAGCAATGAAATATGTATTTAAAAGTCACAAAAAGTATGGATGAATGCACCAAATGCTGCCAAGGTGTAGGTGGTGTGTTGGAATAGGTGTAACAAATTCAAATTCAACAAAGTTTTTTCAAGACGTCTGACAAGACCACATGACAAAAATCACAAGCGATAAAAGCCGCTCGCCCATTTTTTGGCACTGCCAGCCACTTTGAACTCTGCGACGACCCGCTTCAGTCCATTAACATCGAGGCTCGTCGCTATACCCCCACCCTCCTCGAACCTTTATGACACACCACACACATCAGAGAAAACAGCTGGTGTAACACTTTACCCCCCCCCCCACACACACACACACTCCACCTTCCCTCCTCATGCAGTGGTTTTCATTAGGGATCCTTTATTGAAGGCAGCCCAGGAATTCCTAATGTACTTCAACTTCTTCGCCACTGCAGTGGCTTAACCAAGTAAAGCGTGTAACGATACTCAGACCGCCAATAGTCCACATGGGTCTCTCTCTCTCTCTCTCTCTCTCTCTTTCTCTCCCTCTCTCCCTCTCTCCCTGAACTCCCTATGGACTCCATTAAACTAGCAGCTAATAATGGTGAAAGTAATATTTCAATTGGGTGAAAAGTTTTATTGGATTGATCATGCCGAGATGCTTGAACTAAGTTCTCAAAACTGAAATCGTCAAACCAAAATTAAAGCAGATCTTTTATAAATATCTGGGGACCTTCTGTTCAACTCAACGGGCAACAAGACGCGAGCGATGCACATCAATGAGTGTATGCAAGAAATGGCAAGGATGTTAATGCGTTGGTCAGATGTTTAGGAGAAGGTCCACTGGCCCCTGATTTGTGTTTTATTGCTCCTCTTGTGCTCCTGGCTCGACGTGTCCTGCTCTTTCTCACAAACACACGGTAATTGGATGAGGTCGAGCGGCTATAGGTGGGGTGTGGAAGGCATATTACTGGTGAATATTGTGTGTGTGTGTGTGAGAGCGCGCGTGTGTGTGTCACATCTAAGCCGACGTGCCTCACACATGTGCACTCAGGCGTGTGATGGTCAGACTTTTAGAGTTAGCATCAAATGGGTAACACGAACACAGGGGTTCCACATCACAAAGCTTTGCCCGGTCATGCACAGCAAACCATCAAGCCAGACTTGTATTTCACTGGAAAGAGAGACCTTTGGGAATAGGTTTCTGTTGGCGCTCTTCCATTAAATGTTCAATGCACACCTTAATGTCAAGCCAGATGGCTAAGATTCATTCACATATACATACGACAGCAAATACTGTAAAGCTCAGCGGCTCTTTGAGATGTAAATACTGCAGGAGCCCGTAGCGAGAATGAGGTCCAAGTGTACTGCTGAGTCCAATAACATCCAGTGTAAAAGCTTTTATTCTCAAGATAAACGCCTTAGTTAAAAGGCGCCAGGAGCATGTAAGGTAGAAAGAAGTATTTCGGAAGAACATTTCTTCATTTTCTGATACTCACACATGGGGTTGTTTGGAGTCTTTGTGTCAATGTAATCGTTGAACTCCATGAGGAACTCCGTGTTGTTTTTGTTCTTGTCAGGTGGCTTTAAGTCCTTGCAGTACATCCTGTGGGAAACAAAAGCATTCTTTTAGTGAAAGCAGAAAAAAAAACCAAGTGATTCACAAGGTTGAAATGCGTCTCTATAGTATCTTTCTCTAATGGTTAGGAAAATGTAATCAGAATAAACTACGTGCCGGCTTACCTCGGTGCGATAAATGTATAGCCATATTCATCAAACTTGTCCGCCATCAGGCTTTCAGAAACTGGTGAGAGGTATAAAGTATTATTGATCTTCCTCCCATGCAGGAAATTATTAGGCTCACATTAAACCGAAATAATCACTGTATGCAGCTGAGATAGTGCTCCACAGGGTAGAATGTAACACCTGTTGAATATGTAACAGCGCATCAAAAAGGAGAAACCTCCTACGGGCAGCAAAAAATGAAATGAGATTCCATCTCTGAGCGGGAAAACATTAGCACCATAGCTCCATATATTCAACATGGCCACATGCCTTTAATTTCACTCTTATGCTTAAGGTCCCGAGTTTAAGATATTTAGTCAAAATGCAGGGTAGAATTGTAAAGTGAGGGGTCGGTACTCACAAAGAGAAAATAGGAAAAACCAAAAGCTA
>NW_027176384.1:11919425-11924425 GCF_023349555.1 Cebidichthys violaceus
AAGGAGAAACAAATTAAGCAGTAAACATCAGTTATTCATATTGTCTCCAAAACAGATTCTGATAATTACATTTTTGTAACAGGGAACCAATCATGGAGAAATGTAAATATTGACACTGACTTTTCAAAGTTGTAAACATCTGTGACCAATGTGTGCATGCGTGATTTACAGGAAGAGCCTATGTCTCAAAAGTCAATGAGAAACATCTTGCTATGTCTCAACAAACATCATTCTGGACCCATATGATAGGGACAGCTTAGAGAAAGAACTGAAAAGTCAGCCAAGTGACACAAACAAAACCCAGTGTGGTAATTCAGGCCACCGCTGCAGCAGAGGTGCTGTGCTGTGTCATTGTAATGCTAAAATCATATCTAAAAAAAAAAAAAAGGTACATTCTGCAAAACGTAACTGTGGGTTGGTAAAACTCGGTCTTAATAGGAATTCCTCATGGGCCGTAAAAAAAGACCAGAACCTTGATGTATTGTCAGTCTGAAAAGCCAGTCGACTGTCAGGAATGTCATGTTTAACTTTTCCCAGTTTGACCGATATTAATGTGCAACTAATGGGTTTTTAGCAAAGTCACCAGACAGGACCGTCTCTCGTAAAATAAAACGTCTGGTTGCTCTGAATTATGGTTGAGTGATTTGTCTTACCATTGGCTGGAGGTTAGGGTGGAGCAGCACATATCCATTGGGGTCAATGGCAAAGTAGTAGCCATTCGGTCCAAACTACAGGAAAAAGGGAAATATACAGAGAAAGGAATGATGGAGGAACCCAGGTGCCAGTTATATTGTCTGCTGTGTAAATAGGCTGGTTTCTGTGTGCGTTTATTTATGTAGCGTGTGCTTTTACAGTAAACCGAGGCGTCAGTCTCTTGATGTCTTCCAGGGAGACATCAATAGCCATAACCCCCAAGATGAGCTGGTTTTGAGATTTCTGAAAGGGAACCAGAGAGAAAACAAAGAAGAGGAAGTCAGGGGTAGAAAGAGTCACTGTAAGACCCACTCAGGAGTCCTGTTGTTCTTTCTGGATGAGTCAAGTCCCTCTGTGCACTCTGAATGAATTTCACGGAAATGGGGTGCAATAGAAATCTGGACAGCCTCATTCCCAAAAGCTTTACATGCCGCCATGAGTCACTGACAAGGCATTTCCAGCCTTCGTCTTCAGCCATAGCGGAGGTAACCCCCGAGTCCTTCGAGGTAGACATGGAACCGCATCTTGAAGCACTTAGCTACCGGATCATTTGTCTCTCTGATCTGCAGGTTTTGATCTCTTTTTGATTTTTTTTTTTGATTTTTTTGCATGGTAGAACGTCTTCCTGTGGAGGCACGCGGGAGAGCTCTGAGGGACCTCAGCGTCAACAAAGGATATAAGGAAGAGCCACAAGAAAGAGGAGGATGAAAGTCGAGGATGAGACGATGATTGAGTAGTATTCATGTTGTGTGTTTGCTTGTTTTTGTTTTTTAGTCTGGTAAAAATTATAGCGTGTCACAAAACCGCAGACTTAAATTCTCCCAAGGGGGTCAAAGTGTCAGATGTACACTAGATGTAAGAGTCAATTGAGTGAGTGAATAAAGAAACACTCTGGAAATTAGCATGTGTAATATAAAAAAAAAAAAATTAAAAAAAAGAGTAAGAAGTTACAATAAATGTGTCTATAAAATAAATGAGTTCATTTGAATCTACATAAATTGAGCAACATGAGAAGTCCTTTGTTTACCTTGGAGCCTGTGCTGGTCTTGTTGAAGACGGGCAGAGTGCCAGTGATCACCAGGCCAAGCTCCTGGAAGACATGTGACATATTGAACAGTTATTAGAAATGTAGGTAAATCAAATCGTACTCGTATAAATTCACAGAATGCCTCACGGTGTTGTGTTTTCGATTTTTTTTTTAAATGATTCCTCCGATTAATTAAAAAAAAACAAACATTAAGCAGCTGCGGCTTGAAAATGATCCGTTTGCCGTTACAAAAGGCAGAGACATTTCTGATGCCGACCGGGTCAACACAGTCACACACGTTGACAGCTCCTTATCAGTAAAACGAATGACAACACACCAAACCATTTGGCTCAGTTTACCAGACTGCTTCCTTATCTACGCCGTCGCCTAAAAGTTAATCTTGACAGAAGCTTAAGCGCCACAAAAACACTTGTGGATGCAGCATTTTTTAATTTTTTTTTATTTTTTAAATAATGTCCTTTCACAAACACTGCTTGAACAGAGTTGAAGTTGAGTTTACCGGGATGACAAACAGCAAATGTTGAAGACTTATTTGGAATTCTTAATCTGACAGAAAACAGATTTTTTTTTCCCCTCTCATTCTTGCAGAGCTCTTCATTTCACTACCAATTTATTTTCCAACAAAGTGTGTTCTGTATTTACATGAAATGTGCGTCTGTTATCACACATGACATACCAGCACATCCATGTACACGTTGGTCCACTGAACCTGCTTGGCCCTTCTGTCGGCCTTAACCATAGGCCTGCCCAAAACATCCAGGTATTCCTGCGACGAAGAATGAGAGAGCGGCATTAGCTTTTCCTATTTATCACATGCACATCGGTCATTCCGCCACAAGAGGGCGCAATACACAACTGGGAGAGGGCTGGAGTGACAGACCAGGAAAGTAGCAACCATTCATGGATAAATATGAGTAATTGGAGTTTACCTGAGTGTTGATCCTGATGGCACCTATAGATGGGATCTCATAATAGTAGCCTGAGACAAAAGGTATAAGCGTATTATAGCATTCATTGTGAGACTTCATTCAGACGGCATTACCCCATCAAACAGCTCAAATGCCTGTTACTTTAGGTTGACGAAACCACATTGTGTCAGTGCATTCAACCTTATTTTGTTTACATTTAGAGCTCAGTTGGGCCCCTTTATATTATTTTCTTCATCCTATTGAAGAACCATACAGACGTCGTACCTTTATTAGCGCAGGCCATCCACTGTATTGGTCCTTTGTCGTAGTTGTGCTGGCCTACTGAAAATGTAAAGATGCGCACCTGTGAGGAGAAGAACAGTACAACAAATTGGATACGGTGCAAAGCAAAGGCCGCTGTAGTCTACTCTGTGAACAGCTTGTGTTTACGGTCCTACCGCTTGCTTCGGGTTGTACTTTTCAAAGATCTCCTCCGCCCTCTCTTCTCCTCCGTCAGTGAAGAGCATGATGATCTTGTTACAGTTGGCCCTCGACACGTTCATCTAAGGGGACACAAGGTTTGCATTTCAACCGCTATCCAACTGAGGGAAACAATAGAAAAAAAAAAAAAAAAAAAAAAAGATGGCAAGGGAAACATGAGCTCTTCTACAAAAATCTGCAATGTCCACAAAAACCACAAGAGTACGCCATATATTCACTCTTAAATTAGGACAGTGGGATTGAGTTGTCAGTGAGTCCTTTGTTCCGCCATTATTTTAATAATCGAATGAAAATTACAAATTAAATTGACACAACTTATATCAGACTGTCAAGTAGATTTCACAGGGCTTCATCAAGAGCTCTGGGTTGGTCTGCACATTCCAAGGGCCATTGTCGGATAGAATAATCAAACAACGGCAGCTTGACGGCAACATTACCATCCCTACAATTACCCAGGACTACACACAGACTCCTACGCCCTTGTGTTCTTCAGACACCGCACAAATATTCCCCCACGCACGCCCACGCCGACACTTTACCTGCGCCAGCTGCTCAAAGGCCAGCTCAAAGCCGCCTCTGTAGTTGGTGATACCCTTGGCTGTGATCTTCTGCACAGCGTCTTTCAGCACCCTCTTGTTGTGGACGTTGGCCTGCACCAGGTTCTCAAAGCACGCCGCGTGAGTGGCCTTGTCATTGAACTGGAGGGAAGAGGGAAGGAGGGATGATGGGAAGTGGAGGGAAGGGCACTTGCACATATTTTCTGTTAAATATGCGGCCTGTTGTCCCCTAAACATGTCGGCTTGGCTTAAGATAAAGTATTTTAAGACAGAGATTAAATTGATTCCATTTTACATCAAATAAAATAATGATTGGCAAAATGCTATAACTTTAATGACTTTAACTTCTTGGCTTTGCTGAAAATTTGTCATGTGTGAAATGAAATCAGTCTTAATCAAAAAATCTGCACAGACCGAAGGGAGCTATAGGAGCAGAAGGAAGGATTGGCAGGAGAGCAGGTAGGGATGTGAAAACAGTGGCATAAGGAGGTAAAAAAACAAAACAAAGAGCTTGATTATGGAGGGATTATGCCGTAGAGACAGACATTACTCTGACTGGTTACATTACAATTATACAGCTCTACATGTTAAGCAGATTAATATTGGTGAATAGTTGATGTGGAGGCACAGACGGAACCCTATCCACACACACACACACACACACACACACACACACACACACACACACACACACACACACACACACACACACACACACACACACACACACACACACACACACACACACACACACACTATAGAGGACTGGGACATGGCTCATTAATACCCAACATCTGTTTTAGCCTAGACTGCAGCTTTGCAATCATGATCATGTGGAAAAACTAACGCACTTAACACACACACACACACTCTCAAACAAGTGCACACGCACAAACACAAGGTCCACAAATACAACTTTTTTTGCAACCTCATCATCTAAAAGTCTCGGTGGAATTCTATTACATAAACAAGACAAGATAGTGCGGGTTAGACTTTAAAGAGACTTAAACTCTGTGATCAGTGAGTACAATGACAATGGTAGCTACAAAGTCAAGTCATTCTGAGGTGACTGACAGTTTTGTCAGCTTTTAAGTTCAGTATAATAGAGGCAAAGTAGCCCGAATATTAAAAGGGGCATCGGTTCCAATAGAACAGAAAAGTTATCCTCAGAAGCATAAAGAAATGTTTCAGAGATCATCGAAACGTGTGCAAAAACTAAGAGAAGGACCATAACAGCCAGGATTCACAAGCAAAGGACAAACTTTCACCATCATCATCACCATCATCATCATC
>NW_027176384.1:11926925-12079425 GCF_023349555.1 Cebidichthys violaceus
TTTGAGGGTGAGACCCGAAACGCTGCCACTCCTGCAGTTTGGCACAAAGATGTTTTGTTATACAAAAGAAATCAATATCATATATCACGTCATCATGTATAAAAAATAAAATAAAAAATACGTCTGTGCTCCTTTGTTTTCTTATGCCACCACAGTCAAATAAGAAAATGTACATAGATGTGAAAGTAAAGACAACTGGACCTTTTGCCTGATCAGTGGGTCTCTAAAAACATGATCATGCAAAACAAATTCTGTCGCAATGTGGCTAGTTGCCAAGAAATCTTACTATGCCCGAATAAGTTGAACAGACTCAACAACTGACATGACCATCCGTAAAGCCTTCTGCCTACACACTAGCTTCTTCCACAGGCTAGATATAGTATTATCCACGACATTTACAAAATGCTATAATTAGTACTCTTACGACACGAGTTTAGCGCCGTCACCATTTTTTTTCCGCTAATAACTCACACGCAAAACTGGGAATGTTAGCATGAAACATTAATAATAAAATATCTGTGTTCACATTAAAGTCTTTGCTACAACAAGATGGGGAGCCCGCACCGATGGAACTATAAATACAGCGCTTAATTGGTTCACTGCAGGTAAAAAGGAGGAGTGAGGAGTTCCTCTAATGATTCTTTCACGCAAGCATAACACAGGCAGCTTTTAATGTCTAATAAGCCCCATCAATCCTCTGTGTGCCATTACCAGAGCTGTGTTAAGCGCTGCGATTGGACACATTTGGATTTTCATTCATCTCATTGTGTTGTCATTTAGCCCTGGTGCTCCGCCATGAGTGCCATTTGTAATGAAACTCCACCCAAGCACAGAAATTCAAACAAATCACTTTGGCAAGTTCATACCACTAACAATCACATGTTCTTGCATGCAGCACACTTTTCTTGTTCCTTTGGTTGTGGTATATAATGAATTTAAAAAAAGGTAAGACAGCTGGGCAGGAGAGGACAGGAGTGAATTTGTTTGGGACTATTTACAGGCGCGGATTAACACACATTTGGTGCTATGGTCAATGGGACAGAGGACTAAACTATCAGGCTTTGGATCAGCAGGCACCGCGTGTTAATAATATCAATTCATTGTTAGTTTTGCTCTTTTCAGAGGATTGCATTGACAATAATAAAAATATAGAATATTGTCCTTATCCTTTAAGCTCTTTTCCCATACAGTAACGCAAAAAAAATATTTGATGCTACCTATAAAGTCTATACTATAATGTAAACTATCAACTTGTGGACCAATATTTCATCATTGGTAGATTTGCAGTTCTGTATTTTCTATATAACCTAAATTGGTGTTGTTTGACCTTGGCAAATACGGAAAATAAACCTCCTTAACTCAGTTTTGAAATTGTAAAAATCGTGACAGATAATGCCCCAGAATCCTCTCTGAACATCTCGGCTATTCTAAACCTGAACTTTTGAGGCATAAATCACTCGTCACGGGAAGAAACAACTGGACTGTAAATGATGAAGTCACGAGATACACTGACTGCTATTTGTTCGTCAGTGTCACATGCGGAGGCAGCCGTGAGCACAGCGCAGTCAGAGAGTTAGCAACAGGGCCTCCTGGCGCGCAAAATAAAACAAAAATCAGAAAATGGAATGAATCATGAGGTCGTCACTCACGCGTCCACCAGGATCAGCATGTCCTTGGGTGACGCTGCCCCCTGAATGTACCTGGTGAGTAATAACAGACACACACGAGAAGATCGTGAATACTGAGCTCACAGAGGGAATAATTATAATTAAAAAAAAAACTATTTCTAAGGAATCTGCAAAACACAAAATTCAGCACATGAGAGACCTTACATTTTGCAGCTCCATCACTCTTATCTCTCGTTGAGCAAATAATTAAATATCCCTCTCTATCATTTGCATTTGAAATCAATCAGACTTTTTTTTTTCCCCCATTCTTTAATATTTAATTCTCTTCTCCCATTTCTTTAATAAACAAATAGTCGTTTGTCTTTGTTCAGAGCTCAAGTGTTCAGAAGCCGAAACAACTTTTGAGGCTACTGGAATTTAATAACATGGTTAAAAGAGCATTGATGGCTTCCAGTCAGATTTGAATATTTTTTAGGCGACTAATGAAGCTTTTGTATTGGTACCCTTTGATCTGAAGTGGATTAACCTTCACAGTGCTCTGATGTGTTTGTTTGAGTGGGTTTGGACCTGGATTTGATTGTTTTAAACTCTGTGTGTTTACCGATGTCCTTATATGTAATCAGTTTAGGCAACATGGAAGAAGAGTTTTGGCTAATGAGTGTTTAATATGACAATTCGACTTGCACAGGTAGATTGAATGAGCCATGAGTCTGCCCTTGACAAACACTAGAGAAATGACCGACGATGAGATGATTAGAGACACAGAAACAAAACTGCACTTTCCATAATGAGTGTCTACACTCACCACGGCCGCCGGCGAACATCATAGAGGTCGATCTTATCGGCTGAATTGCTTGAGTCGATCCAAGGGGATGCTGTGATTTGGCAGAAGGATGAAATGGGGGGGAAAGGAAAGTACGTTTACTGCACATTAAGATTGGATTTAAGGTACTTGCATATGTCAGTAAGTGGCTAAAAACATGTCTTATCTTAATATATTTTATATTGGACTTTTTGAGGAATGCAAACCGTGCCAGGAGGCTATTAGCTTAGCTTAGCATGAATACTGGAAGTAGGGGGAAGCTTGCCTGACTCCAAAGTTCAATAATTGTTGTATCTCCTTTGTTTAATTTGTACAAAATCAAAAGACTTTGGACAGAGCGAGGCTTGGCATTTCCCCATGCATTCAGTCCTTGTGCTAAGCTAAGCTAAGCTATATGATCATGGTTTTCCCAAAAAAGTCAAACTATTCCTTTAATGCAATCGTTGAGATTTAGAGGATAATTCTAAAGTAATCTCCTGATTTTTGACATTCGTGATGAAAACTTTTAGAACTTTATGAGAGATGCTCGAAGTAATTCATGACTTGTAGCCAGTCAACAGAGCATGTTTGTCCCTGACTATAGGAAGGTCAGTGGCGGTTGGAGTAACCCCGTTGGCTACGGAGCTGCTCACCTGGGTAGTATCGAGCCAATCCAGTGGCCGAGCCAAACACCTGCCAGAGGATTGAGGGATCTTCCTCTTTGTTTTTCCGGAAAACATCCTCCAAGGCCTCCGTCCAATTTAGCTCATTCAAAATGATGGTTGCTGGAACACACACACATACATTCCTACATTACCAACAGTGGACAGTCATGCTAACCAAGTGTGGACTTCTGTTTCCGGTAATTTTGAACAAACAAAAATGTAAAAGTGCGCGTGCACTTTATCAACATCAATGTTTGTCTCACACACACACACACACACACACACACACACACACACACACACACACACACACACACACACACACACACACACACACACACACACACACACACACACACACACACAAAGTGAGTCATATTTGTAAAGAAGTACAAAATCATAGAAATCAGCCAAGCACAAAATGTCAAGGCTTTTCAAAAAACATTTATTTTGAAAAACAATTCTGTAGGAGAAACCAGCCCGAAAGCCTAACACACACACACACACACACACACACACACACACACACACACACACACACACACACACACACACACACACACACACACACACACACTTGCCAATATTAGGCTACTGACATTGACGGCTGAGTGGAAGCCTCCTCACAGATATTGAAACTGACATCAATCTTCTATGATGAAATTTTTCCATTTCTTGGACTTTTTTTTAATCTCAAAACACACACCAAAATCTACAGCAGCACAAAGTGAGCAAAATGAGAGGAGAGAGGGAGGAAAAAACAAAATGATTTGATTTTTTGGGACTAAAACTAAAATCATCTTCCGAGTACTCGGTGGACAGACATACAGTAAACGATGTATTTACCTGTTTGTCTGCAGGAGCTCTTACTGGCTTAATGCTCCAACAATCTAGTTTGATCAAAAAAGGCAGCGCTCTGCCTGGGAGAGTGGGCTGCATGTCAAATTGATGCTGTGCATGACTCATACATTGTGTGTGTGTGTGTGTGTGTGTGTGTGTGTGTGTGTTTCTGTAAGATCAACTGGATTAAAGAAACAACTAAAACTAAAAAAAGAGACATCAGGACGAGACAGGGGACGGCTGGGAAGTGAGAGGTTTTGCTGAGGCAGACTCATATGGGACAGACAACTAGAAGCTATGTGGTTAAAAGTGAGTTATGGCGAGTTAGTGTGAGGCACCTGCACTCTTAACTCGGTTAGAGAATTATATTTAGCAGGAAGAGGCGCAGTGTACAGCGGTTACTAGTTTGTTTGGCTAAAAGCCACCAAGAAAAACTCAGTGTACTCTGTTAACTAAGTAAATAAGCAATGCCCAGCCTAGAAAAATATATATTTTTTTTCCCATCACCCTCCCACTTCTCCCTCCTCCTGTGACTCTCACGCTCCCTCTGGCTCCTCACTCCTTCCCCTCCCCACTACCACCTCCTTTAAAAAAAAGGCTCTATTTCCATGCTACGTGAAATAAAGACAGAGTTTAGTCCAAGTCTTGATTGCTCCCCGCGGTATTGTAGAGCAAAGCGTGTCCCAGTGATAAGTGGTGACAATTTGTTCAGGCCTCATCTCTCGTCTCCCAGAGGACGGCTTTTAATGGATTAGTCCTGCTGGTTTCTGTGACATCAGTAACAAGAAGTCTCGGGGTAACGAGACCTCATAGAGGAAACATAGACATTTCCCCAGATGATGCACACACTGAATACACTAACAAGGAAAGATCACATTCAGTATGTCATCTGCCCACCAGCTGCCACTGCAGGAAGTCACATGTAGTGTCCATCCCATCACCATTGAGTCCGTGTAGAGAAATGATGAGAACGAGAGACAACATAGATGCAAAGTCTGTTTTATGCGTTTCCCCATGTGTAGAATTCATTATAGTCTCCACAGGAATTTTGATCACAAACATGAACACCCCCCTGGATGGGCAGGTCAGGCACCACTGATGAGCCCTCAGCAACAATATCAAAAGGCGTGGCAAAGCAGTGTCCTCTGATCTCAGCCAAATACTGGAACAAATCACATTTTCAGCGCAAACAGATCCATCACTGTGGCACTGTGTGTGTGTGTGTGTCTGTTGCTTGCTCGAGGTCACCGTGATAAAAAGAAATGAGAAGTGCGGTCAGCTCTATTTGTCAGGCGTGGCGTCATGGCCTGAGGGACAATTGGGGGACAGGGCGTATGTGTGTCTGTATACGCAGAGCAACAAAACATTTATATTACCAATGCCTAGATTGAATTTCAGTATAATTGTTTTTTTTCTTCAGGGTTGGAATAAAACTAAGGAATAAAATATATGCAATGATTTCTACAAATGCGTATTCTGCGTCAAGATTCTGTTTTCACAGAAATTATGAGTGAACAGAGAGAAAAAGGGAGATGAAATTAAGAAGAGAGGGAAGGAAGACAGTAGCAGTGGCTTTCTCTGATCAGGTACTTTAAGTCATCCGGCACAGAGCAGTTGTTGGAGAACTTGAGAGAATTAAAAAAAAAAACTAAAATAAGCAAAAAATATAACCAAAGTTGTAATTTTGGAACCCTAGCAAATGCATGCTCATCAATGGAGAGGAGTATTACTCATAGATGGCTGAGCCTGTATGACTTAGAACAACAAGTTCCATTGTGCAATATCTGGTTTTAACCATGACCAGCATAATTCAAACTATGACAAGTTCACATGAGAAAGTTGCTCAGCTAAATGGTGCATCCTAGTGAAGTAGGAGGTGCTAGAGGCTTAGGGACGTACATGACTATTTGTCAGGGGTAGTTGGTGAATACGGGGGGCTAACAAGCTAAAGGCTAACACAGACCAGCAAGTCAGGAACATGCTAGTGTCTGTGACCAGGCATTTAGTTTACAAACGCAGGTATTCGTATGATTGTGGTTCTTCCATTAATGGGTTTGGTCAGGTCCAGAATTCATAATGGTAACAGGTTGGTTACAGTGCTGTGCTTTTTGACTGTGGCTGAACCTATTTGAGGTAATCGTAATCGGTGCTAAACTAGCAATACATTTTGCAAAGCTGCCCGGCCATGCCAGCTTCTTCAATTAAACTATTCAAATATCACTTGGTTAACAAGTAAAGAGGTGACATTTTATGATTCATGGGGCGAAAAGACAAGGGAACTAAATATGGAAACAAAGATTCTAAATATTCCCTGTGAGGCATGTAAGATGCTTTCAGAAACAAATCAAACAGGGTTCTGGCAGTAACCGATGAGGGTGACGACGGTGGGAGGAGGTGAGGAGGGAGAGCTGCGTGGTGCCAAGCCATGCCTTGTCATCAGCTAGCTGGTGGCTGAAACTGCCTGTGCATTTGAAAGCAATTACTTGGTGGTGGCTGAAGTGATGAGAACCTGTAATCATAGTATCATGTTACTCGCACACACACACACACACACACACACACACACACACACACAAAAAACAGTATTTGCGGCAACACACGTCTCTCTCTCCCTCCATCATACAAATTCTCTCATTATAGACGGTCCTGATTTTAGCTCTAGTAAAGTAGACTAGTTGTAAACGTGTAAGCAGAAACTTGGAAACAATTTGAAATGATCAGAATCATTGAACACACAACACTACGATTTGTCAACGGCCAGTTGATTCTGACTGGTACAGATTCAATCCAACACATGATCGTCCGTAGAGTTAAAGATGAGGAAAAAAAAAAGAGGGAAAAGGGCAAAAAAAAAAAATCTATTCCAGTGATGTAAATATAAGTGTGTGTTCAAATGAATGGGGGGATATGTGGAGACTGTCTGACACGTAGGTAATCATTTGGTAATGCCACATGGAGCAAAGGCTTGAGTGTATTTATCATGAGTATGTGTGAAAACCACCCAAGGCCATATGAAGATGTAGAGACACAGTCATAGCGGCTATGGCCAAGGGGAAGGCAGGTATGACACCAGCACACACACACACACACACAGACACACACACACACACACACACACACACACACTGTACGTGACCACAGTTGTTTCTGTAGCGTGACAAAGCTGTCGAGTCGTGAAGGTGACCCCTTTAAGTAATCTCAACTGGATTGAGATCAAGGGCAATTGTTCCCAGTCGAGCCTGTTTCAACCTCACTTGGAGCAGGAGGTCGCAAAGTTCCCACCTGTTGATATTGGTTACCATTATCCGGAAATTAATTCAACAATACAGAATGTTACATGACAGAAAAGGACACAGGTAGACAATGACAGTGAGAGGGAGGAAGAGGAAGGAAGGAAGGATGAGGAGACAAAGATTGAGATGAAGAAAACTCAGAGTTTGGCAGCCAGCTCCGTCAACGAAACAGGACGTGTATCAAGTGGCACAAGAGTGCAGAAAGAAGAAGAAAAAATCAATTTCTACGCCGTGAGCTTTACCACAGGGGCCGCAGCTTCCATACAAACACGCTCACACACACACACAGTGTCACAGAATCTCAGCACGTCACAGTGTGTGTGTGTGTCTCGGGCCGACAGGTGCCACACAGCGTTGATTCAAGCGGGCATCAGACGAGCCTCGAATCTCCTGCCAAGGCCGCAACGCTCTCCTCTCGCATGCACGGCAATCCGTCTAATGAGCAAGGCGCCACGCATCCGCAGCCATGAGATCCATAGGTGCAGGCGATGTGACACGCACACATGCCAACTCTCACACTCAAAGTGTTTCTTCCACCACCCTCCTCTTTCTCTAAACACATTCACACACACAGACAAACTCTGATTCATCGCCAGTGTGCATGCACACACAATAATGAATCCCAGTCTGACCACCCACACTGGATCAGCAGGGAGAATGGATTCCAATCAGCAGGACTGATGCGGGGGAGAAAACAGTAGCACATTTGTCTCTCCGCACAACCTCCTATTAATATGCTTAATAAAGTGGAGCAAGGGATGAGGGGGAGGGCGGTGTGAAGGGTAAGGCCGGCAAGGAAGAAGAGAGAAAGGAGGCGAGGAGGAATAAAAATAAATAAATAAATAAAAAGCAAACATGACAATATAAGTAAGGAAGAAGGCCGGACAAAGGAACTACAAAACAAACCAAGGGAATGGGAAAAAGAGGAAGAGAGGGAAGAATGAAACAGGGTGAAGGTTGCAGAGAAAGTCTACCGCAATCAAAGAAGAGTTCGAGGATGACACGTCTCTCCTTCAGCGTCAGTTAAAGCCACAAGGACGCCAGCCCTGTCTAGACAAAGTCCCTAATCAAGTTACCGGTCGTTCCTCCACACAACAAGGTAGAAAAGCAGGGCGTGTCCAAGTATGTTTGTCTCCTTCTACACACACACACACGCGCACACAGGCACACACACACACACACACACGCACACACAGTCGGATACACATTGCCATGGCAACGCCGACAGTGCTGACCATCCGGAGTGGCATCAATGTGGCAGCCTGTCCTTGGAGATGGAGATGGAGGGAGAGAGGGAGAGAGGGAGCACCAACACAAGCCTAGCTTTGCCACTTTGCTATGTAACTACAGCTACACCCAGACCCCACCCTGGGGATCAAACAGATAAAAACACACCCTATAAGCCAGAGCGCTGCAGTGGAGGACAGTTAAAATATGTAGTCGATGGATTTCTTCCAACTGCCCAATTCAATTGTAATGTTATTTTTGGTTCTCACACAAAAATCAACATTATTATTGAGATTGTATATAATCTCAAGCAAAATAATCTGCATGGCTAGAAACCACTAAAGGTAAATGTAACAGAAATCTGAAAGAAATGCTATAAGGGGATTTGTTGCAAATAAAAGTAACATAAAAATGTAATGTACCGAGCCAGCCGTGGCTTTTAAAGTTCACATCAACTATAGAACGAATTGCAGTGCATGACAGAGATTGGGGAACCACGTAACTAACAAATCCAGTGAGATCGTGCAAACAGAATTCTGTGCACGCCATGGAGCAAAAGACATAAGACGAAGGAAGGAAGGAAGGAAGGAAGGCAGGAAGGAGAGAAAGAAAGAGGCTACATTAAATTATAGAAAGAGAGTAAAAGACAGACTGATAAATCACACGAGGAACATCCCCCTCCTCCGACACCCAAACCCACCCTTTCATCGTCAGAACTGTTGCTTGTAAAAATAACTGAGTGCATTTGGCCATTTGGCAATGACAAAAATGTCTGCACAGTCAGAGGCCTCAGAGGCCTGTCACTCTGCACATTTATAGTCCAACTTATGCGGAGTGACTCGCTGTGTAAGGACATCAGAATCATGCGACCGAGTCCCATGCATTTAGCAAACCCAGTGTGACGATCATTACTGAAATTGATATCGAATGCTCAATCAACGCCAAAGAGGCTATTAGCTCATGCATGGGTAATAAAGGAATTGTTTAACCGTTTGATGCCTGCTGCATTTGTGTGCGGCTAAATGTATATTGTAACTATGACATTATGTAAGTTTAGTTATAAGGTGTTTCAGATTCTTATTTAAAATTCACTCTATTGTCTTATCACAAGCTTTTGTGTTATTTCCATTTTCTCAAGCGCCGTCTGTGTCCTCTTATCGTTACTATCTAGTGTGTGCATGTTTGGTATGAGAGTGTGTTTGCTAGTAAGGACATGACCTGTATGCTTTTGAGTGTATCAAGACAAGTCTGCATCCTTTTGTCCGTGTGTCCGTGTGTGTGTGTGTGTGTGTGTGTGTGTGTGTGTGTGTGTGTGTGTGTGTGTGTGTGTGTGTGTCCTTGCATTGCAATCATTAGTGTCCTAGAATAAGAGGCTAACTAATAGTCATCCACCCAGACATTAGTGAAAGTATCTCTTCAGAGGAAGCCTGTCTGTTTAACATATTGCTGTTTTCAAATCACTGACAAAAAGAAAAAAAATCAATGCGAGTAAAACATACCAATCCCATTTAGATTGGTATCATTGCTGTTTGAAGACTAACTCTTAATGCAAAAGCCATTACCTGATGCTAGCATTATTTTACAGTCACGTCCGTTTCACATTTAACATAGTATCATTATGGCTAAAACTCCAATTATTCGGATCCTGATGACCACATTTTGTCTGAAAGAGTTTAAGGCTGGCCACATTCGGTAAGCATTCTTTATTATACCAGATTGGATTACTGTAAGCCAAATCGAGTTTGACTGGTGGCCTGTCGGGTGTGTTTTCCTGCTTATGTTGAACACTGGGAGAGGCTCCAGAAGGGAGAGATGGACTATCTCCATGAAGTCATAGCCCTGTAGGGTATTCACTTTTGTATTAAACTTGATGTGAAGTGTGATCATACAAATATAAATAGTGCCAGCAGTAAGGGAGGCAAGGCGAGTAGCAAAAAGAAGTAATCGGATCGGATATTCGTTTTGCAGGTTTTGTCAATCCATGTTTTTACATATTTCACTTGTTGAGTGAAGATTTTGACTTATTGGTGGCAGTAGATGAAAAGTCAGGGAATCACTAAAGCCAAATATGGTTGATCCTCTGGGCACTATGGATATCTGTACCAAATGCCAAGGCAATATATCCAACAGCTGTTAAGATATTTCACTTTAAAAAAAAAAGAAGAAGCTTCAACGGTGGCGCTGGTTAAGAGATAAAGTGAGGGAATCACCAAAGTCATTATGATGAATCTACTGGGGACCATGAATATCTGTAGAGATTTTCATTGCAATCCTTGAGTCCGGACCAAAGCAGTGGACCGACCAACAGGCCAACAATGCCATCCTTGTAGCCATGCCGCAAATATGGCTAAAAATAAAAAAAAATTAAACTATGCACAACACTATGTTTATATGATGAAAACAATGACCAAGACACTTTCGTAAGTTAAGAAAGTGAGAGAAATAGTGACAAAAAAAAAAAAATGCTTCAATGCAAGTGTGTGATAAACATGCCAAAATAACTGAGACAAACTGAATGCAAGTGCAAAGCACCCACAAAAAGACCTCTCATTGGCCGAGGTAAAACGTTCTTGCTCAACTGTCAAGGTCAGCGGGGTTAGCCGTGAACGGGAGGGAAGGGAGCAGCTGGTGACCAGGGTAAAGAGAGGGCGAGAGTGTGCTGGCCATTGGTTTGTTGGGTTGTTGGCATCTGGGCTATATATAGACTAGAATGGCCTAGCCTTGGTGGGGAACTGTCTCCACTACAGACAGCGCTGGGGGGGGGCTGAGCTCTGCATCATGGGAATGTACTGTAGATACTGGACATAGTGATGACAGGGATAAAGAGAGAGAGAGAGAGAGAGGTGTGAGCTGGTGGTTGCTATGTATTACCGAGAAGGACGTGTGGACAACATGAGAAAGATAATGCTTTTTTTCTACAATGCATGCGACTTTGCGTTTCAACTTACAGCCTTCGTATATATCCGTAGGGATGTGGACGGCGGTGGTGTTGTACGAGACGAGTCGTTTGAAGTCGGGGTCTATCTCGAAATCATCTGGAAGGTATCGGTTCTTCCTTCCCTTTACTTCCTCGGTCTGATTAAGCTGCAGAAAAGCGGAGCAAACAACAGAACCTGGAGTTTCAGTACCATCCTGTAAAGGATTATATGAGGGGTCTCTGTGTGTGTGTGTGTGTGTGTGTGTGTGTGTGTGTGTGTGTGTGTGTGTGTGTGTGTGTTCGTGCACCCTCGGTTTGTAAACATACTGTATATGCAGTTTCTTGTTACTGTGAATGACAAGGTGTCAATGTTAGTATTCACTGAAATGTCACTACTGACAGATAAATATTGAGAAACTGAAAAGTTTTAGGCAGTGAAACATGAACCCAGGCATCCAGAGAGAAAGAGAGCAAGGGGAGAGGGGTTGTCAGTCAAATACAGAGTGACATTAGTGTGCTGCGGGTGTGTGGTTCTTTCCCACTGGGATAGTGGAGGGGGAATTAGATGCTGATCCATGTTTATGAGAGCAGACAGATGACGTCTGAGGCCGGGGGAGGCCTTCAATGTCTCACGCATACTCATGTGGTTCTGAGTGTGGGGCCCAAAACATGTACTGGTCCTCAAAAAAAAAAAAATCAGATTAAACACGCATGCACACCAGAGTCGATTATGGATATAACGTCAGTAATTCCTACATACACACATACAGGGACTTCTTTTCACAGATTCTTGCAGGCTATCAATAAAATCAATTTTGTTGCCATGGTAATGCTCTCTGGAGGGCTGGATATGGGTTGCTTGTGGGGTTTTATTTGATCATTTGCATCTCTAGGTACACTGACAGAATGTAAAAGCAGTGGGATCAAAGTTGAACTTACGTCATCTTTGGCATTGTAGTAAACGATTTTGTCAATCTGCGAAGAAATTGAAAGACAAACAAGAAAAGATTAGCAATGAAGCACAATATACACTTTGATTAATGACTTAAATCCAGGCTGAAAAACAGCATTTTACTGTCCTCTCCAGGCTGACAGGTTGAATGTTTTACCTCTGTAAACTTCAAACAACATCAGTGACAAGTGCGGTTGGGCGCCTTGTTGCACCTAAACCAATATGGAAGTGCCAAAAACTGCAGCTCCTCAAATGGCCACTTGAGGCAGGACTCAACATACGAGTCAATCCCCATAGACTCCCATGTTAAAATGCCCAACTTTACAGCAGAAATAAACATGTTTACAGCCCTTTGGTCTCCATATCCAATCGTGACGAGTTGTGCGTAATTGAGGGCGTAGCTGCTTTGAGTGACAGGTGGGCTCCGTCACAGGGTGCTCACTGGTAGCCGTCTGCTCCGCCGACGATCTACCTCTCGGCCCCTTCTTAGAATAGCCAGGAGGCTGTGTCTGTACTGCCAAGATGGCGACAGACGGAGTCACCCACTTTGAGCCTCACAATGGCACCCACAGTCGCGGAGACTACGTCCATATTTTCTACAGTATGGTTGCACAGGTAACGGTGTAAGTCACAGTGTACGGAAGTATACGCTGGAGTACGCTTCTACATCACTGCTGCAAGGTGAGAAGCAAAAAAAAAAAAAAGATTTCTCGCCGCTAGTAATTTGCTCTTAAAATCGACAACTAAGTGTACAAGTCTCCAAATTGGTGCCGAAATGTGTTATTCTGTGTCTCATGTACTTAATATTCCCTTGATACTTACTTGTTGTGAATAAAGGAGACTGAAATACCCACTAGAAGCCACATTCAAATTTGCCCAAAAGATTGAATTTGTGGAAAGGCTAGGCAAGACATTGGACTTTGTCTAGGATGAAAAAAAAGATCAAATGGAATGAAACTGATGGCGGGACTAACTGACTGTTACAGATTCTGAAGATGCGCCTTTAGAAATGTCTGTAATGTAATCTTAAAAGATGCCATGAAGTAAGTAAAGCTATCACACTTGTCTTTTTTTGTTTTAGTTACAACTGCAACCGGGGATAGAATTTAAATCCTGCTCTATTTCCTTGCAAGGCAGCCGTGTGTGTGTGTGTGTGTGTGTGTGTGTGTGTGTGTGTGTGTGTGTTTGACGCTGAGGATCAGTGAAGTAAGTGGTGTTGTTTTGCTCTCACACTGCCGGGCTTTCCTGTCAGTGCACAGGCTAGCAGGGCGCCAACGTGCTAACCTATAGCTCCTGCTGACATAAGGATGCCCTGGAGCCACAGAGCTGGTTCGATCTCCATTTCCATTATATTTATGTAATGCCAAATCATACCAGAAGTTATCTCAGGGCACCTCTCATGTAGAACAGGTCTAGACAGTACTCTTTTTTTTTTTTTTTTTACTATCGACTGACTCCCAGCACCCGCTTTGACCCTTAGTTAGTTATATCAGGAGTTAAACTAGCACTGATATGCACATGCAAGCAACAATATACACACTGACGACAACAGACCGTCCCATGATGTTCTCTGTCAGCTCATGTTACTGCAGACAATGTGCACCTCAAGAGGTGACACCGACACCAGGGTCACACCACCGACCGCACCCCTCAGGGGAGGCTACAGCGCGCAAGACCACTTCACGCGTGAGAGACGGCGAAAGGCGAAAGGGAAGCGTTGAGACGTAAATAGATGGTTTACGCTATGACTTATGTGGCATGTTGTGGTGGGTGCGATGTGTATTCGGTCTGAACAAGGAGACGCTTGTTAGCGTATTGCGATCCAAACCTCTGCCAGGCGCAACGGCGGTTCACGCCTACCATTGGTGAAAACCTAAAGGCTCGTTCAGTATGCCATGCACTCACTGAAAACGGTTATCCCTCGCATTCACAGCAGCTGCAAACATTATTGTGTCATTGGAGTCGTAAAAGACAACCTTTCCCCCCCCCCCCCCCCCCCCTCAAACGAAAGTTAATGCGGATTGTTAAGCATCACATTTAATGAGCGGCAATTTGTTTTGCGACAGTGCCACCTCCAAACCCACTCTTACATAAAATGAGATAAAAAAAAAAAATGCAAGAACCACAAGAACTAATACAAAGACAGAATGAAACATAATGTAATCAAATTGACCTGTTGAGAGAAGCTGGATACAGCTTGTATTTTAACGACGACTGTAAATAGGGCCAAAGTCATCACATTACTGAACAGACACACACACACACACACACACACACACACACACACACACACACACACCAGTCACAGCTTTTAAGTGTTGAACGTCAGCAGGGAGAGGTGCCCAGTAGTATTGGCCCAGTTATCAAAGGTGACAGAAAACAGACACACACACACACACACACACACACACACACACACACACACACACACACACACACACACACACACACACACACACACACACACACACACACACACGCTCCACTTGGTACAGTCCTGATTCATTGTGTAGGCCTACTTTGTGTATCAAACTGTGGTTGTTATATTTGAAGCAATTTATTAGCTTTATATAAAGTATTCTACGTGAAAATGAAATAAACGCTTCCAGCACGTATTATTGTAATTTACCTTTTCTTTCAAATATGCGTTCAAAATGAGTCGAAGCCAAGCTAGCTTCAGGATTTTCCGTAACGGCGTTGTGGAAGCTCGCATTGCACACACTGAATATGTGGCTTCACCTTTTAGAAAATATAAAATCCCACAGAGGATGTCCCACACCCCGTGTTCAAAGAATTTACTGGAATATATTGGCCAGGATCAAAATAAGGCAGCCTGTGTGATTTTGTAAAAACAAACCAACGAGCAACAGCGTACAAAAGATATATAAAGTAGACAAAAAGACACACATGCTCGGTGTTCAATGAAGGCACACGGAGGTTCATGCGGGGCTAAGCTGAGCGGAAGAAACTATTCTGAGGCAGACACTGTGTGAAGTTATAATAAAGCTGATATGAAAAAACAACAATACTAGAGTTGTGCAGTGATGAGATTTTTTTTTTTATCCGTCAAACCGTAGAGGCGTCAGACATTGCAAAAGCTCTCATCGCCATCAAAATAATACAAATCTCTGCCACCAGAGGCCTCAGTTCATGTTATCCAGTCACAACAGTAACAGGTTCATACAGAGGACACGTCACTATGAATTCCCTACATTTCTGCGAAGCTCTGAGCTCAACAATCTATTTGGGGGATTTCTATATCAAAACTACACAGTTACTGGAGATGTTCAAGCGGTTGAAGTATGGCAGAAATCCACATGACATTTTTTTTTAAAGAAATTGCTACATTCGCTAGCAAAGCATTCAGGGACAAAGGAATATCAAACTCAGTGATTGTAATATAGCAGATAAATGAATCAATTTCCTTCCTGTTTTACGCAACACAGCGTGCAAGAAGTTGAATAATGGGGAACTTTTAATGGAAAAGAATCATTAAGGATTGGCAAACAACACTGAAGAGTTTTTTTTTTAGTTTTTTTTTTGAGTTAATAGGCTAAATGGCAAAGTGGAATTTCTTTGAAGTTCTTCCGCCACAGTACTTTCGCTCAATATCATTTGTCATTTGTTAAATGGCTGCCAAGAGCGTGAGGCTTCTCTCATTGCGAAGCAGGGCCAGGAAATTTGCAATTTGCATCTATTATGAAACGGCTGTGGCTAAAACACGGCAGTGAGGAGCTGAGAGAGCTGCACTGTAATTCCAGGCTGCCACTGTGGAGCGGGGCACTGCATTCACTGGACCAGCAATCGGTCAAAGTAATTACATGAGTAAATGAATAGTGTGTTCATATTATTTGCCGTACATTTCCTTCTAATGTATTCTTAACAGTATGATTAATGGACAATATCAGAGAGTGTGCATGTGCGTGTGTGCTCATCATATGCATACCTAGTTGTTTCTGCCTATTATGTGCAATAATGAAATTCAATCTTGTATTAAGTCATAACAGCACTACCGTCATTGTAATGAGATTTGCCATCCAATTATTACAATCATATTGGATCATGGATAACATGTCCCTCCCCCAGCTCCCCTTATGGAGTTGGAGGCACCGCTTGATCCGTGTCGTAATGCAGCCAGTGTTAACGAGCATAGTAAGAATCCCGACTCCAGCCGCTCACTCACCTCACTGTCGTCCCTCCACTTGTGCTCCATTTGGAACTTTTCTGCTTCTGTTGCCATCCTCTGAGAGAAGAGAGAGGGAGGAGGAGGAGAGAGAGTAGGAGGCGAGAGAAATACAGTATGTTAGCCCATGTTAATTATTCTCGTAAAAAGCAAAGTGTTTTTGGCTCTAAGGCAACATTACTGTCAACATCATGATAATGACTTTGGCCCCAATTTACACTTTGTCCAAGGATGACAGTGTTTGCATTAGCTGATTTAGAGATTTGAAAAGCCATGAACCGGAGCAGCTAGAGAAAATCCCTACACCCTGTGTTCTAAAAAAAAAAAAAAAAAAAAAACCCATACACGGTTGCAAATATGAATAATTAAATGTCAGAGCTCCATGTGAAGTCATGACATCTAACCCGACAGCAGCTCAAAGAGGGTGCTGCTGATGCACGGACAGTGAGTTCAAGGGACATACCTGCAAATAACTCCTCTCTGCACCTGTAGTTATGAATTAGGACTAGCTGTGACACAGTGTTACGCTAAAATTAGACACCCACATATTCCATCTTTTCCCAGATCTGGTCCTAATGACTGGGTTAATGGGTTTATAATGGGCCCAGCTTTTAATCTGTACCTTGTCCAGAAATGCGCTGTACTATTAATTTCCCCTGGGAAATATAAAATCCGGCTCTCCCTGCTTATGTGAACGACACTGCGGGTTTTCAAGTCGCGCAGAAGGAGCAGACACTTGATGATGGGGGGGGGGGGGGGGGGGCAAAGCAATATATTAATTTATGAAATGAGAGGAGGAGGGGGTTGAAAAAAATGAATTATTGAATTAATTCTGCGGTAAAATTAAACAAGACAGTCACAAGAATCAGTGAGGCAGAGCAAATGTCTGATTGTGAATCTCATACTGGGATATTAGTGGCAGCGTTTGGGAGCCAAGTCAGACTTTACACATGATCATTGTACACCTCACACAAAAGACAAAGTATACCCAAGTCAAGTGATTAGCTCATCAGCAAGACAACAGCCTGATGGGTGAGAGAAAAGAAAAAAGGAAAATACCATCAATCATGTTTGATCATGTTTTAGCCTCCTGTTCCTGCATTGCTCCTTCTTTCTGTCTCAAGGTAAGCCCCCCCCCCCCCCTCTTACTGTATAATCAATTGGCAGGAGGCCACATTTTCATAATGAAAACTACCGTCTCGCAGACCACTCGCTGTGCCTGTACGCCACGCCGTCCCGTAATGCATGCTGGGGCCCTGACACTCATGCGGTCTGAAACACGGTTACCTCGACAGCCTCTCGGTTGTGTCTCGTTAGGGGAGAGATTTAGCAGCAGCTGTCGGAGACGGTGGGACCTCGTGGCTAGCAAAGGAGCAAATGTGAAATAAGAGGTATGTGGGTGTGTGGTTAAGGCAGGAAGGCTTCACTGCACTTCATATGCTAAACATCTCTCTGTTACGAAATGCAGTGGTCACGTACGGGAAAAAAAATGATTTGTAGTATACATCCTGTAAGTTGGACATCCACCCTTCTAACACTAGGTTAGCTTTTTTTTATGTTTGTGAATCTCCATGCATTTCTTTTGGAAGGAATATGGCTCTTGGCAGCCGGTTATGGTGGTCTTTATACAAGACAAACACAATGTACAAACACAAGCCTTTGCAGATTTAGTTGCCAATGGCTCCACAGCTGCCTTGACTTAATGGGAATATACTGTCTGTTTCCAGTCAGGTCATTATTGGCTCAAAGACAGATTGGGGTGTGTGTGTGTGTGTGTATTGAATCTAATAAACTACTAAGCTCATGCTGCGGTCACAACCCGACCGATGGTGGTTTTCTCTGGAATCACTCCGACTGTATGCAAGCTAGCAAGAAACATGATCAGTTTATTAGCTGTATATATATATTGTAGTATTTTAAAGTTCCCAGCACGCATTGTTTGAGTGGTCGTTTTAAAGTAACATTTTTGAGTTTTGGACATCAGTGTTTCAAACTATTTCAGACGAGCAAAATCCTTTGAGTGCCATTTTTGACATCGCTCCAGACAGGACTTGCCAAAAGCAAAAGTGAACTTGTTGGCTGTTACTTCCTTACTGGCTTCACGGGCTATTTTACTTAAGTGGAAGGATTCTGCAACTCCTTCCCACTCACACTGGATTAAAGACATTATGTCCTGGATGAATCTAGAGAAAATCCATTTTACCACCTACGAAATCATTACTGAGGATCTCCACAGCAGACCAAGAGGTCAGAGAGCCAAAAGGTCAGCAGCTGCTGCAGTTCTTCCCCTTGTCTGCTCCCTCATGTTAAAAAGGCACAGCCTCACAGCATGCTCTTGTCAAAACTCAAAGTGGTATTGGATTTGCATTGTTTCACAGGTTTAACCCCTTTCATGAGCCTTCACCCCCCCCCCATTCACACTGGATGATGTAGCTGGGCAGATGCAAGCCCAGATAGCGTCCCTGCTCGGACGCTCAAACTCTGTGCCATGGAACTCGCTCCCATCCACCACTTCATCTTCTGGGAATCCTACAGGACAGCGTCAATACCCACCCTCCAGAAAACATCCACCATCAAAACTAACTCGTCACACTCACTCCAATAGCCAAGAAATGCCTGGATAAACTGATCATGACCACCAATCCTGTCAGACCACAGCTGGACACCCCATCAGTTTGCCTATAGGACCAAACGGGGGACAGAGGATGCTGTGGTTTATCTACTCCACTCCCTCCGAAAACACCGGGAATCACCAGGCACCTTCGCTTCCATCCTCTTTGTTGTTCCTCTCTGCTTTCCAACACAATCCAACGCCACAAGTTGATCAAGAAACTTCACCATTTCAAATCACCCTCCACTCCTCGTCCACTGGGTTCACAATGACTTCAACAGCAGCAGACCACATGCTGTTAGAATAAGCACAGTCAGATCATCAACAACACAAAAGCCCCTCTGCTTTGTGTCCTCAGTCCCTTCCTATGCACCCTCTACTACACTAGTGACTGTATCAGCCCTTCATCCATCACCACACACTTGAAATACGCTGATGACACTGCCATACTTGGACTACACAATGACAGTAACTCTGTTAAAACGCCATTTTTCACTTCACCCAAGGGTGCACTATTATGAAGAAGACAAAAGAACCGGGTAGTAGCACATCAAACACACCTCACACTGGACTGAAGCCCACCTACATCCGCGGCAAGACAGCCGAGCATCTTCAAATATCTCCGATTCACCATAGGCAACAAACTCAGTTTCGATAACACATCAATGACATCCATAAACGATCCCGGTGAAGACTTTGTGTCATCTGTAAACTTAGATCACCGTTTGTTGCTCCCCACCTGCTGTTGCTGCTTTACTAAAGCATAAACCAACCCATCGTGCTGTACTGCCCACCCCCCTCCCCCCCCCCCCCCCCCTGCTTCTTCATCATGTTAAACACACTCAACAAATGACACTGATCACATCTTAAACCATCACTTCACACATCTGGTCAGAGATACAGAACACGTGAAGGAGAGCTCTCTTCAGCAGGAGCTTTACTCCTTCTGCAATAACAGCCCTGAACAATCTGCCTGGCTGACACTGTTGTGATGAATGAGTGCATACATGAAGATTTTGTATACTGTCTATATACTCTGAGAGGAATAAATGTCAAACCCGGAAGTGCCACGTGAACACATGTCAGATTATAAGTCAGAGATACTGGGACGCAACTAAAATCCCCAAAGTTGTGATTTACTCCAAACTTAAAAAAAAAAAAAAAAAAAACTACAGCCTATCAATAGAAAGTGCCGCAAGCAATGAGAATTAATACGCATGACAAAAATATGAACTTGCTAATGAGCTGGCTTCAATTTTATGATATCAGCAAGCTGCTATAGAAAGACTAATGAGAGCATATTGCGGCGTTACAGAACAGATAAAGAAGATGATGTATGCCCGGATCACGATGTGCAACTCGATGCCGAAGAATAAAGAGTGCGTCTGTGGTTTTAGTTCTTGTGCGGAGAACATGGAGACATCCAAGTGTTTTAAGTTGCTGGTGGGGGCCAACCTTCTGTTTCCTCAATTGGCAAATGAGGTGATTATATATATGAAGTTTACCGTTCATGCACTAAACATATTAAGTATTAGAAACGAGATACATTGAAAGAAAACTGTGCTGTATTACAAACAATCAGCTTAGAAAGCTGCAAGTGACCGCTTCGTAGCGTAAGCCACATAAATCCACTGTATGCTCAGG
Organism: Cebidichthys violaceus; assembly: GCF_023349555.1. Lineage (NCBI taxonomy): Eukaryota > Metazoa > Chordata > Actinopteri > Perciformes > Stichaeidae > Cebidichthys > Cebidichthys violaceus. Next base: position 11,947,688 of record NW_027176384.1, read on the forward strand.
CATAGAACAAGTGTATGCATGTGTGCGTTTGTCTTCTTTTTGGAGAAAATGAATCACGTCCACTTTAATGCCTTAAATCTCCTACATGGAGATCCAAATGGAATGATTTTTGCTACAAAAAAAAATGTGTTTTCTGAGGAGCTTTTCATATGAAATGTGTCAGTGAACTCAAATACAAACCACATTTCTGTAACTATCAAATTGAGCCAAAAAAAACCCCCACTAGTAGTCAAAACACAAAGATAATTTTATCAGTAAGTATGATGATGTTTTACATTTTTTTTCATGAGCCCTTGAACCCAGTGGAGACGAATACACCCTGCTCTCTGCACCAGCAGCTGTTCTTGAACGCTTTTTTTTTGGTATTTATAAATGTTAAATTTCTCACCGTTTTATTCTCTCTAGCTTTGTTGGAGGACGATAGTGGGAGTGCTGGGTTTTCAGTCATCAATCACAGCTCTTACTTTGGTTATTATGAGGAACAGATCAGTCTTATTTAGATGAGTCTCCATGCCTAAATGCACGAGGAGCGTTTGAAGGGATATAAAAAGGGAGGGTGGAAAGCAATGAGACGTTAGATCGACTGGCTTTCACACACACACACACACACACACACACACACACACACACACACACACACACACACACACAATACACAAATCAACCTCAGCTTTTCAAAAGCATCCTTTATGTCTGCAATTTAAGAACGATGACTCTAATTTTGCATCTTGCAACACACAGAGATGTACTGTGTAAACATGCACGCTTGCTTTTCTGACACACGTTCCTGGCAGTCTGATTAGAGCATCAAGTCCTGCCAGGACGGAACGAACACGAACACACACACACACACACACACACACACACACACACACACACACACACACACACCTGCCATCTCACTGATGTGCAGGGAGGCACGGGAGAGCTGAGGAAACATGAGCATCTGCTGTTGTGACTGGCAGCACTTTAGTCAGATCTATCCTGCTCAGCCTGTAGGGAGTCAGGAGGAGAGTGGTAAGGGAGAACGGGAGAGAGAGAGAGAGAGAGAGAGAGAGAGAGAGAGAGAGAGAGAGAGAGAGAGAGAGAGCGAGAGAGAGAGAGAGAGAGAGAGAGAGAGACTGGCACAAGAAAGAAAACAACTGCACAGTACAGTAAGTACATGCAAGTTGACAAGTTAACCCTACTTACTATGCTACAACCGTGGTCTTTTAGAGAAGAAACAGTGCTCACCAACTTCACAGGAAGTGACTTGTCAGAGATTGGTGCTAGTCTCGCTATCCACTACTGTGTGCCGGTTTGACAGCTCATCTCTCCTCCAGCAAACACTCTCAGCTGAGCATGTTCTCTGTGTGCCAGCTGGCTGCAAACAACTCCCAATTACAGCTGTACCCAGCTGCAATGTTGACATGGCGGTTCTGCACACACACACACACACACACACACACTTACACCCAGCACACAGATTTACTGTGTCACCATGTCTTGAGGTGTACCCCTCTTTAATAATCAGAAGATTGTTTGACGTTGCCTCCTTTAGGTCCCACTTTCACTTTTTAGTTTCCGTGGTCATCACACTGAGCTATTAGCGGTATGACGCCAAGAAAAAAATAAATAATCCAAATTCTTAAGACAAAAAATGCAGCTGGTGTCTGTCATATTCAGTCCCATTCAGAGGGGGAGGCAGACAGGCAGACAGACAGAGAGAAATAATGAGTTAGACACATCAAATGTACACTTTGTATGCAAATACTGTCTGATAAGTTTCATGTAGGAAAAAAAAGAGATGACAAACACAAAGCTGGAGCCGCGGACACACACACACACACACACACACACACACACACACACACACACACACACACACACACACACACACAGAGTGTGCGACAGCTGGGCTGACAAAGGCAGCCAGACACACAATGCACACACACACACACACACACACACTTCAGGAAGTGGTGAATAATGAGTCACTGGTGGCCCACATCAGACACACCCACGCCATCTCTATCTCATTGATTCAACATTTTCTGCAACATTATAGGTATCAAATATTAATAGTTTTTGGAGACGGGGACAGAAAGGATTCCTAGAAAATCTCTATGTTTTTGCGAACAGGTCAAATTTGCAATAAGTTTTGCTCCTCAAAGCCATCTCTTTTAAGCGTCCCCCGCTTCGTGTATATCGCTGGTTAAGTTTGTCATTTTTAAATATGTTTTATACTCCACTGACACGCAACTGTAGAGCAGCGACTTTGGCTCCAAGCACGACGACCTGAGCAGAAATAGGAGCTAAAAATCAAGAATTTATGATTTTGACAGCCATTGCAGACCACAGAATAATTCAAAATGTGACAGCACCACTCAGCATTTAAGTGCTCAGTATGATTATACAAGATACGATAAATCCCCAGTGGGTAAGTCACAAGTTACAACAGCACAGAGGCCGGCTAACAGGAAAGAAAACAGACAAATATGACGATATCAATAAAAATGTAGAGAAACTTTACATTAATACATTTATAGAAAATATACACATACAGTACACAATATAAGTGTCAGAAGGAAATATTGTAATTCAATCCTGGCTGTCATTATGCGTGAACTATATATATATATATATATATATATATATATATATATATATATATATATATATATATATAACAAATAGATATATGTATAAATACCTATAATGGGTGTATAATTGACATAGTACTATATAGTGTTATATAGTACATGTGCAATATATGTAATATAATAACATAATATAATACACTAACAATACATGGCACATGTTTTCCTTCTGTGCGTTCCATAAATACTTCCCAATCCCATAATTGATTATGAGCTCCAATAGGAGTAGCTTTCAGTGTCCCCCTTCACGCTGCAGTTTGACTGAAGAAGGCAACGCTTCCATGTCTCAAGATTACTCCCAATAATAATAATCATCACATAGAAGGTCGTTACTCTGAGAGGCCCGCTGTAGACTAGGATGCCATCAGCATAACTACCTGGCAATAATAAGCCCTTGGCGTGTGACACGAGCGGAGAATTTATGTTGTTTATTCAGCAATTTGGACGGAATAAATTTCCCCAGCATATTCTTGGAAACGATATCATTATTTAAAGTGAGCGATTGCATAATGTGCTCTCTTCAGAACGCCATCGGAAACGGCACATAAGTCATTATAACATATGATCTTTGAGTGCAAGTGGATAAGCACTCATGGGGAATTTGCACGAGCGCAACAATTTTCACTTCAACGTACGAGTTAATAAAATAACGTGCGAGTGAGGAACCTCATGAGCGTGTGTGTGTGTGTGTGTGTGTGTGTGTGTGTGTGTGTGTGTGTGTGTGTGTGTGTGTCACTGTGTGCCTACTCTGTGATTAGGGCTTTAACAGCAGTGTCTAATGACTCACAGCATGTCATCCAGTGCCGGTTTAATAACGCACTTCCAGACACTGGAGATCAGTGACTCCTCTGTAATTACGCACAACTACATAACACAACACTCGAAAAGGGCTCTTTTCAAATAGCTCAAGCACTTGCTTTCATCCTCCTTAGACAGATCTAATGAACGTGAACGCTACCAGAGAGGGAATTTTGTGGATTGTGGTGAATGAGGATACTTGAATGAAAGTTTTCTCATTTTGATCGCCCAGCGTTGAGAGTAAAGAAGGGTGACAAAGAAAAGGGAGAGAAAGAGCGAATGAGAAGTGATTCATTTCGGGAGCGAGGAATCCGTTTGTGATGCCCACGTTGCTTAGAGACCAGGGTGTCATGGTAACCTGCCGCATCTGCGGTCCATGCACTGTGCAGAGCGAAAAGCTTGGCGTGCGACGGCTACACAAGAGACTCGAAAAACATTTTGTTCATTATCCTCCCATTGTAGAGCAGGCCATCTTTCTCCTCAGCAATTAAGACTCGACCCAAAGCTGCCTTCTCTACACCAACGCCAAAGACCCACTCACAATTAAGAGAAGTTGGTTTACGCTAGCGATGGAGAGCCACGCCGAGGGTGATTCAAACCGACGCAAGAAGCCAAGTTTGGAAAACTACTGTTGTTTTTGTTTCCAAAATGGCCACCAATTACGACTCGAGACTCTGATGGGCAGCCAAAGCCTTTTTGGATCTGCTGCCAAAGCCCTAATGCATTCCCAGGCCTGAAATAACCTCACCGATCGATATTCAAATAGCACAGTCCCCAGCTGTCTGTTCTGTAGTCCTCACCCTTATGCTGTCCCTTTGTCTCTTGGCTGGTCACCGTCTTTCTCCGTTTCTTTTACCTCACTCAGAAAAAAAAAAAAAATGTGTCTTGAAACATAAAACCTTGGTATCTCTTATTCTCTTTCTCGCTTTGATTTTTGAATTGTTAATCACAACATCTTCTCTGCAGGTCAGTCCACTCCTTTGTGCAGGCAGTCTGTCTGTCTGGAGGACGTCTTGGCAGGCTGCCATGTCCCACAATGCAGGTGCTTTTGACAACAAGCATTCCCTCAGGCTGGGTACAAAGCATCAGAGGGACTTTCTTCAAGGCACCTACACAGAATAACCTTTCCCTTGTCCCAACAAGTCAGTCCTCTCTCTCCAGTTTTGACAAGCCATTGGCAAGTGTGATCCTCCTCGGCTTTTTAATGTCGAAAAGCAGAGGCTGGGAGGATTTTATATTTGCAAGGACATGCAAATGATGTGTGTTAGAGTGTGTGTTAGTGTGTGTGTAACAAATATTGATGTTGATAAAGTTACATTGATTGCATGTCTCGTGGCTCCCGGTTGGTCTGGGTGCCAACGTATCAATAAAACTAGAGCACAGACTTCTTCCATCAATCAATGCATGTTTTTGTCACATGAAATTGTACAAGGTAAGGTTTACAACTCCAGTGAAATGTTGTCGATTACTGATATAGATACATTGAATAACTACTGCAGAAGAATTATGACCATAAATGGTATCAAAAATAGGGTTTAATTTCATGACAGTGTTTAGCGATTATAACTTTAGGATCTAATTCAAGGCAACAACAAACTAATTCTTTTAATCATTTGAAAACTGTGAGATCAGTGCTCAACCTTCTCTCATTCATTTGAAAATGTTTTTAAACTAAGACACAACATTTAGTACTGAGGTTTAAGGTTGGATTTAGATACAAATTATTTTTAATACCTCAACTCATACACTCTTAATTTGAATGATGAACGAACACATCTGGAAATCTCTGCCGGTGTCACTGTGGGAGGAGAAATGACCTATTCCACTGGGGGAAGTTAACCACAGGTCCCATCAGATGAATGGTTAAGAGCAAAGGTTCAATAATGAATGAGAACAGAGTCAGAGGATTCAGAGCTGGCTTGGATATCGCAGAGATCTACTGTGAAGCAGCGCAGTACAGTGGAGGAGGATCGGAAACACCGACGCACAAAGAAACAGAAGAGTAAGAGCCTATTGATGAGGCGCAGGCGGCTGTGGCGCTGTCCAGTGCTGATTCCAGCATTGACAGTCTGCTTCAGCATTGATTGATGTTCGGCTGATTGAGGGTTGCTGTTGGCCCATCCGGTGCTGCTATTCAAGGACTATTACAAATCTCTCATGTTGTCTACATTTTGTATGCAATTGCCCCAGCAACTGAATGGATGGATGGATGGCTGGACTTTAATCTGTGTTGTATCTATACACTTTAAAACAATAAATAAAAAAAAAACAGGAAACATGCATTTCCCTTTTATTTTAAACACAAGCATTTCAGCTGTACTGGATAGAATTGCCCAAAGAGGAAAGACAAGTTGGAGAGAGAGTCGACAGGCAAGACTGGGAGGGGATACAATTTTTAGAGTGAAACATTTCCTTACTTTCAGAAGAACTTACCATCCATATTCAAACTGTGCCACACACACACACACACACACACACACACACACACACACACACACACACACACACACACACACACACACACACACACACACACACACACACACACACACGAACGAAAGAGAAGAAATGTGAGACGACAGAAAGGGAGAAAAGAGGAACACAGTGCAAGGCAAAAATGGGAAAATGGGAATGAAGAGTGACAGAGAACCGGGATGAAGTTATGGGAAAAGAAGTTAAGAGGGAGTCATGAGCAATGAGGACGGAAGGACAAGGTTGGAGGGTGGAATGGAAAAGACACAGAACAGGAGTAATACAATACCATATGTGACAAGAATGGAGAAGGAGAGGGATGATTTTAGGGATGTGGGCAAAGGCTCAGAAGGGCTAAAAAGGTAGGAAAGGTGATTGCACTTGCGTGTGTGGGCATACAGATCTCCAGTTTGGCTACAAGTGAAGCCTGGTCTCTAATAGGTTCAGCAACTACACACATGGATATCTCCATCTAAAAAGCTAAAATAGTCAGCTACAATACATCACAGATAAAAACAGGACTTTGAGGGAAAAAAGTTTTGCAGTTCTCTCTGCACTGCGGTGATTTCTTTCCTGTTGGGAACCCCAGTTTCACTTGACATCTTTCTAAAAAGGACAACGCACACTGAATGCAGAATATTGTGGTGCAACATGAAAGAGGCAAGTTCTTTGATCGCCCGTGAGTGGCTTGGAAACAAAATTATTTCCCCAGTCAGATCACCAACGCTTTGGGAACATCAACTTGAAATGGTTGAAACAGACGAGCGAGGACTGACGTTTCAAAACGGTGAATAAAAGGGGAGGGAGAGCTATACATTTGCAGCCTTTTCAGGGCTTTAGATGAAAACTGAATACGGAAGGAAGACAACAGATTGTATAAGAACTACCAATGAAACCACACCCCAAACTCATCATATATAATTAAGACACAAAATGCCCTTGCAGTAAGCCGAGTGTAATGTGTACATATATGACAACACTCCACTGGGATGGACCGATCTAAATCCGTGAAACTTTCTGAATGACTCCACTGGGGGAGAAGAAAAACAGCACAAATATCTCCAGCTATATCGACTGTGAACAGACACCAGCAAGAGCCATGCAAATTACAGCAAAAAGTGACATAACTGGCAACGACCACAGTGTTCTTTAAGACTTTAAGAATGCAGTTGGGTGAAGTCGTGGCCCGAGATTGATGACTCCCGTTGAGAGTATCCGTGCCTGCAGCAGGCAGTTCTGCAGCTGCCTGGGGGTTCGTGGAAAGATTGTAGAAAGTAGCTCAGACAAAAAAAAAAAAAACAACCGGTAATAACAGTATATACACATATTTGTGTTCAGGAGGGAAATGAACAAAGAAATATAATATGAAAATGATGCAATGCTGGGCTGTGTGCAAGGGCCATGTGGGACCAAAAAGGTTGGGAACCACTCTGCTACTGTAGGTTATCAACATCGTAAATTATTTTATTTTGAAGGACACAGGTTAACACTTGCGTCGTTATCCTTAACTATATTTGACATATTTAATTTCCTTGAAGTAAACAGTCATATTGAGTCATTCTACAAGTGTTGCTTCCTATTTTGGCTCCTGACTTTTCCCGGGAAGAGAGCATTTTCCTCTCTCCGATTATTTTATTTGCTTTTTCTGTACATGCGATCTTATGATCTATGTGCTAAGGACATTTATTGTTATTTTCGAACTCAATTTCCAGTTTAATTTAGTTTAATTATGCATGTGTGTGGCAAGGCTGCTGTAGTGACGCTTGTCTGTACTTTTTTTTTTTTCTTTTTTTTTTTTTACAGAGTCATAAGAATTGTGAGTGAATGAGGCTTAAAGATAGTCTTCCTGATAGAACTCAAGCTTCATGTCCCATTGCTTACACCTTGCAATAAACTGCTGAAACACAGTCTTGCATATGTATTGATTCTTGTCTTGTCTCGCCCCAAGACAGAGTTAGACCCACTACGATTATAAACACGATTTTTTTTTTTTTGCAGTGATGAAAGATCCGTCTCCCTCTAAACAGCCACAGCTGCCAGCATTTGAGAGATTGCATGTCAAGGGAGCACCGACGTCAAACGCATCGACTGAATTGAGGTGACAGGATGGGCAGATGTCAGATTGACAGACAGCAAATCCAAGCAGGCCCCTGATTAAGTTAATGACAGCAGCCATCATTCTAATGGGATCGTGTTCCTTGACAATTGCTGGCAAGCACACACCTAGACACACAAACATGTGCAAAGTATAGCCAGAGGAGACAAGTTGCCCTAGTGTAAAGAGAAATGCCAGCAGTCAGTGAGGCGGCGTTTATCCTGCTTATTTCAAATCACAACACAGCTTGAACGATACAGCTGCAGGGGGTGGAGAGTCGCAATACAGACAATTTCAGAGGGTTGTAAAGCACTAAGGCATGATGTCTTACTGTAATCATCCAAAGTCAACCCTTAAACACATGGTGGAGTGATCTTCTTATTGCTGTAGATATACAGTTAAAGGAACATCACAGTGAAGATGCAAATGAAAAGGGGAACACACACACACACACACACACACACACACACACACACTTTATTGTTTGTTCAACTTACATGATAATCTGATCCCAGGTCCATGACTCACACTGCTTGGCTATGATATGAAAAGTGAACATGGCTTACTATAAAAACCATAGGGTTGCTGTACATTAGTTCATTATGATGAAGCCCCCTTTCGGCAAAACTTGTGATTTGTGATATTGGACTGTATAAATAAAATTGACTTCCTGAATAATATCCACCTTGGTTAAACTACTTGTCCGTTGCTACAATAAACTGGGGAGCCATGATGCTCCAAAACTCCAAAAATTAAGTCTTACAGCTTTGGCTTTTCATTTTGGATCGTAAAAATCAATGTATTATTATAGTACAGGGACAGGTTCAGGGAAATGTAGTCTACCAAAAAATGCCTTTCATAGTTGCTAATCACTAAATAGCTAGAATTCAGCGTCCAATAGTGTCTGAGGGTGGAAACTTTTTTGTATGAAGCACACAGCACATAGCGATGAGAGTGCTGCCTGTTGAATTGTGTACTAAAAAGGCCAAGATCTTAATGGATGGGAGGTCTGTAATAGGCTTCTAGTCTTTTGTATGCTGCCTCATGGGAGGTGTGACTTAATGCACTCATGGACTTCCTACCACTCTCCCTCTACTTATCATTTCTCTCTCATACACATCGGGCCATTCAATTTCCCTCGGACAAAAAAAAAAAAAAAAGCTACAACCTATCAACACAATCCCTCGCTTACATGATCACTTCATGTTGTCTGTAATCAGCCCTTCCAAATGAAAAAAAAAAAAAAAAAAAAAAAAGGTTGGACAGAGAAAAGAGAGAGGGATGAAAGGAAACAAAAGAACAGGGATGCTGAAGATGATAATCCAAAAAGGGAGAAATTCTTTAAAAAGCACAGATTGAAGGTCAAGAACATTACAGATGCTGCAGTCGTCCATTCCCTCCTTACGTTTCAATTCATGATTCAGCTTAGTGGACACAGCAGCTATTTATGGTCCCTTTTACAAATTGATGGCCATGAAGCTCTATTATACTTCATTATAGCGAAGACCATTTAACCGCGCCACCATGGGCCATCTCTTCAATGCTAATGCAGTGACAAGTAAACATTATTTTTTAAGAGAACAAAAGCATATGGAGTTCAGCTTAGAAAAATAAATTTAAAAAAATGATCCCTGCCTCCCTCGCTATTTTCAGATTTCTAGCATAGAGTAAAACAGGCATTAACTTGCACAGGTGACATACACAGCAGATGGTGTTGATGACAAATAAGAACAGAGCCTGTGGTATAACATCTCTATTCACTGAGCAGTTGTGTTTCTCTTCCAAGGTGCGACACGACGGCATCGGAAACAAATTGTCCCTCATCCCCTGGCACTTATTGAGACGTAAGAAAAACAAAATGGTTGGCTGGATTGATGGGGTAATCAATGAGAACGCAACTATGGCAACAGGCTGTCAAGCATTAACTGGTTATTTCTCGAGCCGGATTGATCGAGACCAGGAGCGCCCGGAGATCCTTATTTAAATACTGCTAAAGAGCAGTGAAATGTTGTCCAAGTCAATTTAGCTTGTTGTCCTTTGTAACTACATGCAAGCAAGACTAAGACATGCTGACGTTTAGCAGGTACTTTTTTTTTTTTAACCAACAAACCATGTTGTTGCATTTCACTAGAAATGACAAAGATGAAGCTCATTGTGGTGCAAGCGGACTAGTCAAGGGTTCTTGTAAGGATAAATCCTTTTGGGAACCATAGAAGTCTGCATAAAATCTTGTGCCAATTCATGGGGTACATGTTGAGATATGCCGCTGGACAAGTCACCTGCAGATGGGGCTCACCAAAGTCACAAGGATTCATCTTCTGGACACCATGTTTAATAGTTATCAAGACATTTCACTAAAAAAAAAAACTAAACTAAAACGTTAACCTGCTGTCGGCGCTCGAAGTGAAGTGAGGGTATCACCAAAATGATTCTCTGGGATCCTATAATGTCCGTGCAAACACTGTTATCCCTAAAGATGTTCAGATGGCATGGACACAATTTGACACTGTAGAGAACGTGTTCTATAGTTTGTCAAAAGGTTGTACAGTACAAAGTGATTTAACTATAGGTGAAGAAACCAAATCTGACACAAACTCACAGCTCTGAATCGTCTGGTCAGCCACTCAAAAAGGAAGAGTTCAGCCACTTGGGTGAACTCTGTCAGAAACTCTTAGCTGCAAAATGAAAGCATTTGCCTAGCGTAGCCCTTTTTAGTATTCTCCTGCTGTTCCGTTCAGACAAAATGACCACGAAAGCAGCATGTATGGATTCGGTATGAGGGCAGACTAGTCCTCAAGGATTCATAAAATTGAAACTAAAACAGTCAAATTAAGTCATCTAGCTGGAGGATGTCCGCTCATATTGGATCAGTGCACGGCCTGAAGCAGTGGCTGTGTTCCAGTGTCTGTTCTGACATGAATTGAGGAGGAGCAGATTGTTTCTGTGTTTCCTTGGGCTCTGTGCTAGGAGAGATGTACGAACTGGATCTAGCCTCACAAACGGCATAGAATTTGCATTTCATGTTCCCATCTCAAACAAAAAAAAAATGTATACTTTTATGTTGATAGAAAGACCAAAGCAATAAGCAAACTGCTCTACTCCACCGAGAAGCAGTGTTGCCACAAGATCATTTTGTGTTCGGAGATCACACTTACCTTTAGGGCTTGGGAGCGGTTAGCCAGCAGTTTCTCTATATTCCCAGCAGCTGTCGCCACCAGTTGCCTTGCATTGTTGGTCTCAACACTGAAGTGAGGTCTGTGTTTTTGATATATCTGAGACAATCAGAGGAAGAGAGCAGAGGTCAGAGCAGAACTTCAACTGAAAGACCCATATATCTTTGATGTAAAGTCTTAATCGTCAGGCAGACGTTCAGGCTGAACACTAGTTGCATTTTAAAAAAGGCCACAGGCTGTGTTGGTGGGGGATTTGGTTTTCCAGGGACCGATGAGACAATGTAACACAACCCAGGAAGGCCAATATGAGGAATAGAGTCAAACATTGAGCTAACTCTTTGCTTAGGCCATCGCAGCAGTCCAGAGCTGCGTGATGCCGACAGATGGACGGGGGGGAAAAGTGAAATAGTCAAAAGGGCTTTAGCAGAAAAGAGAGAGGGTGTGGTGACATGCCTAACGCTTACAAGTCTCCATCCCAAAAATGATGATTTTAACCACTAGTTTGCTTTACAACAACAACAACATTTTTACATAAAGTTCTAAAAGGAAACATGTCGCACACAATTATCAGTGACATGTATGTGTTTTCCTTGGATAAAAAAAAAAAATGTATCTCAGTCTTAAAATGTTACTCTGCATCAGTGGTCATCTTCTTTTATGTCTTCTTCTTGGGACTCCAATGACCAAAGCACATTGACTTATAAAAAGGAAGCTACATGTCCACTGATTGAATTGCAATGTCAGGTTATGTAACAAGACCACTTGCTCTGCTATGGAATATGCTCCAGCAAAAGAAATAAGAAACACAAATGCCAAACAGCCAATTATTTAGCAGCCTAGAGGGATTTCACTGTCCGACATTCAAACCACAGAAGGGAGGCGCGTGCATGCATTCGTCTTCATCCTCCAGGCGTCTGATGGATATGCTTTAGTGCAAGAGCAATATTTAAGAGTAATACGCCTGACTTTTAGATGTGGATTAAGTTATTACAAAGTATCCAGGAGGATCTTAGAGGACTTTCTATATTTAATCTGAATATTGGAACTGAAAGTAACCATTTGTGTGGATTTGGGGAGTCTTAGTTGAAAACTGATATAATTCCCGATGAAAATACAACACAAAAACTGTGAGAATAAAAGTCTACAAATAATGCCTACCATTAACACCGTTAGAAAGTATCCCAGTTGTAACTGCACAAGCAATTTCTCCACATGTATTCATACTTGCCAGCTTCATTACGCTTCCTTTTAAATTCGGCACGCTGTGTATACTACATTACGTTTAAATGAGGCCATCCCCAAAAAGCATCAGCTCCTGTTACAGCAACAGTTTGAGAGGGTTCAGTTACACAAAACATTGCCAGATACGTTTAATTCTCATTTTTGCTGAAAAGTCACGCCACAAATAGAACACAAACGTGTTTTGTAATGATTTCTGTGACGCTTTAAAAGCCGACTGATTATATTCTCGATGGGAGCGGAGAGCGAAAGTGCCAGATGCATTATGTCAATCAATGTTAATTTAAAAAGTTTCTTCTCCTTTTGTCAGATGTGGGTTTGTGTGTGTGTGTGTGTGTGTGTGTGTGTGTGTGTGTGTGTGTGTGCGCGCAAGAACCATCACTGTGTATAGTCATGACACTGATCTTATCTGAGCGTATACATCGGTCTGGCAGAAAAAAAACGGATGCAGCGTTATGTCTAATGAGAAGCTACTATATATAGCCTGGTGATGTGTTGTGACAGCTGAGGTCGTGCAAGGAGTGTTAGTGAGACGGAGAAAAGTAATGACTTGAAGTACACACAATAATTATGGTCAATACTGAACCCTCGCAACAGGTTTTTAGTTGACTAAATTAAGCTAAGGAATCAGTACACTGTACGTTTATGGTGTTTTTGACTTGTCTACTTATTTGGTCCAAATTGTAATTACCAATTGTTGGTTCAATCTGACAATATTGGTACTGGCATTGGGAAGGGTAAAAAGGTGTGGCCAATTAAAATAAAGCAGAAATTCATGCTTACCTGTATTAGGTTGTCCATACCACTGGCTGTGTCTGTTAATGTGATCAACTCTTTTTGCATCTGATCCACCCACTCCTTTACCCTGAGAACACAAAACAAATCAATTAATCAATTAGCCAACCAATACTCATTCAATGGCATGCTTCTGATTGGCCTGCACAGTTGAATCTAATTTGTAGAGCTGCTCCAATCCCATTCATTTTGATTACAGCCCACGAGATCACATAACCTAAGCTGAGCTTTATTGCTTACTATAACAATATGCAAAAAAAAAGAAAAGAAAAAAAAGCTGTATAGATTCAGGGAAAGAAAGCATGGAATAATAATCTTTAGCCAAGTGGATACATTCCTTTATTCCATATGAGCTGTGCATTAAAGCGAGAGCTATTCATAGTTGTCAGCATGAGAGTGTCACATCCTCGGGGGTGAGATGCTGGTTAATGTATTCTTCTGATGAGGAGGACAGAAAGGGAAAAAGGAAAAGACAGAACAGAGCACGAGAGACACAAATGTTCTTTATACCATTTTATCATACTTTGCATTGCAGCAAAAAAAAAAAAAAAAAAAGCATCAGTACAACAAGTAGTATTATATGACTCCTAAGTGAATATCTGTGAGCTCATGAACAAATCTAAACTGTAATTACCGGCATGTCTAAACTGTTACGAATCAACTTTATGGCCTGTAACTTAGCCATGAGGATTTTAAGGACACCAGTGCTTGTATGGGATCAGTGACATTCAGTTCAGTTCAGGTTAGGTTACTGTATGTGAGGGTGTGCATGGTGTACATGTGGAACCATACACCATAGCCTTACTGTCAATCACCAATGAATCTCTTTACTTGGCAGGGGAACCGTGACCCCAATGTATAAAAGTTATGCATGTTTATTTCCTAAATGTACAAGGCGTACAAAAAACAAAGAGTAAAAATGAAACAAAAGTGTTGTTTTTACTTTTGGTTTTAGGCTAGCTGTTTCCAGTGTTTGAGCTAAGTTTTGTTAAACTAACAGATTCCTGAGAGTGGCTTCATATAAGAGGGGTATCAATCTCATCTCACTCTCAGCAAGAAAGTAAATAAGCATATTTTCCTAAATATTCCTTTAAATTGACTGAAATCATTGACATTTTTTTTTACATTTCCCGGCCTTTTTTTTTTGCTGTAGTAGTGCTAATGTAGTAAAAGTAATTTCCACAGGTAATAAATTCCTAATGAAATCACAAAACTTTCTCAACCTCTCGTCACTCAACTCCCATAACATATTCTGAACGCTCTCTGTAAGTACATCTACAGTACTACAAACCCTCCCCCCCAGCTCCTTTCTGACAGCCAATAAAAAAATAAAAATAAATAATACATGACATAATCCATACAGAAAATGACCCTTTCTCCCCCACAGTGTGAAGTAACCTCTCCACTTTCCACACTGCTGAGGGGCCTTTGATAAAATGAACCCTGTCTATGTTATCTTATTAAAAAAAATACAGTGTAATGTGAGCACGGTTAGCCCACACTGGAAATGTGTGTCTGCTACATTTAGCCATCTCAGAGACAGCTGCTAGTGGCTGAGAGCAGATTTAGGATGGGCGTACTGTACTGTACTGTCAGCACATGGCCCTTTCAAACGCCCCATCAAAATCACGTGCACATACGGCAGGTTAATGGGGAAATAAGAGGGAATAATCTCTTACAAATGCATTAAAGTGGATTTCCATTGATAGTTGTTATGTCTGCCGACTACTGTACTTGGAGCCAACTCCAGGGTCGAGATACGGTCCACTGGCCGTAGCGAGCAGGTGTGTATTCGGGTTGTTATGCATGTGACCTTGTCAAATAAGCCCAGTTGGCCTTAAGCAAGAAGGGAGGGCCATTACAACAGGTGTCAAATGCAAAAATGGTGTGTGTGTGTGTGTGTGTGTGTGTGTGTGTGTGTGTGTGTGTGTTCCATCAAAGAAGAGATGTTCAATTCCACAATCCATCAATAATTCATGAATTAAATGTCATATTTATGAATTTTTTTGGAGCGTGTATTCTCATCACATCTACTGTAAGTGCGGGGTTATGTTGTTGCAGAACACACATTATCAGTTCACGACCAGAGCTGTCTATGTCTGACACTAATCCTGTTTAAAGAGCTTCTTTGTAGAAACCTCATTATGAGAGGAGTAGACTTACAACGAAACATGACCCAGGGAAAGTGTCTAACTAAGTTGTGGTAATACGTGATAAGTTCCCTCACTTGTCTGCAGCTGAGGTTTCTACACGAGGTCAGCTTGTAATACAACTCACTGCTAACAGCTAATTCAACTCACTTTGTGCTGGAGTTTTGAAATGTCTCTGATCTTGGTTAAATACAATCTCTTGGGTACAATCAGAAAGGCTCAGCAACATGTTGATTAGCCACTTCCACAAATAATCATCTTCCTCTTCCTCCAGTAAAAGAGCAAACATTCCCCGCATAACATCGGGATGTGTGACTTTCTCAAAATAGAGTTTCCTCAGTACGTTTCTTTATTAATAGAAGGCTTAGGACACCGTCTTTTATCAAAGAAAACGGACAAAAAAAAACTAAAAACATTTCATTAGAGGATGGAAACTTGGAGCAGGACATGGAAATATGAGATAACATCATTGTCCCCTTCCCATGCTCAGCTCCCATGCCGTCCCCTCCCACGCTATCGCTCCCTCTCCTTGGGGCCATTGGAGAGGGGGGGGGCAATATGGAAAGGAAGGAAGCCTCCAAAAAAGGGCTAGTGAGCCATGTTCAGTCACTCAGCTATAAAGCGGACTGCAGGGCTATAATTGAGAGAAGCCATGTGAAACTCAGCCAAGTGTGAGACCTGCTGGCATTAAAAGCCTCTTTTTTTTTCCCCCTCACATTTGTCATTATTAATACCCACTTATGAAGCAGACTGTTTTTTTTTCCTGACAGGCAACTGTTCTTCTTTTGTTTGCCAGTTGTGGTCACTCACTCATATATTTATCAAGTTGAACAGTAGTTACCAGGCAAGGAAGGTCTAAATAGTCTTCACTGAGTTGCGTTATGGAGCTTGACCTGTATTTGAGAATACAACTCAGGATATCTCAGGTTCAATAAAAACAATTACTTTATTGATCCATCCCCAAAGTGTATGCAAAACACAACACTAAATTGCTAGAGTCCCCCTTTAAAGAGATGCGCAGACAGAGAGTTGCCAACTTTTTTCTTTAAAACAGTGTTGCTAAAGTCCCCAAAAATATGTGTTTTTTTGTTTTGTTTTATCAGTATCTGTTAGCAACATGTTCCGTAATACTTTGTTGGCACAAGATTACAAAATTCCTGAAGGATTAAAAATCTAAACTGTAGGGCCTCTGAATTCTCAGTCTCCCAACAGAGAGACGTTTTCTTTTCTAGCCTTGAAGCTGGGACTATAACCGTTGTTATAAAGTCAATACATGAAATGATCCTCTTCTAAGTTCTTCCAGTGATACAAGCGACTACTAGTGCTTGCTGGGGAGTCTTAAGGGATTCCCACATGTTGCAGCAGCTTGTGTTTGACCAGTTGGCATCTAGCACTGCAAACACCACTGTGATAGTTCCAGCCAGCAGTGGTTCTCTCAGGATGAAATACAATAAAACAAAAAAAAAAAAAAAAAAAAAGGTGCTTTTAGGTGAGGTAGGTCATTTTGACAGGTGGGAAATATCCGATTAAAAGCTCCGATACCCGTCTACTTCAGCATGTTCGCGATAGTGAAATGTAATACGAGGTGCATATGCAGTAAAGATCATCGCGGGTTCACTGACTTTAGAGAGTCGGGGACACGCTCGGTTGGACTTTAGACCAACAGATCGTCTGATATTAAGGCTCTGAAGAGATGACATTAAAATTTCATCAAGCTCTTTCAATGTCCTCAGTCACCGCGAGTTTAAACGCTGTGAAATGAGATGAGGCGCTGTGAGCGGTGTCAATATTACCGCAGATAGTGCCACACCACATCTCTGCAGACCGACTCAGAAAAACAGACTCGCAAGACAAAAGACAGTCAACATGTCAGACGGTATGTGAGACTTTCACGAGTGCCAAATGAGCTCATTTCTTGACTAGACTCGTGAGCATGCGTCTTCATTTGTGCTTGACCCATGTGTGGTTGAGGGATAGCCAAAGTAGCCCCTCCCCCTCTCCTTTTGCCTCCATCCCTCTAATGACTGGAAGAGAAGTGGCCTTCTTTAGGGAAAGCGGTCACGTGTGTGTGTGTGTGTGTGTGTGTGTGTGTGTGTGTGTGTGTGTGTGTGTGTGTGTGTGTGTCCTGAGCAGTGGGTCTTTCAAAAAGGGCAGTGGGGGGGGGTTGCCCAGGGTTAAAAAGGTCACCAGGACAGGTGCAGCTCTTAATGTATTGAGGTGGGTGTAACCCATTTGTGCAAGTGTGTTAACAATTTCGAGTATGAACAAACAGCAGAGAATATGACTTCATAGCTTAAAAAGGGATAGAGCAACATAGTTCCTCGAAAAGTGATACAAAACAGGAGTATTGGACTTGCATTCAGCAAGTGGCCAAATACATTCCAGGACAGGTCGATGCTGACTTTGCTGGATGTGGAAATTGGGAAATCCCACAGCAACTTTAACGTGACAATATATCATCGATGCGTTTACAGGTTGTTGTGCTGCCCGAAAGCAGGCAGAAAAGCGACATACAACCTAAGCTTTATGCAAGGTGATAATGTTGAGGATGTTGTGAGGAGTAGCACTAAGGGAGCGCAATACTGGTTTGTGATGCACACACATCGTCTGCAATTATTTCCACATTAAAGAGGTGAATGACAAAAGAATAAAACAAGATGTGTATCAAACACATCAGGGCATACAGCGCTACCTTTACAAGAGATTTTATGAGCATTATCTGCCTCCTTAAGGGAGGAGGAACACCCAGACTCACCATTAGACGCAAAACAAAATAGCTTCGCTCTGCCAATTACGTAGGAGCAGACTGTCCAGTCTGAGGGGTGAACACAGGGAAGTGGACACAGGCCCAGAATAGAGAGCATGACTCAGCATTAAAAGCACTGCTGGCTTACCTCTGACCACATTTACCCCTCCAGCCGAGCTGTGCGGGTTGTGTTCCCCCTCTCCCTCCGTTTCTACACTTCAAAAACCACAGCATCTGGCCTTTAGCTGTTGTGCAGCTGTTTGATTCACTTTAACACAATTGTGGGAAGATCGTTTCAGGAAGGGAATATGCTTCAACATTGAAAAACTCAATATAAATAAATAATAATAAATATCAACGTCTGACTTCCTAAACGGTGGACTTGTTCACAACCTGCCGGAACCTCTGGCTAACTTCATTACTTGGTTGAGTACAATTTTATCACCGAGTGAAATCACAGCAAAAACTTTGAAAACAAGACCAAAGTTGTAATAAACCATAATTCCTTTTTAAACATATGATGAACTGACCTCGAACTCTCCTTGACTAATACTTTTTTTTTTTTTTCTACTTTTACCTTACCATTCATTGTCTGGATAAAAAGCTCACAGTTGAGCTGTTACAAGGGATTTGCAAGAGTTTGTTATCCAACTTTAAAAAGAGGGTTCCCAGATGGAGTCCATGGAGAGACGATTGGGAAGATTTTACCTTCAAGCTTTTTCTGCAGAGTCCTGTCTTTACCCTCATACCAGACTTATTTCTACGTTTCTTTTTTTGAGAAAGAAAGCAGCGCGTTAACTTTGAATAAATACCCTAAAGACCGTACTCTTATGCTTTGGGCTGTCAAAGTATTGGAACGGTTTGTCATAAAGCACCAGTAGCTACAGGTAGTCCTCTCATCTCAATTGAAAGTCGTGGTATTAACAGTCTAATGTCATGGTGTGTGCATTCCATATCCTTCACAGGGGAAGAGAAAGGAGTACATCATATTTTTCACCACCAACGACCTTACACCTTTCACGTTTTCATGTCTCCTTGTGTTTCAGGGATAAGCCTGACACCAAACGCCCCATGCCACGTGAAAAGTCCAGAAAATTGATCCAGCAGCATTGAACGCTACATCACTCCGGCCGAAACACTGAAAGGTCGGCGTCACGCCGGCTCCGAGGCCCGGCCCGTCTGTGTGCCAGCAGAGCCACGAGAATCCAGGGCTCAATATCCAATCTCGGAGTTTCCACTCCAGCACCCTCTCTTCTTGTAAACATCCTCATGTTTTTATACTCAGAACTCAGTCTGCGGATCCACATTTGATCTCTTAATACCATCGAACCCGTCACGGATGAAGCATCCGACAGCAAACACTCTTTGCTTTAATTTTTTTCTTCCCACCCTGTCTCACCATGTTGTGGAGTCGTGGTTTCCAGCACCGGGAGACAGCTCGAAACCTTAAATCCTCCTCCGATAGTAGTAATTTGGGCTTCTAATCTGTTCTTAGAGAGAGACAAGGCTGACACCATTACAGGAAGCAGAAAAAAAATGGGGATGTTTGAGGATGGCAGCTTGGATGTAATTGAGCCACTGGGGGGGGGGTAGCTAATAAGAGCCCTGACAATGAAGCTAGGCATCTAATAAGCAGCAGGCCTCGACAGAGCTTTGTGGAAGACAGTCACTTTCTACCAGTCCTTCCTCACACGTTTATCCTTTTTGTGTAAATTCATCACCTATTGCCTTGTTCATTTATCTTCCTTTGATTGTTTGAGTACTTCTTTCCATCTCTGCCAATCCTTTTCTCTTCCTTCCGCTTTCCTTCCACCTCTCTTACTCGAGTAGCTGTCGTTTAGTACAGCTTACATTTTCATCCTACAAACGCCACATAATTAATAGCCTTATTTGCTGCCTAACATGTCCCATTTTCTCTCTAAATGAACTCATAATGCTGAAAATGTCCTTCCTCTGTCCTCCTCCCCTCTAACATGTATCACCACGGAGCACAAAAGGCGACAAGTGATGATATCTTCTTCTTTACTGAGGTCAATAACACCATGATTGCAGGCTTTGTAAACGTCCCACGGCCTCATTATCTTCTAAGGCAAGACGCAATTGATATTTCCGCCTCTCTTCCACAATTGTCCTCTAACCAAGTCAGTCAGAGCCCTTTACCCAGCGGCCCCCTGCTTATCTAAAGAGCGCTGTTTAAGTGAAGCCTTGAGAAAAGGACTTTCTGCGCTCTGTCGAGCACTCGCGTGTATTACGGGTGTGGAAGAGCTGACGAGACGTTGTATGAGATCGTTACCAAATGATGGGGCGATTCTGGCGGAGCAGGTGTGGGTTACAGGAAGCTGATTCCAATGGGATTGATTTATCAGGTGAACTTGTGGCCAAAAGTTAAACAGCTTCTTATTGAGTTGGCCCGCTCAGCTTGTGGCTACACCACATGCATTGACCATATAGAAGCGTTCTCAATAAACCACCACACTAATCCGAATATAGTTATTTAGCTTTGAATGGCAGGATATGTGGAGCGTTATGGTGTGTCCACAAAAGGTTGAGAAGCTCTGCGTTCATTCCTGTGAATCTCGTGTGCAGTTATTGTGTGTGTGTGTGTGTGTGTGTGTGTGTGTGTGTGTGTGTGTGTGTGTGTGTGTGTGTGTGTGTGTGTGTGTGTGTGTGTGTGTGTGTGAGAAATCAGCAGGAACTCGTTCTTTCCCCTCTCTCATCTCGCGACGTTTTTATAAATAGATTCAACAAGCCCCAGGATCAGCGTGAATGTTTTTTTTTTTTTAAATTCAATTCAATTTATTTTTGTATCACAAATTCTAAAATGTGCCTGAGAGGGCTTTACAATCTGTACACATGCGACATCCTCTGTCCCGGAACCCTCACATCTTTTAACGGGGAGAAAAGAGGGAGAGACCTGTGGGAGAGCGACAGAGGAGCGATCCCCCTCGTCCTTATTACCAGTAAACGTTCGCATATTTACGATGGCATCCAAATGCGGCAACATCCTAATAGAATTATTCGTAGAAATTTAAATTTTCATCACAGTAGCAGTGTCACAATGAAGAGAGAGGCCGGCTTAGAGCAATGGGTGAACTTCTGACCTCATGTCGACGAGGGCAAAAGAGGATGACCTTATTTACTTCAATAAAGGTCATACCATTCACTCGGTAATGTAACCTTTGTCATACTGGTAGAATACTGTGGAACAGCCTTCCATTAAAAAGGATAGATTCATTTTTATGTTACAAGAAACAAATATCCATTCATTGATTTATTCAATCACAATAATGTCCACTCAAAGAAGTGTCTTAAAGTCAGACCAGGCCAATTGGTTATCTTCTGGTCCACCGGCGACATGAGCCCGGGGGTCAGACTCATTTCCTACCCTTGCCCACGTTTGACCTCACACTCACGGCTAGCTGGGACCGACTCGCTGTCCCCCTAGCGCCAAGTCGGCCTCGTCCGCACCCTCCATGTCAAAAGGCATATACATCCCGACAGAACTAACAGCTCCCATTGTATCGCCTCTCCCAGCAGGTGTCTGGACACGTTAGACTGGCAGAAACAGAATTGTTGTGACACCTGGAAGTGTTTGCACTCGCTGCAGAACAATCACACCTGCTGGTGAGATTCTAGCACGATGCTAGATTAGAGAAGAACAGGGACCACAGTTAATATTATGCCTCCTGTGTGCGCACATGAATATGGGTCAAGTTGGTGACTATTTCCTTGCGGAAATGTCAAGGACAAAGAAGTAATGAGTGATTTGCTGACAAGTAATGGATTACAACAATCTCTGAAATATAGCTTGTAAAAATGCAATGGGGACATGGCAGCCCACATAGAATTATATATAATAGGGATTGTATTTGCAGAGTAAGATTTTTCCTCACCCTGTACTATTTAAATATTGTCTTTTAAAGCCTTCCAAATTATTACAAAAATAATAGAATGTTATTCCATTTCACAATTTGACCGTTTTCTCCCCACTCTTTCTCAACGTCGCCCCTCCAGCTGACTTTCTCTCTGCTACATGTCATCCCTGTCACCTTCACACTTTATGAACAACCTCTCTACCCATCCATCCCTACATCAACTCTACCCTTTTGCCTCGCGCGCGCGCGCGCACGCACGCACGCACGCACGCACACACACACACACACACACACACACACACACACACACACACACACACACACACACACACACACACACACACACACACACACACACACACACACACACACACACTTCTCGGACGATGTGGATAAAGAGAGAGATTAGAAAACCCTCTGGCCAAAATGTCCAATTAATGTCAATCTAGACGCCTACAAGAGCAGACTACTGGTTAGTGCTGAACTGAATACTAGTCTCCCTGATGGCTACGCACACTGTCCGGCGTACTGTAGCAGTGTAGTGTAGTCTGGCATTAACAGCTCTTATGCACCAATATAACTCCATTAAGGGGCTCAAGGGATGTCATCATGGGTCCACTTTTCCTCTGTGTCTCTATCAAAATAGAACACATCAGATGGGCTTGTGTGAGATATCTTGAGCGTGTAAAGCTGGGGTAGGCCTTTGGAAAAAGGCAAAATAAATGTCAACATTTGAAAATGCATCCCTTCTCCTGCGGTTCTCCCCCTTAAGTCCTAAGCCCCTCCCACCAGCTGAGGAAGGGCAAATGCACATGCTTCCTACGGTAACCTGTGAGAGTACTAGTCTTTCATATTAAACACCATCCCCATCGTGAAATAAGCAGAAAATCAGGGTTTGATTTTCAACTTTCAGTCATACAACCTCCCTCTTCCAACTTTCTCTACTACTTTATCTTGTGCTCTGTTTTGCCTCCCTATGTTTTACATTGTTGCTCTTTATCGACTATTGATTAGTTTGTTAGGTTCTTACTTAATGTCCTTTAAGAAACACAAAAAGGCTTATGAATAAATAAACAATGTATATTAAAATAAAGAAGGAACGACATGCTTACAACACAGCCTTAAAACTACACTCCTCGTGCTTTATATTACAATATACAGATGTGCTTCCTGTACAGGAGTGGGCTCCCGACCAAACAGCTGTTAGCTATTCTCTAGGTTGCCTGGGCAACGCTGCAATGGAAAATTCTTGGGAATTTCCATGTGGCAAAGGATTCTGGGTAAGTAACACAGCACCAGGGTTGCTTCGTTAGTCCCACAGTTTCTTTTCACATACAGCACAGGGGGACATGACTATTCTCCCCAAAAATAATTAATTAATGAGGCACTTTAACCAGACACTACAGCAACACCCGGAGGCCACACGTAAACAAAGTGTCCACAAAATATCAGTGGGGGGAATTTATGGGAAGCCCCATGCCACTCTACACCCCTCTGTCCTGTATATCTACATCCGAGTCAGGACACTCAACATCCCTTCCCCAAAGACTGAGGCTTGCCTAAATATAGTCTGGGTTGAGATGGTGGTGGGAAGGGGGGGGGGGGGGGGGGGGCAGCGAAAGAGGGAAAATGCCAGTGAAAAAGTGGAAAAAGTTTAAGAAAAGGGCAAAGATAAAAACTGTGAATGAGCAGGGTGTGAAAAAATAAAGTAAGAGTGGAGAACCAGCATTCTCCAGGGACACAGATTTTGCACCCTTGCACGTGTGTGTGTGTGTGTGTGTGTGTGTGTGTGTGTGTGTGTGTGTGTGTGTGTGTGTGTGTGTGTGTGTGTGTGTGTGTGTGTCTAACTGATATAACCCGCCAGCTGCTTGACTCAAGGCATGCCTCCTGAAATATACCTGCAAGCACCAACTCCCTTGTGGAAATCCTATACAAGCCTGAGCTGATCATTTCCATCTGCTCATTACATTTTAGATTCACCCTCTTCAGAACTCTTTAAATCCCCGTATTATCAGTGTCATAATCCAACTTAGATTTGACACTGGAATCAAAGTCGAAGGAAATTTGTATTCATCAACCGTTTTCTTTTTCAATCCTTGATTATATTAGATGAGACGTCTTAAATCTCTCTGCCTCTCCCAAAGCAAGACATATGATCAAGGCTCTCTGACTCAATCAAGACACAAGGCCTGGAGCTTTTTCCATTGGCAAAAATAAAACATAATAAAACACCAACGTGTTGGACGCTGCGACTCTAGCCACTATGATTTTCCAGTCATACAGTATAGGCACATTTTCTGGTTCTACAATGATGCATTAACACGATTTCGTAGCTGCGAGCCAACTTTTTATATCACGACCTCAGTATTTGTCTGATCCCAGCATCGCAGATTATAGTCATGATTATCTAATTTTTGTCTCCATATTTCTATGTAGTTTTTAATGTTGCAATATATCACATTTAATGACCAAGCTGTTCAGCAGTAGTGCATCCAAGCATCTGGGGTCCAGAGGAAGTTTGGCCATGAAATCAGATGCATATGGTTGGCCTCAAGTGGGAACTGAGCCATATTCATTACTGACCACTGTCAGTGTGTCGGGGCTACTGGGATGTAGCAAGAGTCACCGTGCGAAATAATGTGAGGCTGAAAACTACCATTAAGGGAATTACACCTGATTAATTAAATCCTCAAAGAAACCATTGAGAACAGAGGTAGCTTGACTTTGATTCTCATTCATTTTAAGAAAAAAGAAAAAAAGAAAAAAAAAAGAGGGGCACATTTGAAGCAATATGGCTTATTCACTTTCTTGCCGAGAGTTAGAAGAGATAATCAACACCGCTCCTGACCTTGTTTGCTTAGAATTCACACCTCAGGAACCTTCTCTATATTTGTATACGTACACTTTCTCCGCTCACAGCTGCCCATGCTGCTCTCTGTTCGGATGAAGTGCCTCCTCGCATTATGCCCACTGATTGCCAGAGACGAGGAGAACACGAGAAGCATGGCTCTTTAGCTGGTTGAGCATGAAATCTAGTTAGCTTTTTTGCTCTTTTTTTTTTTTTTTAAAACAAGCAAGTGAGAGTGGGAGAAATGGAGCAGAGGGTGACAGAAACTGTGGAAAAATGGAGGATGGAAACAAAAAGTCGGTTGGTGACTAAGGCCAAAGCCAGAAAGTAGCATATGATCACGTCTTGGCCTGGATGGCTGAATTCAGCACAAAGCGTTGGCACACGATGACACAAAGATTTGGAAATGTCTTGTGTTTTTGGCTGTGAGGGTGGTAAGTACACATGCAGAATGCATGGAGCAAAATGTCCATATACACAACAGACATATGGGATTTATAAGGCCAAGTAATCTAGATTTCCTTGTCCTCTCTTTTTGTTTTTGCTCTGTCTCCATCTTTTCTTTTTTTTTTTATATCTCTCCTGATCTCTCAATGTGCTAGCTGGCGCCGAGATCTCTGGGGGGCTCAAGTCTATGACATCAGACTTTGCATTTCAGATCCGATGATGTTAATCATCTGCCTTCAGGCAACAAAGAAAAGAGATAAAGAGATACACGGGGAGCCGGACGGAAAGTAAGACGGACAGGGGATGAACAAGACGGAAAGGGAGAGCGATGAGGAAGATTGTGAGAAGGGACGGAGGAAGGGCCGAGAGAAAGAGAGGGGACATGAAGATGTGAAGCTGACAGATGCTGGCATGTGAGGTTAGAGATGGAGCCCAGAGAGGCAGTCACACTTCAAGCCATGAGACAGCGGGGGTGAGGGAGAAAGAAAGGACATGGCAATGCCAGTGTGCATGTACTGTGTGTAAATGTCTGTTTTTAGTCACACAAACGGTGAGCTACTTAAAACCTTTGCTTATCCAGATTTCTGAATTTCCTGGAGGAAAATACACTGGGTCAGTCTCTCCGTCTCTGCCCTTCTAGCTTCTCCGCTTCTCCCTGGGACTTTCACCTTGAGGAGTCAACATGAAGCTTGTCACTCAAAATCACCATCACCACAAGAGTACACCAAGAGTAAGACACGGGGACAACGCGAGGATGGGAGATTCTTTTTCGTTTGCACGATTTTGCACTGAACCTTTCCTCCGCAGCAAGAAGTTGACATTAACTACTGATGGCCAAGAAGCAGATGTCAAAATGCAGACTCTGTGAGATGACTGGGCGTTTTCTAGTTTGATTCTGGCATCCTCCTCTCTTCTAAATGAAGTTTTCCTAATTCAAACAAAGAGCTCCTGCCAATCTTGTTGTAAATTTTATTCTTTTTTTTCCCTCCCCGTTGCACGGATGGCCAATTCCACTCAGTAAGTCAACTATGTCACTGAAAGTTGGTCTGCAGCTCGCCAAGCCTGTGTGAATATCATGTACACAACCCACAGATCAATCCACTTAGTGCCCATGAAATATAGGGAGCGGGCAGGCCACTCTGCTAGTCTGACATCACTGTACTCGGCCATTAGGCTGAGTGCCATCATGGCTCCCCACCTCTCTAGGGGACTACTTGGGCTGCATTCAAAACCAAACGCTGTAGTCCAGCCTCCGTCCGAACCATCTGGAACACCTTAAACCTGTTGATTAAGCGTGAGAAGCAGCATGGTAGATGAAACTGGCTCACACACACATACGCGTTTGTTTGATTTAGAAACTACGGCTATATTATCCGTTACATCTATTCAACCCATAGTTGGAGGCCAAAGTACTGGGATGAATAGAATAGCAACGCTTAAACGCTATTATCCTGTATGTTGGACTTGATATGTACTTATACATCCATATAGAGGTGGATTAAGAAGTATTTGTGTCCAAGTGACAAACTGAACAGATACACTTTACTGTAAACTGGAGGAAAACTGCACCTACTAAGGAACCAGTAGGTAAGGCCTGAAAACATTAGTTTATTAAATTAATTCTGCCCTCAAGTCTCACAAGCTGCCCACATGGTCTGCAGAAAAATGATAATGCGAGAGAAATTTCTGTAACCGATTATCTTTTTGATCGATCAATTAATGGTTTGGTCTATAAAATGTCAAGATATTGAAAAAAGGTCCGTCACAAGGTAATCTGTCCATATTGCTTGTTTTTGTCTGACCAACAGGTCAAAATCCAAAGATAGTCAATTTACCATCAAAGCAGACAGAGAAAACTACCAAACACATTTACATAAGCTGAAACCAGTGAATGTTTTGGCGTTGTTGCTTGAAAAACAACGGCATGAACTATCAAAGTGAATCAAATACACACACACACACACAAACACACACACACACACGCACACACAAACATGTTTTGTGGGTGGAGATGCTACAGGAAAAGTTTGAGAACATCTGAGCGACATTCACACCTCAGTCCACCTTCCTGGCATGATTCATTTGACAGTAAGCCACATGTCCCCCTTGCTGCAAGCTGGCAACAAATGGACAGTGGCTGCTGAGATCATGTTTCACAGGGTGAAGTTGTATCCGAAGTAATGTGCAATCATCATCACTTGGCAAGAAGGAAGCACTTTCTGCTTCTGCTGAGACGCTTCGAGGATACTGTTCCACCAACTGCAATTTACAGAGTTTAAAATTGAAGATGGATTTTCAACATCGACTGTGAAAATTAAAAGTCAGGCTGTCCTTTCTGCCACACCGCATATTATCCCGAGACTTTTCAAAAAAAAAAAGCCAACAGGCTGTTATGAAGCTGTACTCACATCTGCGCTGTTGGGAATTGTCCGGTCGACACAGATGAAATGGTTGACAGCAGTAAAAGTAAACAGACTGAGTAATCCATGGCTTTGTTTAGTTCCCCGCAACCAGGATACGGACAGGAAGAAGATGCACATAAAAGGTTTTCACAAATCCACAAACGCCGTGCGTACTTCTCAGCCAAACGCCTCACACCGCCATCGGTGCGCGTTTGGAAACAAATCTCATCTGGTATCTATGTCCCTCCCACCGGTGGAGTTGAGGCGTGAGCTTTTTTTGGCTCGGCTGTGTGTGTGTGTGTGTGTGTGTGTGTGTGTGTGTGTGTGTGTGTGTGTGTGTGTGTGTGTGTGTGTGTGTGTGTGTGTGTGTGTGTGTGCGTGTGTATGTGACTGTTAACTGAGTGTCTCAAACTGCGATAGGCTATTAGAGCAGATCTACGACGTGTGTCAAAAAATAAAAAAGGAGAAAAGGGGAGGGCGCATTTGGATATTCAGCTTGGCCGGCAGAGCGGTGCCTCTCCGCACACTGCAAAAAGTATCATCCCGTCATTTAGCAGGGAGGTACTTGCCGTTAAACACACGGGAAAGTGTGTTAAAGTTAGTGAGATCTTGTCATATTCCACGCATTTTAATAATTTCCCTGTGTCCTTTTCTATATGGCTTTGGAGAGATGTGTCAATCTGTATTCTGCTTCACTTAAACAAAGCATCTTTTTTTAAATCTTTACAAATTCGGACTAAAGTGGGACAAAAGGAATTCATTAATTGAATCCATTGATTATATTTAATTCCTTAAAAAAAAAAAAACCCGTAAAAATAGCACTAGATGACATATACAGACACTTTTGAAGTGTGGATTGCTGTTAATGACATTTTTTTCAGTGTGTGTTTGTGTTTCTGACGCACAAGTCAGTTTCCGGGCACGCAGCAACATTTACGCATGGCTTTCTCGGCTTATCAAGCAGCGACCACTTAGCACAAACACCAAGCAGCTTCCTATCTGTTGCCCACATGTCATTCAGATAGATGGTCAGGTCTCCCGTTATGAACCTAAGATGAGACGTCTGATCATCAGAAGGAAAGTCATTTTGTTTAGTTTCCTTAGAATACATTTGCCTACAAAACTATTTCTTGAAGCACACATTTGCGTCACAGAATGAGCTCTGTTCTCCAAAAATAAACCTGAAGTTTACAGGGCTCTGTTATCTACCCTCTGTATCCTTGATAACAAGGACACACCACGAACCAGTTGGGATTTGAGTGCAGATAAGGACACTTTTCTTGTCTGTATTCATGCCTTGCTGAAATCGTTTCAGGGCCCTCAACCTGAACGCTCTCTCATGTCAGATTCAGCCGAGCATTGCAAGGAAAACTCACATTTCCCATCTAATAAAAAAGGTTTCTTTGTATTATTATGTACATCATTATAAGCCTCCATTCATTTGCAACAGTGCAGTTTATCCGCAGAAATGTGATAATAAATTCCCCTTGCTTCAAGGGCTGTGGCAAATTTAATATGAAGTGACATTTTCTTGTGCTGAGACAATCAGCAAGGTAAATACCATGAATACACTGTACTTTCTAATGAGTCCCCCCCCCCCCCCCCCCCAAAGCCCCTTGTCACATACAAAACTAATCTCTGACTAATTTCCTCAGAGCTTCTCACTTATTATGGAACCCCAAAGTTATTATTTCTGATCTTGTCTTTTTGTCTACTCGTTTGTGTGTGTGTATATGCCCACGAGAGTCACAGCAGACAAACGAGGCTAAGTGTTGCTCACCTGCTGCCATTATATGAATCCTAAATTAGATTTACTGGGAAAATAGCTGACCGTGTCCCTCCGCTCAGGTTTCACTACAACTCATACAAAAACTGCTCCTCTGGGAGCTTTTGCCGGGCAGGGCTCAGAGGTGGGGTAGAGGAGTGTTTACAGAGAAGCAGTGAAGAGGCAGGGCGGGTTAACGGACAGTGTCAGTCAGACTGAAAGAGCAGAGATGGTCTGAAATAAATAAATAAATAAATAAATAAATATAGCTATACAAGAACACACAGCTTGATACACTTTAGTGAGGTGCTAATAAACAACAAAATACCACAAACCTGTTAAATATTGATGAATGAGATGAATATAAGACATTCATCTGTATTTGCCATATACAATAATCCAACACCAATCCCTCATGCTGCTTCTGTTTTTGAACCAGGCAAGCAAATGCAACGCTCTTCAATAGGATTATATGGGATTTTCACAGGGATCAGTTTGTTTTACAAAAGCAAATTCAGTTTGTCTAAATACACCAGACTGCTTTACAACCACTCCGGTTCTGTTTATCATTTAAGCTGCTATAATAAAGGTTTTTTGTCAACAATAGATCAACAGAACCATGTGTAATGTTACTGAGGTTGCGAGTAGTGACAAACGGAGATTCCTCACACAACTCTGTAGTTCCCTTGAACTCCACTTGCGTTTTTTTTTAAGCTCATCGTTTTGGTTTTACAGCCCTAAACTTCCAAATGCTCTTAGAATTAAAAACACTGATAAACCCGATTCTGCAGTTACAAACTGGCTACAATTGTAAAGACCGGGCTTTTTTCGCTGGCCATTTTAGATGCAACTTTGTGCAAAGGTTGTGCGGTTCGCAGTTTTGCGGTCCACTGCGCTTTTATTTGAACCTGTGGACCACTAAAGGTACACATTTCTTCAGGTCATGTTTCCACAAAAGAGCAGCAAAAGAGGTCAACTCAAGAGTGCAAGTGGGTGTGTAATAGAAAGAGACAGAGGGGTTTATGTAAAGGTTGTGCTTCTGAGTGAATTAGGAATGTGTGTGTGTGTGTGTGTGTGTGTGTGTGTGTGTGTGTGGCAGGCAGCAGGTGTGGCCTCTATCACCGGCCCCCGACCCCACCCACCTGTCCAGGGAATTTCCCCGGCTCCCGTTGCCTAGCAACCCCTTCGCTGTTTCCACGCCGACTCCTCACGACCGAGCCACAAGGCTGTTGTTTTCCCAACCAGTGAGCACACATCAGTGTGAGTGTTCACAATGGGAGCTGCACAGAGAGGGCAAGGAGAGAGGCAGGAGCTACATACGGAGTATAATAATGAGCAGAAGAAGAAGAAGAAGAAGAAGAAGAAGAAGAAGAAGATATTCAAAGAAAGCTGCTGGGAAAATAAAGATGAGCTTACAAGTGGGCATTTTCAATTGAACACATATTTATGGTTTTTCATTTGAACTACCAGAGGCATTTTAGTATCGGCTTCCCTTTAAGAAACAATAGGCCAATAGCACCCAAGGCCAATTTTTCACATCAAATTACACTTAAAATTCAAGTGGAGAAGACACAGAGTGTTTTCTTTTGGCTAGCTCCTACATTTGTGATCACCTTAGGATTCATGGTCACCTTTCTTAGGGCCGACGTTTGTGGAAAAAAAAGCACGTTGTAAGCACTGGGAAGCAGCCCAAGCCACATGACATGATGCACGTTTTTTTAATTATTTAATTTAATTTTTTTATTTATTTAAATTTTGTAAGTTCATTCAATTCATTTTTTTATGTTAATTCAAATTTTATTTTTTAAGTTCCTTCAATTACATTTTGAAAATAATATAATTATTTACATGCTTTTCACCCCAAAAAAATTTAGGAAACTGCATTTATTCAAAAAATCTTCCATAATGCTGTATTTCCACCCCTCTTCTTCCCCCACAGGCTGCCAAGCACAATTCATTTATTAATTCGGGGTTACCCTGGCAACAAATTATTTTCCAGTTTAAAGTTTAATTAGCATCTCCCTCGGCAGTGTTTTCCTGGAAAAGATGATTGGATGTTTGTTTTGTCTCCACATAAGCTGACACCAATAGGCAAAATGTTCACTGTCAGAAAAACAAAACTTTAGTTTTTAATTTTAGTGTCTCTTCATGTCCATTTGCTGAAAGTGAAGCTCCAGCCAGGAAGCAGTTAGCTTAGCATACATACTGAGAAATGACTGCGCTTAAGAGGTGCCAGTAGGTGATTTCTTTAAAAACAGTTCAGACAGAGCCAGAGCTTGCCATATTCTTGCTCATATGATAAATATGAAGCAAGTAGCTGGTCAGCGTAAGTTAAAAAAAAAGTAGCCTGGCTTAGTCCAAAGGAAAAGAAAATCCACCGACTATCACCTCTTAAGGGCTGTTGGCTTTTTTTGGAGGGGGGGCACACACGTTCCAATCAGTGCCCCCCAAGGCCAAATTGCATCCAAATTTACCATATGACCGGTTTCTGGCAAGCAATGTAGCATTTAAAAAGGCCAGTTCTGAACAGACACCGGTGCAGCGCTCACTTATAACAATGGACCGGGCTCATCACATCCAGAGAAGAATTCGGGCAAAGCAGCATCATCAATCTCTTTTAACCAAAAAGTGTGTCACAATGTGAGCCGTTTGTAAGCGGTAGGCTACCGGCAACGTTTCGGCAAGAAAGAGAACAAATATATATATATATATATATATATATATATATATATATATATATATATATATATATATATATATATATATATATATATATATATATATATATATATGTTGAATTATTACTCTACGACTGAATGAAGCCACATATCTCTACATTCTTCATGTTGGTATATTTGTAAAATCTTGGTCACTGTTGGACATCCCCATGCTTGTCTTTGACTGACCATCAGTAATAACAGAAAGCTTTTGTAGGTCACCATACACAAAGGAAAAAAAACATGCGTTTTCTCGCACCACCGTCTCCTTATTTGTGCCTTGTTGACTCAGTGAAAGAGAAGGGATGGCGAATGTGTGCGATATGATGTCTCACTCGGGACAGGGGCAGCCTCAGTCCCCTCTGTGCACTGACTGATCACATTACTATTAGCGAAAGCTATTCTGTCAGGAGAAGAAGTTATGGCCCAGTGAAGGAGGGCCTCAGGGTGAAACAGGAATCCAGTGACAGGAAGTAGGCTTTTTTTTGGGGGGGGGGGGGGACAAGAAGGGTCTTAGCTGTCCTGTTCAATTCTTTTTTAACTTCTAAAATCTTGTTTCCTTCCTGTACAATTAGGTTTTTGGGTAAGTACTTGTGCCGTCATTTGATAGACACTTTAATTCTCGACGGAGTGAACGGTGCCGAGACACAACAAATGTCCTTTGCTTAAGCTATAGGTTCAGCAGCACCGGTCACACGGGTAACAGGTGGATCCGATGGATGTTTTATCCAAATGTATCCACTCTGCCCAAATTTCATGATCTACAGCTTTATCTTTTGACATTCGTCCAGGCTGTCCTGCACACTAAATTCACATGTATGCTTCCAGACTAGGGCTTCATCTAATATCAAGATGCTAACAT
This sequence comes from Cebidichthys violaceus, assembly GCF_023349555.1. Taxonomy (NCBI): domain Eukaryota; kingdom Metazoa; phylum Chordata; class Actinopteri; order Perciformes; family Stichaeidae; genus Cebidichthys; species Cebidichthys violaceus. The sequence continues at coordinate 11,980,711 of NW_027176384.1, forward strand.
TAGTCACCGGTTTGTGACAGCACATCTCTGTCTGTGTATCATCGTCCATTTTGGAGCAACAGAACAGACAGGAGAAGGAAATAATGCTCCGGTCATTAAATCACAGTCCAGATGGTTTCGACTCTCCTGCTATCTAACAGGTCTTTCTGTAATTGTATTAAGATGTCACCAGACAAAACTGAAATGATACAACAACAAACTGAGGCGATATTAATTCATCCTAAACAGTATCTATGTCTATACAAAATCTTATGGCAATCCATGAATTAGTTCTTAAAATATTTCAGACTAAACCAAAGTGGTGGACAGATAGTCCGACACATCAATAGAGCTATAAAATAAAACGAAACCTTTCCAACCCAAACTCATTTTCGCTGCATCTGTCCGGTCACATTTCTTATCAGTCGTAATCCCTTCTGCAACAAGAAACAAAACCTCAAAGATCAGATATCCCAAAATGACCTCTCGATTGAACGTTGACGATTCCTCTTCGGAGATCGGGCCACGTTTGATGGGTGTGTGAACCCTGTCTCACCTTGGATAAGCCGATGCATCTGGCGACAGCGCCTGACGTGGCCTCGCCAAATCTCTGTCGTTTTGATCAGCCTCACTGCTCAGTGAATCACAGACGCAGGACGCTTCCAGGTCCCTGCCTGACGCAGGCTACATCTTTGAAGGCAAAAGAGGGGAACAAACGCATCTTTAGAAGTAAAGGATCTGAGGGATCCATCAGAAAGAGAGAGGGGGAGTCATTGAGAAGAGGGATGGAGAGGGTGAATATGAAAGACAACACAGGGGAACATAAAACGAGAGTGGGAGACAGAAAGGGTATAATGTAGACAGCAGAGCAGGATCTAGCAGGGACAGCCTGGCATCCTTTGATCAAATATTGCACGTTTTCAGCAAGGAGCGCATGAGAAGTAATTGAACCCTGAGAGTGTACGCGAAGTAAGTTAGAAGTTTTAACACAATACACTAGGCTATTAGAAGATGGGTAAAAGTGATAAATCCAGTGAAATTGAGGCAAACTAAAAAAGGTGCACTCCACCAGGTGTGTCACTGCTGTATTGTGTGGTTGAATCAACACAACCCACATTTGGTAACCCCACCCCCACACCCAAAGTATTATGGAACTAGTGGTGGACGGACACAGAGGTGCACACTCGCACACATTTGACCGGTCGCATGATCCTCCTGGCAGAGATCATTATTACCCTAATTCATCAATTTACAGTTGTTCAGAGATAAAAAAAAAAAAAAATAAAAAAATAAAAACACAACAACAACAACAACAACAACAACAACAACAACAGCAGTCTTTTGTTGTTGTTTGGTAACTCCTATCTGTCTGCTAAATATGAAGCTACAGCCAGCGGTTGCTTTTCTAAAATGTCGCACTATTCTGTTAGAAGCTCTTTTATACAGCCACAGGTCAAACTTTATAAATACAGTTTAAAATTCAGACCTCAGCACTCTTCTATATTTAAAAAAGTTGTCTTTATTTAGAAATACGGTGTAGACTCTCTGCTGCTTCCTGGGCCCCATACAGCTATCACAGCCATTTATGGTGTCTGCAACAGGTGTCCATGCAAAGATTATAATTAAACCAGATCATCAACCGCGATGAAGAGTCCCAACTTTAGTCATCATGACAGAACGGGGCCTAAATAGCATTTGAGAGCAGGCAAAGTGAATCATTACATTACAGTCATTTAGCAGACGCTTTTATCCAAAGCGACTTACAATTCAGGATCTATCTACACACCGTAGACGCAGCTGCGGGAGACATTCTGGGGTTAAGTGTCTTGCTCAAGGACACATTGACATGAGACTAGCTGGAGCCGGGGATCGAACCGCCGACCCTCTGATTGAAAGGCGGCCCTGCTCTCCACTTAGCCGCGGTCACCCAAAATAACTGAACTGGGCCATATGACTCTATTATGAAGAGGTGAAAGTGGATCCAAGATACTAAACTGAAGATCTTCACCACGGTGGTTTGGGTTTGGTTTCTTAGGGTTAGCCAAACATTTGATTAATTCTAATATACATTTTATTACAAAGATCTTCTGACACTTCATGGTATTTTACAATAGTATCGTGTTTTTGATAGATTATTAACACAATTTAAGGTCATTTAAAAACAGAAACCTTTTACTGTTTATGGGATTGATGCTAGCCTTCTCTTGTGAGCGTAACGAGGCTCAAGGATGAGAGCAGATAACAAGGCTTTGGTTGATGAAGTAGAGGCTGAAAACTGCAGCATTCAAATATTTTGTTTTCACCCAGTTTTTCTATGGTGGCTGAGTTGGTGTGTTTAAAACAACAACAACTCACTTTTACTTTGTGACAGACACAGCAGGCAGAAGCAGGTGTTTTGTAGTCGCTTGTGCTGAGACACACACACACACACACACACACACACACACACACACACACACACACACACACACACACACACACAGTCTGTAAACACAAATACCAACACATGTGTTGTTCTTCTCTCTGCCTCTCAGTCTGTCTCTGAAAATAAAGAGCAACAAAGGAAAATGCATTCAAGCATTCCTTGTGAAGTCTGGCTCCACGTTGTTGACGGAGGAGGAATACATAAGTGAAAGGTCCGAAAGAAATAAAGAGACCATGTGGTGACTCTGCAAAGTGGGTTTCTCACTCCCCCTGCAGGCAGAATTATATAAATGCCGGCCCTCATATTTCAACCCGTAAAGACCGTATGTATACATTTTCTATGAAGAATATAAAAATTGTCTACGAGTTCAGGAATGTGAAATGAGCATGTGGACGTTAAACCTGAGCTCCCCTGAAATAACAAGCTTTCAAAAGTAAAAGTAAAGTAAAATAAGACGCATTTTGAACTTCAATAGATGATGATATTTAAAATGCACAATGTCTTTAAATGTATGCAATATGATGTGCAATACGAAGACAACAGGAATGAAAGAAGAGGGACATTTATAAAATGAAATCAGAAACACAAAAATTGTTATGTCGAGAAAAATATACAAATGCTCTCAGTGCAGCGGGATGTTTTGCAAAAGTGCAAATCAATTAAAGCTGCTTGTAACATTTGTACCTACCAAAAGCACAAGTGTTTCGAGACAGTAGATCATTACCAGACACAAAAACAACCCAGGCACACTTTCATATGACATACTCAAGAAGTAAACAACACATGTCCAGCCTTTCAGGCTATTGGCTACAACTCCAAGTAACAATTAATTCCTTTTTTTTTTTTTTTTTAAATCAAAGTCATTGTAATTCACCAGTGTTCATCAGCTGCTGGTGAACCCTGGACCACAGGCACACTCCTCAAGTCTTTCTGACTTCACACAAACTGGTCAAGGTTGATCTCTGATACATTCCACTGCAAACCAGCACTCTACAACTCCGGTGTTTTAGTTTTTCAAAGACTTCTTCATGCAACGGAAACTGTTTCTTAAAATAAAGGTTTGAATCGGCTCAGAGGACAGGACTCCGAGGACTCGGTGCTCATTACAAACTACTTGTGTCAGACTGATTCACCTTTGTTAAAGCTGAAGTTCCAAACCATCACTTTTTCAAATAAGTATGTCCAATTAGCTGCGCTACTGTATATCAAAGGCTAATGTTAACAATTTACCAAAGAAGGCAGGTTAACGCCATCTTCAAAATCATCCTCCAGTTTTAAACCCGTACGTGACCCTCGACCACTGGCCTCCCAAACGTCTTTGAAATGTGTGTTCTTACCAACTCGCAGTACACAAAACCACACTGCCATGTTAGGACGGCCAAGGGGGAATGCCAATGACAACCATGATTTATGAGAACACTTACAAAGTACACACAAGGAGGCGGCTATATACTCTGGCTGATTGTCTTTGACTTCGGCAGAGCAACAAACAGGACATCTTTAATTTGTACTGAGTGAGGGGAGAGGTATATGATCTTATGTCTTTGGAAACAAGCATTGAAGGATAGTGTCACTGTTGTCCTAACCTAGCTCAAGGAAAGAAGAGGACAAGAAAGAGGCCAGACCACCCATGAGTTGTATCTAAGAAAGCAAACAAAGATGCATTTTTTTTACCTAGCTAAAACAGGAAATTAAGTAACTATCAAAGTGGAGACATAGAATATGTGGATGGGACATCTTTGGGTTTTTTATATGTGTGAATGTTTTTTGTCACGACAAACAACCAACCAAAAGAGTAGAAGCCAGAGGAGGAAAAAGAAAACCGTTAGCTTTACTACTGCAGCAAGTGTTTGGAGCAGCTGAATTGCATCTCCATGGTTAATTGTCTCTGCCCTTCATGGTGTAGCAAGGACAGATTATGGAGCAAAGCCTGTCCTCTGTCAAAAGACCTACATGTCACAGTATAAGAGCACAGCAAGGCCTTTAAGAAATAACTGAGAGCGGCAGTAAATAAAACCACATTTCATCTCGTGTAGATCATATATTAGCTATTTCATCAATGGAAGCACTTGTAAATAAACCATGTGAGCATGAAGGTACTTTAATCAGAACTCCTCTCACCTGGAAGTTGGACGGTGACTTGTCACAGGAGAGAGCTGTCAATCAGCTGTCAAACACACGCTCACGGTCTTAATGTCAAATGAACCAGGAAGTGAAAACACCTGTAAACACAGCTGTGTAAGGGCCTAAGAATGTAACCGTGGACTTGTAGTTTTTGTTCAAAATGAAAGCATATGGCACCATCTTGTGGTTGCTTTCTGATACTTCACACATGACATCATCTGCTAACTCGCTCTGAAATCTCTCTGGCCTAATAACCCAAATAACCCCCCCCCCCGTTTTTTCAAAATAAAACTGGGTAAAGATCAGTAATGCAATACACAAAGGCATTTAATTTGTACTGATATTTAATATTTAGACATGGGGCAACAGCCATTTTTACAGCACAATTTGCATAATTTATCAATACCTCCTGTATACAATCACAAAACCATGACAGTAGATTTTTTTTTCTCTTTACTTACAAGTGAAAAACCAGACAGGTTTTACAAGCATAATCTTTGTACAGTCAGCATACATCTTCAATAATTTGAATAGGTTTTCTTCATAATGTCCCCCTCTACTGCATTTTTGTTCTATATCTTTCTGTACCTCATTCTTTTTTTTTTCTTTAATAATATCTGGACACAAAAATAGTATGAACCACCAACGAAACATGCAACATCCAGTGTGAGCACATTTAAATTATCCTGCAACTGCATGAGTTGTTAAGATATAATTCTGTGTAGTTAGACTCTGGTAAACCTTTAGTGTTTGGTGTAAAGGCTCGGGTAAATCTGGGTCTCTATGGACAGACATATGGTCGTTTCACAGTCTATCCACTGTATTATATTGATCGAGAGAAAAACAACTTCCTTTTACTTCTATGATCACACACCTTTTTTTGTCTGCTAAAAGACCTATTGCTCCCCAAACCCCGGTATAAAAAGCTATGTATTTACAAGGTTGGAAATAGAGACATAGTATCTGTGTGTGTGCGTGTGTGTGTGTGTGTGTGTGTGTGTGTGTGTGGGTGTGTGTGTGTGTGAGAGAGATAGAGTGTGTAATTCTTTGTGTGTTACGAGAGATTTTAAAGTCAATAGTTTTAGACAGACAACACTTAAAAGAAGAGATATGCATTAGAGCAAATGACATGCATGGACTTGGTATGAAGATACTACACACAAGCACATGAGTATGAAAATAAGAAAAACAAAAAAACATACACTGACCTTAAAACTACTATCATAGCAGGTATAACGTCCATTTATTACAATTTTTCTTTTTTTGGTAATTTCACTTACACAAATACAACTATTCAAATGGGGAGTGCAAACAAATTGGAACATTTTGAATAGAAATGCTATCTTCTTAGTTGATTAATCTTAATTCATAACTATGTGAAATTTTTGGATTTGTGCATGTTAATTGCCATATGCGAGTGTGTGTCGGTGCCAAGGAGTTTCAGGCCCTCTAAACCTTGTAAACAAGTACTACATTGTGTATAAAACAAAATTTCTCAATGTTTTTTTTTATATGTACACCTGATATGTCCTGTAAACAAATATAATACAACATATAAAATAGTCTCACAGGCAATAAATAAAGATTCATATTAACAATACAAAAAAAAACGTGTTAAACTAAATTTTAAAAAAAATTACATTAAAGCAATAATCATGAAGGACATGAAAAACACAGCAGTGCAAAAAGAAAAATCATTATAAATGTTTTCTCTCTTCTCACATTTCTGGCAAGTCAAGATGCAGTTACCACCTTAATACAGTAGATGTTGCATAGAAATCACTCAGATATTAATTTTCACTCAGTTTGACTGAAAATAATGAATGAACCAGCTGTCCTGCCTCTTGACTCCCATACAAGCACACACAATGACCTTTTTCAAGACACAATGGACGGAGCAGACCTTTAGACACAACATTGGTGATCTGAAGTGTAAGTGGTAATACCAAGACGACGCATTTATGACAACAAAGCTGGGCCAAAACATCAACATGCTGCTGTAATAGCATCGTCGTATCTTAGAATGGTAATAGTGCCTTTTTTTTCATGGATGCTTTCCGGCACATTTGCCTATCTCCTCATATCGGCATCGCTTTACTTTAATTCTCTACTTCCTCCCCTTGGAAAGAATAAAAGAAAGTCTGACTATTTCATTTCTAGCAGGAGGATGACGTCAGATTTACATTCTAAGCAGAAAAAAGTGCAAAATACCACACAAGCGTTGTTGAGTGGACCTGCTCCTACAAATGCAAGCAGGACTGATACAAGAATCGTAATGTGCCTGGATCTCACAAAGAAAAACAAGAAGTACTTAAATCTCAAATGGTAAATGTCTCACATTCTAAGGGGCATTATGGGTAAATAAAACCTCTATGTCACAATCATCAAGACTTGATTGTCTGTGATAAAGATCTATATATCTATCTATATATGTTATAATTCATTTCCAACTATGACACTTCACTATATACAAAGTGAACCTTAGAGGCGATGGTTGGTTGTTTTTTTTGTGCAGAAAATGTGGCACAGCATACCATATAGATAGACTCATGCGCAAAATATATGTCCAATTTGATATATATCTATATATATATCAATATTGTTCATTATTAAACAATAATTATTTGATTGAACTGAGTTTACACTTACGGAGAGAAAAAGAAAAAGTGAACAAGGAGATGTTTTTGTCAATAAATTCATGCTTGCTGAGATTTCCTTTTTTTTCTCGCGAAATGGAATGCTAGGTAGTGAGTTACAAAATATACTATGTATCCTTTCCAGGATGGATTTTTAAGTTCTTAAATAATTGAGGAGAAGTCAAATGATAGAACTCTACGCTAATATCATAATACAAAAATAAATACGAGGTCTCCGTAGCGGAGTCTTCAATATTTCTTTCCCAAAATGCTTTGTAAATCAATAAAACTCTGCGCTCATAATAAAGCAATGAGGAAAATCTTTCATGGATAAAACATCTAAATAAATAAATTATAATCCACAAGTGTGTCCATTCCCTGTAGAATTAAAATTTCTCTTCTGCATGAATGAGTGTGCAAAGTTGTCTTAAATAATTGTGTGCATTGGTGTGTGTGTGTGTGTGTGTGTGTGTGTGTGTGTGTGTGTGTTGTGTATTAAAGTGTTTAATACCTGGTTGATTCCGTGCTTGACCTCTGACCTCAGCACCTGCTTTTTTTCCTCAGCCCTGGCTACACTACTGTACACCGTACGTCCTGTAAACGTGTGTTCATTTCCTGTAAACGCATTTACTACTTCCTCCAAACTTCCTGCATGACAGAAATCATCATCAGAATTGCCCCAACGAACAAAAGCGTCTTCCAAAAACTCTGAGCCCTGAAACAAAGATTGAAGAAAGAGATATTTTTCGAACTCAATCCACCCTTTACCCCGCCGAACAAGAGCGGATCAGTGTTACAGATGTTGAACCTAAGCGTCCCCAGATGACAGAAACCTCTTCGTGCCCTCTCAAGCTTAGTTTTCTGGTTGTTTTTTTCGACTGAGTCTCCTTCTATGAGTGGATCTGGGCGGTGCTGGCGAGCAGCTTGTGCCAGCTCACCACTCGCTTGCGGAGGTCGACTTTGTCCAGCCACACGTAGGCCTCCCCGATCAGAGTCTTCTTTACAAACTTGCCACCGTTGGACACCAGGAACAGCTGGTGTGAAAAGACCATGAATCAGCATATCATCCACCGGGTTTAACAAGAGATCGTGTATGCTTAAAGGAATAGTTTGACTTTTCAAGCTAGCTGTTTCCCCCCCCGTTTCCAGTCCGTATGCTAAGCTAAGCTAATTGTGTCCTGGTTCTATATATATATATATATTCAGCAGACAAGAAAGATATCAATATTCTAATCTAACTCTCGGCAAGAATCTTAAACTGCTCGTGACGAATGATTACAGATTGTATAATTTCTATTATGTGAGTGCATGTGCTAGGGACTGGGTTAGGATTACCTGTAGCGAGTGTCCGGCCGGGTTCATACAGAAGCGGAAGGTTTCGTTAAAAGATGGCTCCCGGTCATGACGGCACACTCTGGTCTTCTTCTTGATGATCCTTTTCTGGGTAGCGATGTTCACCACATAAAGCTTCACATAAAGATCTGTGGACACACACACACACACACACACACACACACATCAATGTAAAGCTGACATCATACAGAATGAATGTGATTTAGATTGTTATGCTTTTATATGATATATAATACCAAAGACTTTGTTCAGAAAGTCAAGGCCGCTTCACATGAAGAGAAGAAACTACACACCAGCTTTAGAAATAGTCACAGATATCACGATAGCCAACAATAAAGTGTTTATGCTATGAGTCACTGCTACAAATTCTGTACATTCTGTCAATGGAAACAACCCTTTGTGTGCAGATCCCATCTGGAAGCGAACCAAACAAGCGGCGAGCAGCTTGGGTATTATTATTATTATAAGAGGAGGCGAGGTGGGCGGCAGTCTGCGTTTTAACGAGGGAAGAGAAGTCTGTGCACCAGAGACTCGTCTGTCCAGTGTTCAGAATTGCAGGTTCACATGTACTCGAAATGACGTTGCGTTCATATTGTAGCTGGTCTTCTAAACTGCAAGACAATTACAGTAAGAACACACATTTGTCACCATGGGTGTGGCCTTCTGGGCATGGCTCGCTATTTTCAATTGTAAAAAAATGTATGACTTGTACTATTTAACATAACTCCTATTACTGTACAATGACACTAGTTGTAGTTATTGTCAAAATGAGCACAGTGCCCCCCCCCCCCCCCCCCCCCTCCCCTCCCCCCCGCCATCTCTAGTGTGTCCCTTTTGTTACCTGTTTGTGTGCAAGCATCGCCTGTCTTAATGTTTTTAACATTGCACAGCTATATAATTGATGACCAGGTTAAGTATGTGCCTGATTCTGATATCCAAGGGAATGCTGAAGGGAAAACTCTATCACGACGCCTGTGGTTCTGCATTTAGGAAAAACGGGCAAGGATTCTGGTGTATGTCAGATGCCAGCCTTTCTAAACAGCGTGGGCTGTGTGGGCCTCCCAGCTGTCAAATATTAAAATGATGAAAAAAATGAAATGCATCACATATAATAAGAGACTTTGAAGAGTTCTGACAGAAGTAGTGGAAATAATGAAACAGACGGTAATAAATTAAGAAACTACCGCTTTTGAAAAGTCCTGCATGTTGTTGAGACCTTTCTGCGTGAGCCTAAGCATAAATGGACGGAAGGTTTGTGTTACAGTACCAGGCAGGTGGTCTGGACTCTTGAACTTGTAGGTGATGTTGCGACATTGAAGAATCTCAAGGACTAGTTGCTCTCCCTCCGTCTTAATCTCCTTCTTCAGGGCAATCTTGATCTCCCCCATTATCTGGGACTTACCTGAAGACACACACACACACACACACACACACACACACAAACTGAATCAGCCACGCACAGTAAAAAACAAACTACATACTTCTCTGTTCTCTCACTCCCTCTTTAAAATCAGGGGTCTTCTGGCGTGTGACCGCCCTCCGCTGGAAACAAAGTGTACTCTCATGATGAGTAATATCAAACATGGCCTGCAAGCAATCGCATTTATTTGTTCATCAAGGATGGAGGAAGTTATGAGGAGCGCTGGTTGGCTTCTGGTTGCCTTGGAAGCTGAATGGAAATGACAGTTTTGAAGCCTCTGTGTGTTTGTGTGTGTGTGTGTGTTTGTGTAAAGCTTCAGTCTCACACTTAGCTGTTAATGTGAAAGTGAGATAACAAACCTCTTTCTAGCTTTTTAAGGCCATCTTTGCACCTTTGCATGAGTCATAATACCTTGACTCAAAAGGTCACAGGAAGGGAGGAGAAATGAGGAAAATCAAAGGACAGAATGATGAAAGTAGCCTGTAAATGAGTCAGTTAATAGGTCTACACATAATGTGAATGACACATGTATACATATTAATACTTGCAATGGAATTAGTCAAGTAAACATACATAGAGACTAGTTTTTAAAGATACAAAATATGTTATGTTGTGCTAATGTTTTATTTTATTTTTTCAATTAAATAGGAATTTAATTGAACTACATTTGCTATTCTTTGAGGCAAGACGTCTGAATGGATACAAATACTGTACCGGATAGTGGTAAAAGTTTAGAACTTATACAATCGTATCACAATGACTTATGACTAACCTTCAGTGTCACCGTGTCCCATTGATGATTTCATCTCGTCTGTGCCGTTTGGGATCTTTCCACTAAAGAGAGGGGAAATAAACATTTATGACACATCCAAAAAGGTGAAACTGAGGCTGTTTAAGATGATAGTATTATAATAAGCTGACTCACAGTCGCGGCACCTGGAAGATGGCACTGTCCACCTCGTTCATCTCTCCTTCTTCGTCCAGTAAGCTGTAGGCACTGCCACTCAGGCCGCTGTCCAATGAGGCTGCTGTGACCGGGGCATCACTGGATCTGTAGCCGGACCGAGCTGTGCAGAGATACGACCATACCCATTACGACAAAGAGACAGGAAGAAGAATTGCACCTCTGCCGGATCCAAGATTGTAAAAACGAGGGCCAAGAAGCATTAGATACCATTTGCGGCAACTAAAATCCATCACAATCAACTTAATACTTTAAATATTTTATGTCGCAGTCAAGAGGGCTTTATTCGAAGCACAAAAGATTGTAATGAATAGCACACAAACACTGCGGACTAGCAAGAAGCATATGAACAAATACTGTACTTGGAAACTTTCTCTCAGACAAAGACAAGACAGTAATAACTCACATATAAAGCTTTCACATAAACAGACAAATAAATCCAGAGAAACATCACAAATATATGTTTATGCAAAAGTAGACCAAACAAGAGGCACGTAGACATTGACATTGTTAGTCATCTCCATGAACTATTAATACAAAATTGAATATCTCAATCTCAGCATTAGTTTAGTTTAAATTGTATGAATATAGTTCCATATCTGGGGGAGTTTAAAGGAAGTTTATGAGTGTATACATATTTTTTTATGAACCCTGTTTATATGCCACCTATTTTTAGATGTTATTCTTGAAGAAATAAATGTTTAAATCCTCAACCGGCTGATCAGGCAGTGTGATAGAGTATGAAGTGAGATGCGTGGATGTGGTGCAGAACAGAATCCATGCCGACACGTTTTTTTTTTTTTCTCTCGGGCCACTCAACATGTCGTCATGAAGGGATCGCTAGAGCTCCACTAATACCAGTTCCATGAAGCGATACAAACAGGGGAGTTGTGACACGGCGGTTGTGGCAGTGGCCCAGTGTTAACTCTCAGTGAATCGCAGTTTGGGACATTCATTTCCTGGTATTAGTGAACTGTGTCGGTGGCCGTGAAGAAAGTGTGTCTCGCTGCATGGATCTCTGGTGATGTGGCTGAGTGCAACTTTCTCTCTGTCTTCCTGGCTCTTTTGTTAGCTTGTAAGACTCCCCTCTCTCTCTCTTTCTCTCTCCCTCTCTCTCTCTCTCTCTCTCTCTCTCTTTCTGCAGGTGTGCGTTAGTAGTATCGCATCCTCTCTTTCTTTCACTCTCTCTTTCTCTCCTTGCTCCCCATCTGTGCTTCAGTCACACGGCAGAGAGGAGACTCTTGGGCAAACTCTCACCTCCGGTGCTCTGCGGCCTCTCTTCTGACACGGCTTTCCTGAGGGTCAGGTGTCTGCCGTCTGCTCTGCTCCCTTTGGCCGACACAACCGATGGCAGGGCAGGCAACCAGTCAGACTGGGCTCTCTGAATGGTGAGCACGCCCACTACGCTGTGTCTCTGGTGCCTCAGTGAGAGGCGGCCTCTTTGGCCTGGATATGTTCGTTTTCACAGGCACAGGTCAGGTGTCAGGGTGTCAAAGGTCATGGGGTTGGAGTTTAAGATGGAAGGAGGGAGGAGCAAGATGGAGATTCAGAGAGCGGTTTATCTTCACCATGGCAACCAGCTTGACTGTCAATCACATGCAGCCACAGTGTGCGGTGCACATTTGCCCCTCCTGCATGTCACTAGGAGGCGGGGTGTGCAGCATCTACTGAGGTGCATTGTGAGTCCGATAGTTGTTCAAACAAAACAAAAAAAAGGGGGGGAGGGGGGGTTAGCGGACTGCATGCACAGCCATCTCAGTCGAGAAAAGCTGGTCGCTGTTATTAATTATTTAAAGAGCAAAAGAAAAACAACTACCAAAAGAGGTTGATGATATTTTGGGGAGGGGGTGGGATTGCAACTTTCTTCTGTTTTACTGGCGGATCAATGAATCCAACATATTGAATCGCTAGCTGGTGACAAAAACCTCTCTAGGAATCAGAAACTCTTTCCCGAAGAACTCTGCTCCAATAAATGAACTACTGAAATAGTTTATCATTTGCTAGTCTTGCCATTTGAGAGAGCTGGAGATGTCACCGTGCTCCGGCAGTTATTGACAGATTTTGCTGATTTGTTTCTTCCAAATTTATCCTGCAACTCTGCTGTTTCTTTTTCAGATTTGACTTTGTTTTCATACCGTCATACTTCTACTCGTCCCAAGTAAAGTTAATGTCTTTAAATTGCCATTCAAAACAGCGAAACCAAACTTCAACGTAGGTAAAAGTAATTATTTCTGTTTAGCGTCATACTAAATTATTTTAGAGAATAAGATTTAGCCTATCACCCGTTTACTTTTTTTTGTCAATGGTTAGAACTGGCCTTCAATAAGCAACCATTACGCCTCTTTGGGATTCTTTTAAAACGGGTCAAACTTAGGGAGGTCAAAGACGGTGTGCTACAGGTGAGGCGCTGGCTCTACACACTTGTGAGTACGCACAGAAGAGAAGCGGTGGGAGGTTGACACACTGTGAATACAACGGGGGAGAGGACCAGAGGGTGTAAAGGGTGAGGGAAACCAAAGAATATAAAAGGTAACTAAATAATCAGGGGAAAAAAAAAAAAAAAAACAGAAGGTGGAACAGATGAGTACGAGAAGGCCATGCTGCGTAGGCTTTATTTGCGTCTTGGTTTACTTGGTTGAAGGCGTTGTGGCAGCTGCTGCTGCTGCTGTGGCTGCTGTGGGGCATCGCCCGTTGCTATGCCGCTGTCCTGATGGTGTTGCCGTGCGGCACTTTTGCTGGAGCGCGAAGCGCCGTGCGAGCGAGAATGTTGGCTGTGTCCGTGGCTTTGGCTCTGGCTCTCGGACGGGGAAGGCTTCGATGTGCCAGGGCTACTGTGAGATTTCTCGATTGAGGGCACCTGCGTGTCTAAAACAACCAGATTCACCAAATTACCAAAAAAAGCTATTTTCTACCTTCGTTAACTTAGATGCTGCTACCTTTTGCGTACCACTTGTAGTGATTAAGTAGCTGGCTTGTGAGAAACTTCATTTAACCAGCATGGTAACTGCCTTACTTAAGTCTATGAACTTCAAGCAGCCTCATTCAATTTGATGGTTATTTTTTCTAAATTAGGGGAGCATTTAAAGCCTTCCACGACCATGTTGCCTTCTGTGTTAGAAGACATATGGAGAGAAGCTAAGGCTAGGCCTCTGAGCTAGGTGACATCATGGCAACCAAGAAAACAGACCATGAGAAAGCAAAAAGCATGACGCTGAAGCTACGATGGGTGCGCAATAATGGGCGTAAGAAGATTCTGGTAAAGAGAAAAGACTGAGAGAGAAACAGGTGGACAGAGGCGGACACCGAGATAGTGGGGAGATACAGACGAGAGAAGCAGTGACAGGAGAGGAGAGCACAAAGTGTGAAGAAGAAAGAAAAACAGAGTTCAAGAAGAAAGCACGGAAACCGAAATAGCGTAAAACAGCAGAGTACAGATGGTTGTTAGGAGAGGATGGTGATGAAGTCAAGCAGCTGAATGGAATTTCATCGTGTCCTACCCTTGGCCGGATCTGGAAAAATCCCGTGGCTTCGGCTCTTGATGACAGATGATTTTGGGGAATCCTGATTGTCTTGTGCGGACCCAGTGGTTTTAGGGGAGGAGTGCTGTGAGGAGGGTTTAGAGGAACCGTGTCGGCTCTGGCCTGAGTGGGAGCGCCGGTGGTGGTCCCCCTCGCTCTGCTCCTTCAGGAGGAGCCACCGCGGGACGTTGTCCAGTTGGGCTGTGTTGGACAGGTCAATAAGGACCTGGACACAAACACAAACAGTTTAATGGATATATATGCATCAAACGTTTTGGTGCATCACTGAACTGAACGCATGGTGAAAGAGGTTTACCTCTCCTAAGAAGTCGTTAGAGGAGCACTTGTCATAGTCCCACACGCTCACTTCCAGGGTCTTCTTCCTCAGCTGATACACACGCACAGATAGGAAGTCAATGCATTATTATAGTGGCAAAATAGCCCAAATCTCCAAAATGACTAGTGCCTGAAAAAAATGTTTTTTTGTCTTTGGTGTCTCGCCTTAAAGAAAAAAAAACAAAAAACGTATGAACTGGGCTTAAAGCAGAAACAGACATTCAGCAGCTTTAAATAAACAGACAACAGAAGTCCATAAATTCTGTGGTTGATATGGTTCCAATGAATCTAAAATGGGATCTAAAATGATATAATTAAATCCCAATGGCATATCCATCTGCTCCACTAAAGCCAATGGCCACAATGCCAGTCAGCATGCCAGCAGAGAAAAAGCAGAATCATCATTTTAACAAGGAAGTTGGCACATTGTGAGTTCTCCTCTGTGTGTGCCTTACACGCACTGAATATTGTAGGGTTATAGAAAGAATACTACACAACATCAATACTATTTTACACACTAATAACACTGTGACATGTAAGGTACTATGACCCATTGAATGTGCGCAGCTATGCCTATGAGAAATGTGTGTGTGACCACATACTTGCTCCAAGTGGATGTTTTTATAGATGACGGTCTGGTTCCACTCAGGGTTGAGACTCTTGCCTGCGTGTTTGGACCTCCTCTTATTTTCGGCACTGGGGGGTGGGGGGGGAGGGGGGGGAAACATCACAACAAGATACATTCGGTCACAGACGTGCAAAAGCCCCGGAGGATAGTGGACCATCACAATGCAGTGAGCATAATATATATTGTGCACAATGTAGACAGTAGAAGGGAGAGAATGAATGTGATGCACATTGTTTGGACGGTAACAATGTATGGGCCTACGTGCAGGATACGATGTTAGGGCAGCTGCAAAAAAGTCCATTTTGATGTCCATCAAGTCATTTAGTCTCATATCATTTTGATGGTTTAAAACAAGTGAAAAGGTATGCCAGTATAGAACGAGTGATTTATCTCCATATGCCAATAACTCAGTCAGGTAAACAATTCTCCAGATCACTGAATTGCAAACAACAGTAGAAGAAATACTTTAAAAAAAAAAAAGTCAATTTGCTTCATAATAGCATAATCTGACTTTACTGACTAATTATTTCAATTGTTTTAATAAAAAACAACATTTTATATCCCAGCAGACTCACTGGAATAGTATGAATGACTTGATAAGATGGATGTTTTTTGCAGTGTGTAGGGTTTGATTTAAGATTGTAGGACATGAGTAAGTCTGTAAGCGTTAGTTTGGTAAAGACAAGAACAATTTACGGTATTTTGGGAAGAAAATGGGATGAATAAGGACTGCAGAGCAAAAATAATGGTAGAATGTGTTGAATGTGGCGGAGCATCAAGGGTACAGTACGATGTCTGGGCACGATGTAGGACATTACTGAGGGATTTTAATCACAAAACAGGGACAAACTAAAGGGAGTCGGGTTCAATGTTAGGATTTCAAATCACAATGGTTGTGAACAAAGAAGGACTATCTACCAGTGACACACAACAGCCGGAAAACGTTAATTGTCAGCACAGGGAGTATCAGTTTATTAATGTTATGTTAAAGACATGGGAAGATGTTAATATTTAGGGATTCAAGACCTCGAAAATGCAAAGCTAAGCCCAAAGGTGGGTGGAACATCATGAGAATATGGGGACCAGGGGAAATACACAATATAGGGGAGTTAGTGGAACTTAACAAACTGATTTGTATCATCAAGCTACCCATCAGTTGGAAAACAATTTGGACGTTTTTGTTACCTTCACCAAACTGACAACCAAATTTTTAACCAAAACAAAACCAAAGTACCAAAGTGGTCAAGTCACATACCTGGCGTTCTGGACAACCATGACCTGACTGAGAGGGTCCAGCATGCATTAAATATAGAGAACAACATACAGAAACAATAGTCAGAGGGAGGGTGGGCGTTCAAAGAGTGTCTGTGGACTGTGAGTGTGTTCGTGGGAACGGGGAGATCACTGTAGATTTAGTTTTATCGTGGGATTTACTAAGTGTGTGTTTAGGAAAGAGGCAAGAACGGGGAACTGTGGTGTGCTGCAGGGGTGGATTGAATTTGTGCCTTAATGTGTCGTGAACTGTGTTGAGAGGGCTTTCAGGTGATGAAACGCATCCAGTGGCAACCGTAGTGGAGATCTGCTGCTCATGGAACAGCTGTGGAGAGCCGATTGCATTTATGAATCTTTGGAGTCCGTGGTACTCGGACGGGGGGGACTGCATCCTTTTCTCATCATCATCATCATTACTTTACAGAGCCCTACTGTGTAGAGTTGAAAGTGGTATTTTTTAGGATTAGCACATTATCTTGGCTGATACACTAACAAATATAGAGCGACAGATTCCTGCAGGGCAACAAACCCGAATTTGGACAAAACTCTTCGGTAATTTCTCAAACTTTACTCTTTCAACCGTAGCGGAAATGATGCTTCTGCGGAGATGCACGTGAACGTCTCTGTCAGACCACACAGAGAAGGGCGTTATGGGTAACTGTAGGTTAGAGAGGCTTGCGGAGGAGCGGGTGCCGTGCTGAGCTAGTTACCCTCTGAGAGGAAGTGCGCCCCTGGCTGCGGAAGCACACATGCACTCAGTAAAAGGTGGACCTTCTCTTTGATCTCCCCGATGCACATGACAAGTAGTAACGTGTTTCTCAACTTAACATGTTCTATCCCCTGTCTATAAGGCACATACTTTAACAGATAAAAGCGTTTGTTTACACTGTCTCCACGGTGAAATTGATTTCCATTTCATGATTTCTCCAACGTTTTCTTTACATTGTGGTTCACTAAAAGTGATCATCGGCGCTGGTATGAAAGAAACACACATGCGAACGTGTCCGAAAGAGACTTATGCGCCGCCTGGAGAAGCATAATTTCAGCCTCATACACATTGGCCTGTAAATGTGGATTACTTTTGCCACTTTTCCCTCTTTTCTGGTCGCTAGGTGCTACACTTCTATTTATAACCACCCGTTTCACTGCAACAGCTCCATGTGGTTGCCATTGAAATCTGTGATGCAACTGAAAAGCCTCTGTATGGATTGCAGTCGGTGCTCCGACAGCTGTGAGTGCGTCCATGTATACGCACATGTAGCATATACACGAGTACTTTCACACTTATGTGCTTAAGTGTGCGTTTTTCCCATAACAGCTTCCAGCAGGGCGGCTGCAGGGCTCGTGAGTCCCGTGCCACTCTGCCAGTTCCTTTAACGTAACCATAGCCTTGTCTAAAACACACGGTGGTGTTTGCATCTGCACATGTCAAACTGAAGGCGGCTGCAAAGCTCACAGCCGTGCATCATTGCTTTTATCTGAAACCAATCACAGGAAAAAAAAAAAAAGAAAAGAAAAAAAAAAAAAACAGTCTCTCGAGGGGCCCCAAACAGCAGAGAAGGTGGGAGAGTCAATTACATTACAGCGCAATCACAGTGAGAAAGGAAGCCCTGGACTTAGGTTGAACGTGTGGATCGTATTGCGAGTGAATATGAGAGCTATTGATTTTGACTGCACTCATACTAGAACTCCCATCAACGGGGGCAACGTCGACACAAGAACACAAGCAACTTCGTATCGTTTACATAACGTTTCTGTCAATCAGTTGCGATAAAAGGGGCTGATGAGTCCCCGTAGCAAGTTCATGTCGCGTGACGCCAATGGAACTGCACTGTGAAACATATCATTTGATGGACCTGGTGTGCAGTGTATAGGTGCTATGGAATTGATACCAAAGAAAGGTCATGTGCTGCACGTTGAAAGATGTTATGGTAAGCCCAAAATCAATTGTAAATCGATTTTTAAAATGAATGGAAATTAGGTTTGAGCTTAACAAAGTGGCTGCCTTTGTAGCCTGGATGTTAATGGGGCTATCTAAGCAGGTGCATCGCTCAAATTCCTTCTCTGAAAGTGGCTGAGTGACTATGAGAACGGTCACATCTGACACACCTCTCTCTCGATCAACGATCTCTAAAACATTTTCCTGATCTTGTATACATTTTATCCTGAACTGGCCCTCCGTCCTTGTTCTGAACTGCTTTAGGTGTGCTTGCGGGTTCCAAGCCTTTGACTCACCCTCTCCCTGGTAGGAGATACACTTTAACAAACGGGTCAGAGAAGCCATTGTTGTCCCGCGGGGCAAGGTTTCTGGCCTGCAGGACATGAACAATCAAGTTGCCAAGCTGCTTGTCGTAGTGGATTTGAAGCTGCAAAGAGAAGCACATTGAATTACAATTGATTCAAAAGCATTTGGTGAGAGAAACTACGAAAGAAAGAGATTCACTTTGTATTTTTATGCATTTATTCAATGTGATGCTTTTTTTTTTTTAAATGCTGAACGACAGAAGGAAACTAACAATGATCACTTTCTATTTGCTTACATTTAAACTTAAACACTACAAAGCTCATCCTTTTGTGTCACAGACCTGTATCTCCCCAGAGATGGGGTGGGACTGGGTCTTCATTCCCTCTGCAGTCTGTAAGAAATAAAAGCAACATGCTTAGATACCGTTAGCAGAAGTCTGTAGGCGGATACTAAATGTTAACTGGTGGGTGTACTGTACATAACACTGTACTGCGCTGCGCTTTATGCAGCGTTTGAGGCTAAACAAGTTGATCTGTTTTAATATTCATTTCAGATGAGTTACCAGTGGAAAATTCTTATAATTCATTCTGTACTGGTGTTCTCAAATGATTTCTTAAGTGTATAATACAAGAAGAGTTACCTAATGTGGACGATTTTAATAAACTTGGAGTAAAAGAAATATACATATACATAAAAATATGTTCGAACAAGAAAAACAGGATATTAAATATGTCTCATAAATAATTCCTTACACTGATTATGCCTACCAAAGCTCTGGGAAGTTAAGAATGTTGTAAGGGGATGTATGAACCAAAAAGCATGGTTTACCCATCAATTCATAATGATATTACGCTTAAAATACCAATTCTTAAAGATAAGCTGAAATTATTGGAAGGCGAACATGACAAACAAACCCTCCTCTGACTCGCCTTGCTGCTGTGGCGTTTCTTGCTGACGGAGGGCGATCCTGGCTGACCGGGGCTGGAGGTTGCTGAGGTGGTGGGGGGCAGGCCGGAGGAAGAGGTGGAGGTGGGAGCCTGCTGCTGGGACACCTTTTGCAGCTCGGCCGCCAGCTGCTTGGGGTCAACACCTGGAGACCTGGGAGGTCTGTCACCTAAACGGGGGGTCACACCAGCATCGTTATGCAAAGGCTCCCGCAGGTTAGAGGGCGACAGAAATCATGACGACACAACATTGAGTTGGATATGAAAGGCTGCACAGTGTGGTAGCGCTTTTAAGAACAATCTCGCGGTCTGTTATGCAGACAGAAAGAGGAACTAGGCCACAAGAAATGTACGGCTGAACTTGAGAAAAGAGAGAATTGTAGATGAAAGCGATATGACAAGGGCGTCTAAAAATTGCAGGAGACAAAAGGTAATTGGGATATTCTGAGAAGACAGGGAGAGTAGTGGGGGGGAAAAGTGAGAAGCAGCAGTCGCATGTTGGGGTTGGAGTTATACAAATACTGTAGTTTACCTTTGCTGTGCTCCTGGAAATCCAGGTGGTCGGAACCGTCGGACTCAGCCAGCATGTTGAGATCGCTGACAGAAGGGAAAATAATTTGACATATAATTCAGAGAATTGAGTAGAAAAGAGAAAATAAAGAAAATAAGCCAAAGACAAACTGAAGAACGTTATAGTCGACGAAGATGACTTACTTACTTACTACATTTAAGTCGGGCACAGTTAGCAATCATGACTTTATCTTTAAAGCAGATGTTTCATGGAATTAAATGTGTAATGTGGGGGGAAATTGAGCTTTTCAAATCCATGACAATGACGGGGAAAAAAAGAAAGAAGAGTAGAGGGTGACATCAGGGAAATGAAGAGGCAGGAAATGTAAGATGATGGATCAAAGTGATGATCAGAGAATGACGAAGAAAATAAAGAAATGACCGAAGGATGAGTGTGGATTGCTAATAATAGAATACAGGAGAGAAAGATAGAACGGTATAAAGGTTATACTCACAGTCTGACACACACTTCTGCCTCATTGCATGGCTGCCCGACCAGCCCTTGTACCTCTTCATAGGTTTTCCCCGTCAAAGGAACACCACTCCACTCCAGCACTTGCATTCCTATACACGATTACACAATTGCACACAGTCATACACACAAGAAAACAATGTCTGTAGATACAAACACTTCACCTTAAACCAAATCAAAGGCTTGAAGGGAGGAGCTCTTTGAAAGACTGAAGGGATTAACTCATGCTAAAAAATACATTTTCCGTTCCAGGAACCAGATTAGGGTCTAACATCCATTCTTTGATTCAATTTACAGCAAAAAAAAAAATTGATTCTTGTACTCAAACGTCATGCATCAGACTTCAAGCCAAAACTGGAGCGATAAATGCTTGTGACAGCCGAAACAGCAGCCGTGTGACAGACTGCCCTGTGGAGCACTCAGGCACAGAACTGGTTTAAAAGGAACCTGGAAATGGCTTCATGTTATTCCAGCTATAAAACTATCATTCCAAACGTGATGCATTACGGCCTGGAAAGAACACAAAATCCAATCAGATACTAGTTTCACTCATCTAGTCCAGCCAAAGACAAATGACTCATAGAGGGGACTGATCATTTATTATATTTAATGCAGCAGTGAAAGCTCATATGAATCCACACAGCACAGCAAACCCACTGCATCTTCCAAAAAAAAAAAAAAGCCCACACCCTGCACACTAGCAGGACTTACAAGGTTTCAAACAGCTCATCAGGAGGCTCCGTTTGCGACGATACTCACGAGCTGCATGTGTGAGTGACAGGGAAGCTACTGTAGTTTCATCATAAGGTCATTCATCAAAATGTTCACACTTTGTGGTTGACATGCGTGTTGCAGTTTGCACGCCTTCAAAGAAACTTGAATTCCAGTGATAAGACAAACAAGCATGCATTCGTACACGTAGCGACACGGAGCGTCCACGCTTGTTGAATCTGACAACGTTTCTCCGTATTCACACCGCAGAGGGTGAGATGTCGTGTTCTTTGCAGCCATTCTGCTCAGCGTCGATGACAGGGTTACGGCCGTTGTCACGGTCGAGTTATCCTTGGGGCTAAGAACGCTGCAGATATGTCTCGACTATCGGACTGAACAATCGTCAACAGCTTCGGGCAGTACCGTTGTCTTCTTTCCGTGCAATGACGGCTGAGACGGAGTACGTTTAAAGTAACGGGTAGAAAAGGTTTAAAGCAGAGGCAGGGGATGTATTTGAATAACTCTTCTGACCCCGATGTTTCCGTCGATGTATGGATTTCAGTTGAAAGAAACAGTATGGTCAAGTGCCTGGGCCTATGCCTGGTAGGCCCGTTTAGTAATCCATACTTGATTAAAATACAGACCAAAGTTGGAAATTGGAAGATTAAGAATCTTGTTTAATATATATATATATATTTTTTTTAGACACTCTAGTAGTGTGGCTCTCGGGATGACAATGTCAAAAAGAATGGATTGCTGTGAAATTTGCTCCAGATTGCTGTGAAATTTGTCACAGATATTCAAGGTCCCACGAGAACATGTTCTAATAACATGGGGGAACCTCAGACTGTTCATCTGGCAACAACATCATGTCAACATTTGAATTTGCAACACCTGCAACACTGACAACCCTCCCATCAGCCCCAGCTGTACTTTGTTTAGTGCTAATTAGTAAATGGCAAATGTTAATATGCTAACATGCTCAACTAAGAAAATAAACATGGTGAACATTACACCTGTGAAACATCTGCATAAGCATTGTCACTGTGCGCATTTTAGCATTTGGTGTGCTTAATTAGTGCCTCACAGATTTGCTAGCATGGCGGTAGACTCATATCAAGTTACAGTAGGGACTCCCACTATGTTACAAAGACCCTTAATATTCCCACTATTGTTCCCAACTGTATTTGTTGTATTTGTATTTTTTGATTAAGCAGTGTTTCACTGGAAACCTTTAGAATGTCCTGCTAAAGAAGTGGGAGGAAGAGAAACAGCAATTTAAAAAGGATTTGTAAAGGAAAGGGAAGGAGACACAAACAAGAACAGAAAGTATGAAAAGAATTGCCCACGCTCAAGCACACACACACACACACACACACATCCTCAGACCGCTGACAGATGGATAGCGCCCTACACAGGTCCAACGCGGGCAGTATTTCTGTCTCTATCCCTATCTCATCGTCCATAGATCTCCAGTGTGGCAGCTTCAAAACGGCGCGGGGCACAGATTTACCAATTGTCCGACACCCTCAATGTGGCTCAACACAGAGATTAAAGCGGACTGTGAGCAGACAGGTGGACTGGGAGGGTGAGATGGTTAACTGTTCCCAGACTGCACCATGCGAAATCAATTCCGCCTCATGAAATGTGTTATGCCACACAGCAACATCCTGAGGTGGTGTCAGTGAGCTGTGTGTGGGTGAAATCACAGGTCATAGGGGTTAGTGCACAATGGTTACTTTTCAAAATAGCTAACTGTGGCTGCTGCAGTATCGAGCTACTGTAACCCTTGTAATACCCCAACCAGATGTGTTTAAACATTGTTTTAAAAAGGGGACACGGCATGTTGCTCACTCGAACAAACCAAGAATGCTCCATATAAGAAAATAAATCTTCAGTACATCTTTTGTGATGCATTTCCTTTTCTCCTACAAGTGAAGTAGATTAGAAAGGGAAGTTTAATTTGGTAGATGAGCTTACCTTCAAGAATCTTTCCTGTTTGTTCTGCAGCTCCACCAGGTAGGACTTTGGCAACATAAGCTCCAATGTCTCCATTACTGCCAGGGACCTCTTTCCCTCCAACCACACGGATACCGAGACCATTTCCTGTTTAAGACCGAAAGCAAAGATTGTTTAGTGGCGATATCAATGGCAATATCAATAAGTCACTATTGGCATTCAACATCTACTTTTTTTTCAACAACACAAAAAAAGAAGGACACAATATGCACACAAATATACTGCCATACCATAAAAAACTGCATAACTATAAATAACCTACATTAAATAAATTCCTATAACTATAAATAATGAAAATAGAAAACCAAAAAAATTGTTTATTTTCTTAAAAAAGACAAGAAATACTGCCCACAGTTGTATACCTCTACCAACCATGTCGAGTTACATCAAAATCACGTTTTATCCTAGTGGACATTTGTGTGAAATTGTCATAATTAGCGTATGAATTCTTGACAAAACATGTCTTTTGAAATCACAGTGACCTTGACCTTTGCCCTAAAACCATCAAATGAATCAGTTCATCACTGAGTCCAAGTGGATTTCCAAATTTGGATAGATTCTCCAAAAGTTTTCACGATATCAGAATTCAGAAGAGTGATACGGACAGACAGATGGACAACTTGAAAACATAATATGTTCAAATGGAACACATTTTGTTTGGGTATTTTCCCAAGTTTTGTACAAATATGTTTTTTAGGTATTATGTTGGTTATTTGGCAGCTGCACTCGGTAAGCCTAAAGTGTAGGCCCTGAACGGACATAAAAATGAAGGCATTACAACCTTTCTTTGTTACTCAGCACTGGCCAACATGCTTCTGTAGCTATTGCTCTTTTGCCTTTGTAGAACAGCAGACAGCAGCATACATGCCAACCCATCTACTGATTGTCCAAAAATCCCATATCATATCCCTCCACAGGTAACGCATGAATAGGCTCTCACCTACAAGAAGCAGAACCTCCTTTATATTACACTATTTAACACGGTTATGGAAGCTGGAACAAAATGACTCCGTTCAGCACCGGGTCCTTTTAGAAGAATGCTTCCTTTGTGGGCTGTTTGTTACTTGCGTCAGATAATCCTGAGTGTGAGGGATACGCCATTTTGAGCATGGCAATGACTGATGAGCGTGGAAAAGGGCCAAATCAAAAGGGATGCCAGGAAATGAAATGTCTGCTTGCTTTGAGCCTGGAGGAATGGTGTGATGGAACGTAATGGCAGGGGAAGTGACTCGCCAGTTTGTTGAGATCTGGCATGAACATCAAGTAAACAGAATGCATGAAGCACACTGGGCATGCTCTGTTAACCTAATGGGACAATATGATCCATATTAATGTGTACATTCTACCCTCTTTTATCTTTTTTGAGTAATTTTCTGTTTTATAATCAAGTTTAATTAAGGGAAAACAATACGTGTGCTGTAAACGGTGCATAGCTGATGCAGTCAGTATGCAATGGGGTCAATAAAATATAATGCATGCATCACAGTCAATAAGACATTAGCTTTTAATAAATGCTCTTTGCATGCTGCTTTTGTTCTTGTTGATTGAAATGCAGTAAATTGTGGTACTTTACCTGAGACACTGCGGTCTTTGGGATCCCTCTGCAGTTTGACCCTGAGGTGAGGGAAGGGGTAGTACAGGCCTTTTCCCTGTGGCCCATACACAATGGTGAAATGTCATGTATGTACAAGGTATATGCAACATGGACATGCCATATTTAGATATAGATATTCAGGTGATTGAGTGTGATTTCATGCATTTCATTACTACTTGGACTTGGTATTCAGTACATGCGAAAACTTTTCTATAGTGTCTGCGTGTACAGTATGTGTGTGTGTTTCCCGTTTCACCTGTCTCTTCTCTTGTCCATTCTCTGATCGCCCGTCCCTAGGTTTGTCAAACCAGTCAGTCTCCTCTCGCCTAAGGTGGTAGGCTTCAGGGATAAAAACAAGCACTGCTTAAAAATCAATCTGAGCACTTGGACATTTTCATTTCCTTATATAGCGAATGGGCTTCTTCAATCGATATAAAAAAAAAATCAAATACGACGAAAACAAGGTCCAGAGAAAGAGTTGATTAATTAGTTCACTTTCTTGTGAAAAGGGGAAAGGATTCCAAGCAACACGACATTTTACACAGGTATTGTAAATTGGCAGAAAAAAATGCAGTTTGAGATGTTATTATCGTATGTATAGTGGTATAATCTCAACCTATAATGTGTTTTTTTTTCTATGAATGTAAATGTTACTCCAATTGTTAGGAAAGTGCATGTATTTCTTCTAAACATTGAGTATCAGTACAGTATTACCATATGACATTTTCACAATGTAAAATCGTTGAAACTTGCAAATTAAAGTAGTATTCATTTGCTATTTTAAGTCTTAAACCTCCCCAACAATTGGTCATCATTTTATGGTGATGTGCATTTGACTTGAGGTGCAGGTTAATATGTTAACTGATGGATGACTAGAGAACTGAACTAATACTCTACCATTGGTTGCATCGTCTCTGTTCAAAGCCATCAGGGAATCACTTAGGGCTGGAATCAAGGCAAATGGATTTACATTGAAAAATTATCGGATCCATATGAATTTATTAGTAATTATGCTGCATTCAAGACAACTCAGAAGTGGGATCTTTAAGCCAAAAAGATAAACAGTTGTACCTCTATTTGCATCTTAATTTACTATAACTGTCACATTTTGCTTCCCTTTTCATATTAACACTGTCGTCAGCTTGGAAAACGATCAAGTCGTTGCTGCATAAGAACTCGATTAAACGCATGAATTAGTTTGATAAAATGGTTTTACTCATGACTATGAGTAAACATCACAATATATTGCTTCATATTGCAATATATTGAATTGATGGCTCTTATTCAGCAAAACAGCAGTAATATTAGATTTACCCAAACATAATGTTCTTGCTTAAAACAAAACAAAAACATTTGCGTTTCAAAAACTTAGTGATGACAACTCAGAATACTGTATGCTTTCAGTAAGTATAGAGGAAAAATAGATAAAGAAGCGAAAGTGAATGTTTGATCAGAAAATTATGAATTAAAAAAAATGTTTTGCATTATAATTACAAGTTAAAAGGCATAAATCTGTTCCATGCAATACGTTACTAATATGTCACAATAAAAGCAAATATTCACAACAAGACATGCAAGTTAAAGTTTTATTACATACAAGTGTTGCAACCACATATGCATTTAAAAAAATATGACAGTATCCTGCTTTAAGCTATTAATTTTTAGCTATGTCATTAGAGTTTGGTAACATTTTGATCTTGCCTATACTTTGCTATCATACTAATTCAACCCACATATTTACCCACTAATATGATGAAATACACCAAAAATATCTGCTATCCACATTGCATATCAACTACTGCAGAATCTCTAAATATAATGAATTTGCTGTGTTGCTATGGTATACTGTTATTTTGAGGACTAACTGTTAAAGAACTGGTTAATTTGACAGAATTCTGTACCAATTATGTAAAATTTAACTGGAGGAGGCACTTTTTCAGTGTATCATTTGTGGGGGAAAAAGTTATCAAAATCGGACTTAAGTTTCGGAGGATTATTTTGCTATGGTTCAAGTCTTGTATCCTCCAAGCAGGATTTAAAAGACTATTAAAAAAATCGTTTGAATGTTGAAATAGCTACAAATGTTGCATTTGAGCACAAGTGAGCAAATGCCATTTGAGGAGGGGAACCTCCCACACAATGTAACTGAAACAGAGAGACCATATGGTGTCACGCAGTGAACTATTGTGAGAAAACATTGCACAATATCTGGCATGCAGACAGAAATACAGTGCATGCATAAAGATACATTATAGCACACCCTATAAGACATAGAGCAAAATGTACAAAGGCATGCATGTACACCAGATCTCAACCAAAAGTACTGACACCCGAAAACAAAAAGAGAATACATTCACCAAAGTTAAGGTAAGACACATGCAGACTTTCAACAAATACACAAAAGCTAAATATCACACACAATAGTACTAAATGAAAGAAAGACAAACCATAGCCAGACACTCTAAATGATGAGACATTAAACAGGAAAATATTGACAAAATGACAAGTCTGTTTTTTACCTTCACTATCTGACATGGTGCCCTGAAGGTCATCCAGCAGCACGTAACCCCTACCCCTGGTTGGCTCTTCCCTGATATGTTGCTGCTGCTGGGAGTCCTGCAAGGACAGGCAGGAACCAAATTGGTCCCTTGAATCAGCTGAGATGGGCGGTAGAGGTCCCGCTGATGCACGAGCCATGCCCATAGGTTGCCCAACAGGGCTCAATGGGCTCTCTTCCTCCGAGTTTTGGGCCACTATGGGTATTCGGCCACGACCACTTTGCACAATGGGAAGGCTTGTAGGTTTGGTGCGACCAGAGGGGGTTTGATAGCTTGGTACATCTCCAGATGATTCACCATCCCCTTTAAGCCTCAGCGAAGAGCTGGAAGGGTCTCTTTTAATCGACAAGTCCAAGCCATAGCAAGATGTGGGCCTGGATGAGGGTCTTGAGCGACTACCACTAGGATAAGCAGAATCCAAACCTAGGCTCTGGCCCAAATTTAGTGACCCAGCCAAGTTGGCACCCAAGGTGGACCCCAGGTATTTTTGTTGTTCTGCAATATTCTTACGAAGGCCGAAGGTGATCTCATCTTGCGAGAGCCGGCTGGATCTTGCAGCTGCACTGGTAGACCCAAGATAGCTAGTATAGTCTGTCTCCAAACCCCTGTTGTCTGTAATAGAGGAATACTTGGAGGAGATCTTAGGATCAATCAATGGTGCCTTTTGTTTTTGGTACAACATTGATGCTGGGAGTTGTTTAGCTGCCTGCTTCTCTAGAGTAAGTCGACTGATACTGTACTTGTCTGACTTTGGATAGTGTCTTTGAGAGTAACTAGAGACGCTAGAGTTTGGGGTATAGTAGTGCTGGGAGAGGCCTGTCAATTGTTCTATGCTTTCTGTCCCACCAGTACTTCTCCTGAACTCTTGCTTTAGCTGCTGCTTCAGGAGTTTCAGTTCGTAGGGTTCCTCCATTGTATCTTCTTCATCAGGGGTCTTTCCAAAAGTATGGAGTCTAGACGTGGAACCCAGATAGTCAGTAGAACCCAGATCTGCAGCACTCCTACGTAGCAGCTTCTCTGCTTTGGCCAGCTCCCTCTCAGCCAGACTGTAAGATGAAGACAGGCTTGTGGAGCCCTTAGCCAGTTCTGCAGCATCTTCCAACAACATGTAACTCCGAGGTGTATGGGGATCTACATCTGTATAATAGGAATCAGATACAGTTGACATGGGGCTACGTGCTATACTCCCAACATCCAAGGCTCTGAGGTCAAGGTGGTTGCCATATTTGTCATATTTGACTCCCAAGTAAGCTGATGATGTGGGATCAGGCTGGCGGCTAATGACATCATATTTAGTTGCATCCAGCTCTGACAGGAGGGCTGCTTGTCTGGCAGCTTTCTGCTGCAACAGGAGCATCTGGTGGTAACTCTGCTGCTGGGAGCTAGTGAGCGAGGGGACAGAGGAGTAGAGAGAATGGGATTGGTAGGACTGGGGAGTCTGGTAGAGAGACTGCTGGTATTGGCTTTGATTGTATTGGTACTGGCTGTATTTCCCATACTCATGCTTGGTTTGAGGTGGGACAAAGTCATCCAATTCTGACTGAGGAGCTGTTCTGGGACGTTCAAGACCATGACTTTCAATCTCCTCATCTTCACCACTTCCACGTCCACCCCTTGTCTCTCGGATGTTACTAACCTCACTGTCTGACATGTAGTCTCTGTCCTCGGCAACACTCTGTAAATATGCCCTTTCTCTCTTCTCTCTCTCCTTTAGTAGCACATCTTTTCTACGATTAATGCCCATCTCCAAGTACCTAAGCTTGGCATCAATCTCTTTCTCCTCCTCATCGAGCTCGGCTTGTCTTTTGCGGAGCTTCGAAGACTCACGCTCAACGAGATCTAGCTCACGATCAATGTCTTGCAGGATCTTAGCACGTGCCATGTTGGAATTGCGGCACATTCTTCGGCGGGCCGAACCAGTGGTGTATGCTGTCTGACCGCTCGTTGTTGACTCATCCTCTGACGGTGGATTGGGGAGAGTCCTCTTCACCTTCTTTTGAGTGCCTGTTTGAGTGCCTGTTGGTGAGCCTTTCCCCTATAGGAAAAGAAAACAAGACAATGATTAGGACTGTAGGAATGCAAACGGTTTCCTTAATCCCCAAAATAAATGAGTCAGCCGGCTATGTAGTCCTCAGAATTTGAATGACTTTCTGTGAACCGTATTAGTTTGATCACATAACAATTATCTAAGTGAAAAAGTAGAAAAGGTCATCAATTCTAGTCTTCCCACAAAGTTAATATAAAGTCATGATTTATAGACAAGGACAAGAACATGGTGCATGGTGTCAGAACATCTTTTAAGCATACCAGTAAAGTATTCATGTCCATAAATGTTCCCCACTTCTCAGTCAATTGCACATGCCTAAATTTAGTTTCAAAGGAAGTAATTTATTAGCATTAAACCTCCATGGATCTCTGACAGCTCAGCTCATTTCCTTTTATGTATGTATGAGATTCTCAACAGTGAATTGCCCAGGCTGACAACTGACTTCCATACCTCATGAGGGCCAGGAGCAACATAAGATGCCTACATGTGCATTGTGTAACCTATACACTTGTTTCTTGTACTTCCCTTTCTGTATATGTTGCCCTATGTATGTGAACAAACCAAAATTTTAAATTACAATTTTTTTTGTTTTCATAACATACAATATAGTAATATGGTACGAATGCATACTTTAATCCTTGAAATTAAATAAAGCAGAATCTAAGCTTGAACATTCAAGTTGGCATTTAGAACTTTGCTAAAGTCTCTATAGTCAGAATTTGGTTTGGTGTGATACATCCCTTGGGTTAAGGTCACAGCAATGTAAACAGCTGCATTGTATGACATTAAGTTCAATTAATGGAGCACATCTGCCATCTCAAGCATTACATTGATATAGGTATAACCACACTGGCTTGTGTGCCATGCTTAGACTACACAAATATGGTCTTCTCTCGAATTCTATTCAATCAATCAAATTGTTCTTTTTTTTCTTCTGCATTTGACCCATCCACCTGTTTCAGATTATAAAGAAAACACTGTGCAGCAACCAGGGAGAATCAACACTTCTAAGGCCAGCTGTGTTGAAGAAAAATGGCAGCAGTATTCCCAGTACCTAACATGCTTGGAATACTGTGGTGTGCAAGCTTCCTCATGCAAACATGAAGAGAACATGCCATCTCTGGCTGTGGGTTAACCCCTGAGCCATCATGTCACAAAGGATGGTTTTGTTAGTTATGCAAGACATTTGTCTTATAGTTAATTTAGTAGTAATTATTTTCTCATCAATGCTCAGTAATAATATAAAAACAGTTTAAGGTGATTCCCTGTTGTTTCTTGTTTGCACTGGAAGAACATTTACTCGTGTGAATAAAACGGTCAGATTATGTAGCTTTACTGGAAGTGGAGCTCATAAAATCAAATGGCAGGTTTAATAAAATTAGTGGGATACGTAATGGCATAACAAACCCAAACTAGGAAAAACTGCCCTCATTAAAGTCACTACCATGGTATTTTATGAAAAAATGCACTCAAGCTATTCTCCAAAATATCTAAATTAGAGTTTCACATTATTAACCCAAAGAACCATTTAAAATGTATATAACATCTTCTTACAGTTAAAATAAACCTGGTCTGGCCTATGTTCTCATATTAATGACAATTAAAATGATGGGTATAGTACTCACAGTATCACCATACTGGGTGCCACATGTTGCCCTTTCTTCTCCTGTTGGACTAATGGGCTTAGGGTCAGACATGGATCTCTGCATTGCTTTTGGTCCCCTTGGACTTGCTGGAGAGGCTTTTGATGGATCCGTACTTCCTCTTAGCTTTTGTGGACTTGTATCACCCAATGATTTCTCATAGGACACAAACTCAAGGGATTTGCTTGGGGATATACAGGGAGATATGGGGGAATAAAGCACATTGGGAGATTTAGGAGGGGCTTGAAGCGTAGAAGAATCAACTTTGAGGTTGGGAGACTGGCCTATTTCTAAGGGGGTAGGTCGTTTCTTTGGTGAGGTCCTTTCAGAGTCAGACAGCTCCATCCTGGAGTCCATTCGAATGTTCCCTTCTGTATCTGTTTGTATAGAAATCTCAGTGTGGGCTTTAAGAGACATCTCTGACTGCCCACCCCTATCACCCCTGGCAGTGCGTGGCCGGCTTTGCCGGTTTCTGGTCTGAGCCTCCCATTCGTCTTGATCCTCATCATCAGTCTGCACACAACTGTCAACACTCTTTTTAGCACTTCTCTTTTTCCTCCCTGCTGTGTAAGCTTTGCTGACTGCCTCATCCTCTTCATCTGTCTGGCACCCACTATCTGTGATCTTTCGGGACAGTACTGTGCCATCAGGTCCTAAAACAATTGCCTCCTGCACGCCATGCCCTGGTAAGTCCCCACCTGGGTACATCTGACGAAGCTTTTGCTCTTCCAGTTGCATGCGCAGCTGCTCTTGGAGTCTTTGAATCTGTTCAAGCTGTTGCTGTTGCTGGGCATATGTTTCTTTCTGCATCATAAGGTGAGCCTGTCTTTCATCTTCTTGTTGGTTCAGGATCTGTTGCTTCATGGCCTGCAGCTCCTCCAGTTCCTTCTGCACCAAAAGTTGTTCGTGCTCTCGGAACCGTTGAATCTCTTGGCGCTCCCACTCTAATTCCTCAGCCAAGCGCTGTTGCTTGAGTTTCTCCATCTCTAGCCTCTCACGCTCTGCCTGATACTGGCCATCCCCAGGAACCATGGGTGAAGACAGAGCCTCCAATGAAGCAGCTATGGCGTCCAGGGATGCATCAGTGTAGGTGTCAAGGGATAAAGAGGCTGTTGCTGTGGCGACAGCAGCAGTGCTACCCCTTCTAGAGATCTCCAGATTGAGTGGGGCATCTCCTTGTTCCTCTGTTGCAGTAAAGGAGATGGTGGACAGGAAACTGTGGGACCTTGTAAGTGGTAAGTTCTGGAGGTTGGACAGGGAAGGCATTGTATCGCTGGTATGCATACCTGAAAGCGTGTTGCATGTTGTACTAAAGATGGACCCAGGTTGGGTGGTAATGGCATACGTAGATGGGATTGGTGCTGCAACAGAGGAATAGACCACCCCATTTGATGACCTCAAGACACTGCTTGTACCAAAGAGTGTACCAACAGCACTTGTGACTCTGGCTTGGGAATAGGGTGGGATTGTCATTCCTGCGTAAGTCCCTTTCTTGGAGTAGTCAACAGCTTCACCTGTCGAAAGTCAAAAATATCAGTTGAGTCCAAATAATGCAGACTTATTCATTGTTGAAGCAAGCCATGCCTTATCCAAATAATGAAAAAAGTGAAAAAGGGAAAAAATCCAATGTTGAGAAGTGCAACAATTATAAACAAGATTTACAGTAAGCATGCAGGCACATGCAAAAATATTACAGTGACAGGGCAAAAAAATAAACAAATAAACAAATTGTCCATGCAAAACAAAAAGAAAAGCAAAAAACAAACAAAAAAATGCCAAGTTAGCCATGAATGAGTCGAGGCAGTTCAAAGTGACATTTAAGTGACAGGTCGGCAATGTCACTGCACTGACCTGCATCAGAAATCTTTGCTGAGGTAAGATCTACTGCACCCTCTGTGGTACCACTGAAATTATAGCTGTTCTTACTCTTGTAAAAGAACAGGCCAGCCTCTGCTAAGTTAGTGTCTGACATCGACGGTTTAATTCCACCAAACCCTCTCATGCCGTAAGGGGATCGGTCATACTGGTAATGGTCATCACGATATCCAAAACGATCTTCAGGCAGGGGTGTAGTAGGTTGTTGAGTAGTGCAGCTTCCTGCAAATGGGAGATTGTACACAACATC
The DNA here is from genome assembly GCF_023349555.1 of Cebidichthys violaceus. Taxonomy (NCBI): domain Eukaryota; kingdom Metazoa; phylum Chordata; class Actinopteri; order Perciformes; family Stichaeidae; genus Cebidichthys; species Cebidichthys violaceus. The sequence goes on from NW_027176384.1 coordinate 12,014,294, forward strand.
ACAGCATACAGCTCTTTTTCCTGCAGTCAGATCCACTGGTTTGCCATCGTCATCTGTGAGTACAGCTGTGACCACCTCTGCAGAGGCAGCATCCACTGATACCATAGTGTTGAATGGTTTTGTTGTGCTAAGGTCAACGGCTCCAGCCACTGTGGTTGCACCCGCAGTTAATCCATTGGCAACACAACCTGCAATACAAGTGGGTGCAATAGTGACAGGAGTGGTCTGGAAAGTTCCTCCACCTGTGCTTGATCCAACTGAGAGGTTAATAGGGTTTTCAATACCAGCAGGAGTGGAGGGCTGAGAATCAATTGCTCGATATATAATTTGAGAAACAGGTTCAAATGCTTTAGTTTTTGTTAACTGAAGGGGCACTGAAGATACTTGAGAGATTTCTACATTGTCACATTGTTCAATTGTGGCAGCACAGGTCACAATTGTGATACTATCAGTCACTATAGAAACAGTGGATGATTCAGCACTGAGATTGACCACAGGTGACTGCACTGCACTGTTCTGACGACTGACATCAGTTGCAAAGGACTGACGTCTTGAGTCTGGACCAGCAGACAGATCCACACCATTCATGTCTGATTGTGGGTCCACCTTCATAGTCCTAAGATCTACCACTTCAGAAGGTTGGACGGCTTGTCCATTCTGTGCTGGCAATTGGGGCTTAGGTTTCTCCATCGAGATTGGGACACCATTTGCCCTTGGAGCTGGCACTGGTGGTGGTGTCCTTTCATGAACAACAGAGACAGTGGTCCTTTGGACTTCTGTGGTGACCACTTGAGAGATCAGGTTAGGCATAACCATGGGTGGCTGTGCAGAGGCAGATATAGCCTCAATAATATGACAAGAACTAGATACATGTTTTTCTGGGCCACAAAACTCTTGACTTTCAATGGATTCTGTGACTCTTGTGTATGCCAGAGGCACTCTGGTTGTTTGAGGAGGGGTTGGTTGTGGATGCTGCTGTGGATAAGATTGAAGTTGAGGTTGCGGTTGCGGTTGGTGATAGCTTTGGGGCTGAGCTTGGCATAAAGGAGATGCTGGGCCAGGGCTAGAGGGAGCTTGAGTTGAGACACTGTCTACTGGTGAGCTGGGTTGAGATGGCAGTGTGATGACTACATATGTGTCACGAAGATTGCTGGCATATCTTGGAGAAGAGGGAGACTTTGGGGAGGGTTGAAACAGCTTGCTCTCAGAAGGACTCAGATTCAGAGCTATGTCATTTGGACCAGTGGGAAGTACAGTGGGTCTTGGTGGATGTGGGACATGGGCAGGTGAAGAAGGCTGTGAGCCAGGCTTTGGTGCAATTGGTGGTTTGACACCATGTCCTGGCCGGTGGCTATCCCCGATCCCTGCATGAATGGATGGCTTTGGGGCAACAGGAGGGGGAACTTGAGGCTTGTACATTGGTGTAACTGCTTGTCTTGTAGGTGGCCCTTGGGCTGCATTCATAGCCACTATCTCTGGCCTGATTGGAGTTGCTGAAGCCTGAGGTGGAAGTGGGACGGGAGCTTTCCTGGGAAAAACAGTAGGTTTTGGTGGGGTGGGAGGAGGCAGTGGTGGTGCAACAGGTACTTCTGCTTTTTCCTGAGAATTAGCCCTATGCAGGACGCTAGGCTTGGGAGGTAAAGGTGGAGCAGTTGACACTACGCTAGGAATACTGGGTGTGTACTGGGGGACTGTGGGCAAGGGCGAAACACTGGCAATTACTGGGACTGATGTTCTTGGGAGTGCACTAGATAAGTCAACAATATCAAGCTGTGATTCTGTGATTGTGGTGTGAGGTTGCTGACATGATGTGGATGATGGAGGGGACTCGGTAAACACTGTTACAGGCTCAGTTTCCATAACTGCTGGCGAGTCGGATACTGCAGTTATATCCTCCTCCTTTTTAATCATACTCTCATCATCAGAGGACAACTCTCCTGAAGAGCACTGCGTCACCTTTAAGTCTGGAATGGGGTGGAGTGCCCTTCTAGATGCAGTGGCTTCCACTTCTGGCCCCTGCTGAGTTGGACTTGTTCCAGGAGTCAGCACTCTTTTAATTAGCTCTTCATAGGCAGTTTCAGCATCCAACAATGGCTTCCCATCTTTGCCTAATGTTACTGTGGTGCTTTTGGATAAAGTATTCTCAGCAGGTTGCAACACAATTTCTGGGTTAGTGCTTTCCTTTGTTGGCTGCATATTTTGATATTCCTGCTCCAGCTGCATGAATTCCTTCCTCTTCTTTATCATGTCTTCATACACTTCATCTGGTGATCTCAGTGTTTTGGGCTGAGTAGGAACAACAATCTTCTCCGGCTCACCCAGATCAGCTGTTGAATTGTCAATAAGAGATGCATAGGCATAGTCTTCAATAAGCATGCCCCCGTAAAGGGACTCTTTTCCTGGTTGAATCTCGCCTTTGTCAAGCGTTGGAGACTTGGCCCTCAGCATTATTTCCTCATAAGCCTCATCAGCAGTTTTGAGAGTTTTTTTCTGTGGTTGATCAATATTTTGATCATCTGTTGGGGAGTGAAGAGATACTGATAAAGGAAGTTGATAGGTTTTCTGAACTGCTGCAATCTTTGCAGCGTGGATTTCAAATCCTTCAGAATCTGATTCAACACTGGGGGAGAAATCAGAGCAGGATGATCGTCTGATTTCCTCCATCTCCGCTTCTTGTCTCAGTTCCTCGGTTGGTGAGGCATCTTCAATTGGGGAAAGGTTGCTTGGTGGTGTCTTTGGACGCTCTCGCCTCCTCTGGGCTCGAATCTCTTCTTTGTCTTTCTTGGACTTTTTCCCAGATCCCTTCTGTTTTTCTTGCTCCCTGAGCAGATCCTCTTCTTCCCGTAACTCTTCCTCTTCAGAAGAGTCTTCAATAGTTGGCAGCATTTGACCAGGTTGTCTGTGTTTGGCTTTCCTGTGTTGTTTACCCTCACCAGAACGGATATGGCTGGGACTACTACTGTCACTGTCTTCATCTAGTGATGAGAGGGATGTTGGGGATGTCCCAGGAGTGAAGCTGGATGCATGTAGACTGGATGACCCCTCACCTCTAGACCGATCATCTGGAGAGTCTGTAAGGCTTTCCATTTCAGGCTCTCCATCATCATTAGGTATACGCATAGGGCCGCTGGTTGAATTCAGCTCCATAGTTCGGAATTTGCGAACTCCAGTACCACTCCCTTCCTTTAGTTCTTGTCCCTCCTCTTTGTATGTATCAGGTTTATCCAATGAGCCACATAGTTGTTTATCCTCTTCATCATCTGGACTTATAGTGCTTTTCTTGGTAAGTCGCCTGGATTTTCCTGATGTACTCCTCTCTACAACCTCGGTTGTCTTCTGTTCCATTTGTTTCTTCTCGTTCTCTCTTATCTTGCGTCTGATTAGGTTTTCCTCATCAGACGGGGAAGCATCCTCATTTTCACTCATTTCCATAATCTGTTTTCGGATAAATTCCTCATCATCCCCAGACATCGGGCTTTCTTTTCCAAAGCTTTCACTGCTATCATCGAGGGAATCTGCCCTGACATCCATGGGCACAAGTAGCTTTTTCTTTGTAGTACTTTTGGTATTCTTCTCAGAAAGTTCTCGGTCATCTTCTGAGCTGGGTGAGTCAGGTGAGAGAGGAAGCACCTCTAATTTACGTCTGGTCTTTAGAGTATCTGTTAGTTTCTCCTCATCATCCTTTGGTTGTGTCTGGGCCTCAAGAATGGGTAGGACTGTGCTTTCCAGTTTGGCTAGGTCTGATGGGCTGGTGGGACTGCTGTCCTTGATTGCCATTTCTTTCTCTCCAGGCTCTTTCAAGGTCTCCACTGTTTTCACCTGTTGGATTGAAATACAACAATTATTTTTTTTCCTAGAAACTGCAATACAAATTTAAAAATCAGGACTGGGATTTTTTAGCTTGTTACATGTGAACCATGTGTATGTGCATGTACATTCTTGATGAATAACAAATGGAGATGAAAAAAGGCTTTCCATAACTCTATTAATTGTTATAAAAACAGTGTATTTTTTCAATACATATATTTCCACTCTTCAGGTTTTTGATACAGTCTGAAATCAAAAAGATATTCATTTTCAATATGGTACAATTTTTTGTTCAGCCATTTCTATCGAACTGAAATTCACATGTACCTATATACATGTGTTAGTTACAGCAGAATCAAAGCAAATGATGTAAACGATTATCATATAATCTACCACTACTTGTACTAAATACTATGGTCACCTCAGCGACTGCATCTTCTTCACAAGGCTTTCCCAAAGGCTGAGCTACAACCTCCTTTTTCTCCTCCACGTTAGTGTTCTCCTTTAGACCTTTGACCTGCTCACTAACTACAGACAATGGGATTTCAGGTTCTGCTTCAAGGACTGAAGCTACCGATACAGACACATCTCCATTTTCAAAAGCTGTATCTGATACTTTATCCTTCTTTGATATTGTGTTCTTTCCTACATCTAAGTCTGCGTTGCCATCTTTGTCACAGAATATGCTTGTCTCTGAAGACAATATCACTGAAGTAACTTCCTGGATGTTGCCAGCAATAGGTTGTGACTCAACCACTTTTTTGTCAAGTTTTTCTTCCTTCTCTTTGTTTGACAGCTTTTGCTCTGAAACATTCTCTAGTGGTTTCTCATCACGGCCAATCAGAGCCAGTGTCTCCCTCTCTCCTTCATGTTGATTTTCAGCAATACAATAGTTTGTATTTCGTGAACAAGCTACTGTCTCTTCCTGAACGAGTTTCTTCTCACAGGCTTTATCTCTGACTTGTGTCTCACTAAAGACAGCTGAGGTTGACACCTTCTCTACACTTTGAATTAATTCCTTGACATTGACCTTTTCTTGCTCTTGAGTTTCAGGAGACGTAACCACTGCATTCGCAGATTTCTCAACTGCTTTTAATATTGTATCTATAGGTGTCTGCTCTTCCTCTTTCTGTGCTATACTTTCTGCTCCGACCATCGGTTTTTCTTCATCCTCTGACTTCTCTGGCAATAAAACTGTCTCAACAAGGCTATTGTCAGCAGGAGATGGCTCATACTTTGGTCCTGGTTCTTTCTCTTTATGTATCGGTATCTCTTCGGTTAGGATCTCTTCAGCAACAGTCTGGGCTGTCTCTCTTGCTGTTTCTGGTTCTTTCTTCTTTATTACGGGACAAACTGTCTCTGTTTCAGTAGAGGAGGGGGCTGGACTTGATTCAGCTTTATCAATCCTCTCCTTTTGAGGTTTCTGGTCATTTGCATTCTCAACTGTTTTCTGTTGAATTGTCTCTTCTTCCAAAGCTTTCCCTTCGTCAGCTTTTACCTCAATTGTCTTCTCTGCAGCCGCATACTTCTGAACCCCCTCCTCTTCAAAGGCTTTGCCATTAGATGATATATTCTCAATTCCTGCCTTCTCAACAGCTCTCTCCTCAATGGTTTCTTTTTCAACATGTTTCTCCTCAATCATTGTTTCTACAGCAGTGTCTTTCACTGTTTCAATCTCAACAGTTGTTTTCTCATCAGGTATTTTCTGCTTATTTTCAACGGTTTTCTCCTCTATTGATTCTTCCAGAGCTTTGGTTTCTCCTTCAACTGGAGCAACATGAGGTGACTTTTCTGCTGGGTCAAGTGGAGTGTGCTCCTCCTCTTTATCTATGGGTTTAATTTCCACTTTATTAACCTGACTTTCCTCCTCTGAAGCTAAGACAGGATGTTTGTTGTCTGACACTACTAAAGAACTCTCAGATTCTATGCATTTTGCTGCCTCTGGTGTAAATTCTTGCTGGGTCTGATCAGGTTTAGGGACTTCAACATTGTCAACAGGAGCTACATTTTCTGCAACCTCAACTGCAGGTGAAGGAGCACCTTCACTACATACTGGATTTTCTATCATAGGTTCTGGTTCATTCTTGACATCAGGTGCTACACTGCCAACCTCAAGTTGTGTAGTGATTTCTGTTTGCTCCACATTAAAAGCTGTGTCTACTCTATTTGATGGAGTTTGAGATGCTGGAGTAGCTTCATCTATCTGGGGATTCTCACTTGGCTTAGCATGTTCTACCTCTGTTATTGTCTCATCTTTTACATTTGTAGCTGAAGAATCTGGCTTTGGATCAAGCTGAACAGGGACTTCCTGTGAGACTGTTGTTGGGATTGAGGGAGGTTGGGGCTCAACTGAATTAGTTGTCACTTCCAGAAGCTTTTCTGGACTGGGCTCCACTTTCTCATCAACTGTCAGGGGAGCAGCAGCCTCACTCTGAATAATTTTGGGATTTGGCTCTGTTCCTACCTCAGCAGGAACTGTTGTCTTGTCTAAACCTGTATAAGTCAATATATTTTGTGTCTCACTTTCCACAGGGGGAGAACAGTCCTCTGCCACATTCTCAGAGCTACTTTGTTGTGGCTCAACTCCTGGGATTTCACTGACAGGTGCACTCTGTGCTTGTTGCTCAACATTAGATGGCTCTGTCTCAGAGTGAGGAAGGTCCTCTGATGCTTTCTCAGAGCTACTCTGTTGTTGCTTAACTGCTGGTATTTCACTGACAGTTGCACTTTGTTGATCAGCAGCAGATGTCTCTGTCTCATGGTGAGGATAGTCCTCTGCTACTTCATCAGAGCTGTTCTGTTGTTGACTGACTGCTGGGATTGGAGGTATACCTTGAGCTACACTGTCTGAAATTGAAGATGCAACTACTTTTTGTTCTATTGACTGTGGTGTTTCCTGATGGGTGCTATCAGGAGGAGGGGCACTAGCGGAAAGAGGGGCATCATGATGAGGTGAAATGAATGCATCAGGTGTGGGAAAAGTTTCGGGTACTACCTTGGTATCAGGAGTTGGTGGGGTTAGGTCTGATGCCTCTACTACAGGTTTGCTATCTACAGCAGCAGGGGCAGGGGCAGAGGAGGAAGCAGGAGAAGGTGGTTGCTTCTGTGGGGAAGCCATGGCTGGAGGTGGCATGTCTCCCAGCTGGCCCGACATGGCTCTTTGGGTCTGACAGTTGAGGCAAAGCCATTCTTTCTGTAAGACAAAGAAAATAATTCATATTAATTGTTGTTTGCTACAAAATGATTTCTACAACTATATTGGAAATTAATTAACTGGCTTGTAACTGTTGAAATGACAACGCTGATGAAAATTTACCCCCAAGAAATTATTCTTGAAAAATCTTAATTCTAACAAAGTTACGTGGACTAAATGTTTCTACGTAGTTCAAACGTCACTGTGACAAGGCACCAGTGTGACATCTTCTATTTCAAGGGAAGCTTTTACATTCATGGTATTTAAGAGACAGGCCTATGCATAATGCATGGTAATGGGACAGGGGTTTACCAAGGGATGTCAGAAAGGGTTGAGTGGCCTGTGCAGACATTTCATGTTGCAGACCTAACAGAAAAACTGTCTTTGAACGTATATGTTGTGTTTTTCATAATTGTATAACTTGGTGTGCATATGTGTAAGCATGCTTTAAAATAGAGTAGAATGTGCACATATCCTTAACTTGTGTTTAACCCCAACTTGATAGTTCAAGACTGAAAATACTAGACTGAAAATAGACTGAAAATATGCTTCCCAAAATTCTGTGCTCCCTGAACATTTTAGTTCCAATTACAACTCTATTCAAATGCTAAGGCACAATACAGATTGCCCACTGCTGTTTATTCTTTAAGTACCATAATCCTCTTTAAAATCACCTGGGATGTAGTCCTTACCCAAACCTTAACAGCATTGCCGCTTGCAATGGAACAAGAAACAAATGCCTTGCTGGCACAGCTGCTCTAGCCATCTCAGAGCTCTGCTAAATCTGTCCCGTCGTGGCGAGGTTATTATTGTTGCATATTCCCAGGTACTTACTTAAACACCGGACTCTAGAGGAACCAACCTAACCCAAAAGCCCTGCTGAGGGCTATAACTAAAGAGGTGCAGCTATTATTAGAGTTCAATATTCAGTACTGCTTTGCTTTAAGTGGTTATAAAAGTGTTGATAAACAATCAAAATACTGGGATTTGAGGAATGTGTACACACACACACACACACACACACACACACACACACACACACACACAGCTATCTATGTAATGTGGGGACACCAGACCAGAACATGTATTATGGGAACCACACATGAAAACACTAATCTGCCTTATACACATACAGTGAAGCTAGAGGTAATAGTCAGCATGTTTTAACCCTCCAACACTCCGACGTAAACACCTTATTTCACATTTTGCCAAGTGCTGTAACATTCCTCTGTGACCCCCCCTCTTATGAATGCGTTTGTCTGGCTTAACAGCTGGGTTTATGCTAAATTCGTGTTTCAGAGAAGATCGCAGCCTTCATGTTAAGCCATGTAGCAGACAGGCCACCTCTCTCCAAGCACAGAAAGAAAGAGGGAGACAGGAGGAGGATGGAAGAAGACGACTGAGGGAATGTCGCAGCAGCAAAGTCAGGGTAAATAAGGCATGAGCCGCCCTGTTTCAGTCCATGCTTAAACAGAAAGCTTCGACTCAAGAGAGAACGACACACCTGCATACACATCTCAGTGGCATGTACCCAAACATAAAAAGATATCAAGAATGTTTTGACGGGGCAAATATTTGTATATGTGGCATTGCGAGAAAGAAGTAGATCTGTCGATGGGTTTATTCCCCCTCTACTGTTTTCTTTTTCCTTCCTCTTTGTAAAAAATTAAGCAAACGTCAAAAGTTTTCCACAAATGCTTTCAACAAAATATTTGAAATACAAAAGAAGATGATTTTAATATCTGGAAGAAAATAAAGATACAGACACATGGACGGAAACCAACGAAAGAAAATAAAAAAAAAACATGACAGAGATGCCGGTGCTAAGGTTTGCTGACGTTAGTGAGTTACATTCCCAACCCGACAGAAATCCAGTTAATCCTCAAACATGATGATGGACACAGCACAGATGCAAGTGCGTGAGCAAACACGCGCTATCAACATCCACCCTTGCTGGGAGGACTTGAAATGGGAGTTTCTCCAGCTTGATGGCTCTATCAGTTAAACCAGAGAGACCAGGCACTGAGAGCCGGAGAGATGGCCGCCAGATATACGAAAAGCTAAAAAACCCACTCAGTCAGACAGCCGGTCAGCCGCAGCCACTTCAGAGCTAGTCATCACCGATTTTATCAACACATCACAACAGGCACACTTAAAGCTTTTACCCTTCCCTATAAAGCACTCGGTCAGTGCGCTTCCTTTAGCTGCTGTGCAGCGCTAAATCACCCCTTTTTGAGTAATTTGGAACAACATCCCTGTTAAAGCAGATATGTTACTTTAACCCCCTACTGCTAAGTGGCCATCTACAATGTATTTTATACTGACACATCTTACAGCAATGACCCTAAAAAGCCATTAAGTCATTGAGTGTCTTCCTGGCTTCACTTAAAGTTACAGCTTTAGCAGCTCTGACTTCAACACCCAGAAACCAAACCATTTCAGATTTCTGTACACAGTGTTTAGCTTTCCAGGTAGCTTGGATCACTTTATACCTAATAATACATGGGGATGGAAAAATCTTTTCATTCTAATGTACAAATTGATAGTCAATTATCGTATTGATTTAATAAGTAAAAATGACAACTTTTTGTGGCTTCCAGCTTATAAAATGGGAAGATTTGCTGATATTATCATTGTAAATGTAATATCTTTGTCTACAGCCATGCTCCAGCGTACTTGGGCACAGTGGTGCTTTGAACCCAATGCTAACCTGCTCAAAAATAGATATACGTAAGTATTTTGGGGGCGGTGCTTATTAGGGTTCATTTTTGTGGGAACCATGAATTCCTCCACTAAATTTCATTGCAGTCCATCAAATAGTTTTAATTAGAAATTTCCATCTAGACAAAAAAAAGAGGTGGATCAACCTACCGACAAACCTACATTGCCCGCGTTGCACGCTGCTAACATGGCTAAAATGAATGAAGAGATTAAATGATGACGAAGTTATAAGAATTGTCTTATTTTGTCACCGGAGAAGATGTATTCCCAGTTCACCACACCCATTTACATTCATTGAGGGGATTCACAGGGTCTATATTAGCAGGGATGGTACGCTTATCTCGCAGCCTTGCCTTGTAATTAACACTAACGAGACATTTGTATTTTTATACTACACTTTTCTGCTGCAAGCTTTCAAATAAAATGTGACATGCCTTTGTGCGTTCCTGTCTATCTGCTGTGATGAGTTCTGCAAACAGCAGCGTGGATGATTCATAAAGGCAGGGGAGTCACTCGCTCACATCACCATCTTCCAAGGACGTTTTCTGGCATCACATGTGAATGGAAACCAAAAAAGTTGACACCCACCAACACCCACAGAGATGAGTTTGTGACGGTGTTGATTTCATACATATACCCAGATGAAAGGCGTGAAATATCTCGTAAGGAAATGCCAACTTGCTCCCTCTCTTCCTTACTTGACGTCTCTCAAACAACATGCAAGCTTATACACAAATGGATAAGGACAGATTCAGTATGAATGTTTCCATCTCTCTTTCATCTCCAACTTTGCATCCATCTCAAACTTCCTACCAAGGACACAGAAAGGAGACTAACTGAGAACCGCAGACGGCAACCAGATATTGAGACCTGATGCCGTCGCCATTGCCCATTTTCGGTTATTGTTTCCAACTGGGGATTGGAGTGTTGTGAAGGTCGGTGCAGCTCTTTTAGTAAGACTAGGGGTCCCATCTAAATTTAGACAAAGCCTGGCACCGACAGTGGGAGAAATAGAGGATCTAGAGGACGATGGTACAGATGGATTAAGGCAGATGAGAGGATGGAGGAGGAGAGAGGTAGAAGAAATGCGAGGACATGCACAAAAAAAAGGTGATAACGGTGTGTGAGAAGCACAAGAAAAACAGGAGGAGGAGAGAGAAGCAGGACGACGAACAAAAGGGAAGCAGGGAGAAGCAAACAGGATGAAACAAAGGACGGTTGGAGAAATGGAGCATGGTGTAGTGAGGGAAAGGGTGAAGCAGTAGAATAGAAGGAGCTTAATGGTCTTTGGTGGTGACTCAACACCAGCTCCTACCAACAAGCTTAACATTATCACTGTGTTAATCTGTTAATCAGTAGCCGGGAAGTCAGGACAAGCTGCAGTTTGTGATGACTGCCAAATGTAGACAATGTTAACCTACAGATTGGGCATTTAGCTGACGTCACTTACATATATAGTGGCACTATGTCCCCGTCCTGCTTTAATTGCTCACTGTCAGTGAGGGTTTCTTTTATGATTCTGTCTGAAAAACCGAACAAATAGTTCCACGTTATCAGAAATGCTGTCATTTGGTTTCCATGACAATACTTTCTTTCATGAAGCATACTTCCCCAAAAAACAGGACAACCGTGTCTACAGGACTCGGGTGTTTTCAAACCATATTCCAAGATGCATTGCTATGTACTAGCCTGATATCACCAGACTAATTCATTTACAATTTGTGATGGGCAATCTTAAGCACATTAAGGCTGGACTTGGCACAAAGCAGATGGAAAAAATAACACCTGAGCAAAAGAAAAAAAATGGAAACAGACTACAGCGTGCAGAGATGAGCTGGTATATTATGAGTTGGTTTATCAAATGTTTGCCAAATCCTGTCGTATGTCGGCAGTTTATTGTTATTCTTTTAAGAATATACTGTCCAGTTTGTTCAATACCGACCGCTAGCAGCTTCAACAGAAAGTTACACATCAGCTGCAGTCATCTTAATTGTTTTCGAATACAATTCGAACACGCCCCCATATAAGATAAACGGTTGTAATTGGTCCGGCAGATCTCAAGTTGCGTGATATCTGTCCAAAGGGAAGGAGGACTGAACGCATCTGCCAGAGCGAATAAAACACAAGACACTGTTGAAAGACTAGCTACCTTTCTGCAGCTCAAGTCACTTTGCCGTGGCTAAAAGTTAAATCTGGAAGTCGTTGCCCTTTTCTCATTGATGATTGTGGCTGAGTGGCCAACTTAATTATAATGCACCAGACAAGCAGAACATCACAGCATCAGCTCCTTTGCAAGCCAAAAAAGATCTTTGTCCTAATAAATGTCCCACTGTTATAGATGTTCCCATCTCGGGTTCAATGTGCTGTACGCACCCTTTTACAGTGGTCCATGCTTATGTGTTGATGTAATTCTCGTCTGGATTATGAAACTAAATGTTACGTGAGTGGTGATAGCCTTAAAGCTGGAGGAACGGGCTTCCAAAAATTCCAAAATAAGCAGCAAATCTGAGCGGGGAAGACGAATAAATCAAATGGTGCCGTCAAAAAGAAACAAAAATTGAACCCTCAGCTGCTTGGTAACCTGCACTACAGGACTGTGGTTGTACTGGTCAGACCATAGATGGGAATGCTGCCGAACGCCATCTGAGCAAACATTCTTTGGGTAAATGATGGTTGAATGACAGTTAATTATCGATTATATATACACAAATATTTCACTCTACTGAAAGCTGTCGGATGAGGAACAAGAGCCGGAATTGTGTTTCAGGCTATGTTGCCACATTGTGGGTTGATGTTCCAATGCCAGGTGAGTGAAAAACGGTTTGTGAGTATAAGTCTATATTTTAAAAAAAAAAAGGATCCGACACAAAGCAAGAGGTGTGCGACATTGCCTGTGTTTATTCTGAGCCCAGAGATTAAGGGCGTGTTCTGTCTGCATCTGTGTTCGTTTATCGACAACACACCTCATCATCTGTCTGCATCTGTCGGCTTCCCATCGGAGATAGGAGGAGTTACGTTTTGTCTGAGACACGCAAAGATTTTTTTTAAGATGCTTTTCTTTCCTCTGTCAATGGCTACGAAGGATCTTTGGTTTAAAAAAAAGTTCATCAGTCAGCTTACGTATCATATGTCACACTATGGGCACTTTTATCCAAAGAGCCATACAGCACAATAGAGGCCACCTCTGTTATTCTACCTGTGAAGAGATCCATTCATCTATAGTTTGAAATCAAAACACATCAGCTATATGATGCTAATTTTGCTTCGTCTCTGTTGTCAGTTGTTTGCTAACACTTAGACACATCCCAGGCATCGTATCACCTCGTCGGAATGGTTTGTTTGCATTGTTTTTTCCAGTTCCTGGCACACATTGTAGTGTATAATGAGCGGTTACCTCATAAAGCGTTTCCGCGACTAAGCTCCTCGGCGCAGGTGGACAGGGGGACAGCGCCAGAAGAGGGGGGAGAAGAGAGAGGAAAAAGACAGGGGAGGGGGAGGAAGAGTGCCACACCCTTCTCCATTCAGACTCTTAAAGGTTGGGCTGAAAGGAGATATGGCATTCAGAGTGGGAGATACCCACTGAGAGAAAAGGGGCTGTGTTTTCTTTGAACTGCAACTAGCATGTTATGCTAACTACTGTCCATACATTATACTTCGTATATCATCATACAGCCATATACAGTACCACGTAGTCCACATACTGCTTTGCATATGAACATTTTGCATTTCATGCGTCATTTACTGCATCTTGACATGGAATATAAGGCATGTTTTATGCATGTACAACATAGATGAGATCTACAAACAAAACAGCATGGGGCCTAAAATGGGATGTCCACCACAAGAAGCAAATTATTTTGTAAATGTAAATCTAGTAGCAAAAGAGAACATATCGACATTCCATGCGTCGGCCACTTCACATACTCTCACAAAGTCTTGTGTGATGTTAACGTTCTTGCTTCACCAAGATGTTTTAGCCTGACGTTATTTCTGCCTACAGGTGCTGCTAATGTGACTCAGAGGCGCGAGTGCTACGACAAACCAAAAGAGTCAGGTTGTCATAGTCTGCGCTGCTCGGGGCAGCATTGGCCCGGCACCCGTATCCCTTGTGACACCCCCACCTTTTTTAATTCTATCTCGTCTCTTCTCTCCTCGGTTCTGGGCGTGCCCTTCCTCCACTATACATTCACATGTAGTCTGTGTGTTTGTTAGTCATTCTACATCGCTTTGATATAGTGTATGGTTTTCAGCTAAGATGCATTTGTGTATTTGGTGATTTCAAACCTCAGTATTTAATTGTAAATGAATAAAAAAAAAGGGGCCGTTTGTGACAAGGATCTTGTCTGTTTGTCTCAATCTGTCAATCCAACAAGTGCCTTCCAGCTGCACTGCCTTTACCATATTCTATCCAATAAGGCTGAAAGGCACTACTTTAAGCGTGGAAAAAAGCTAATCCATTTTCCTCTCAGATTTTTGAACGCATGGAAATTATTTTTGGAGGCGAAGCCATTTCCTAATCCAGGCTCTGCTCTTGGCCGCAACTATTGAATATCAATTTTTTTAGGGAGAAAGTCAAAGTCAGACACTGCATCCGCAAAGTCCACTGTGCCTTTTCAACTCAAATAAGAAAGTCTCCTGTCACTCTAGTAAAGCCTGTTCTCAAGGGGGAGAGAGTCAGGATGTAAATACAACAGCCTGTGCTGACTACATGAGGCCGGTGCCAGAATGTGTGTGTTTTCAAGTGTCTGTGTGTCTCTGCCTGCCTGTCCCTGCCTCTCTGTCTCAACAGGGCTCAGTGCTGGCACACATGATGTCTTGGCTCCCCCCCCCCCCCCCCTTCTTCTTGGCGCTAAAGGCTCAGTGGCTAAAATGTCGTTGCTAAGCATGCAAGCACCAGTAAATTAGAGAGGGGATGATTGGAAATCATTCTGGAGTAGAGCTAGAGGGGGAGCTGTGTAAAAAAAAGAAAGAAAGAAAAGGAAGACAATGAACCGTCTGCAGTGCCCTGTGGACAGTTCATTTCAATCGTAGCAATTACTAAAACAACGTTAAACCGCTTGTCACAGCTTGAAGAAGGTCCTGGACCTGGTAAATAGGGAAAACAAGACAGCACTCATTTACCTTGTGTGTGTGTGTGCAATCACTCAGGCAAAACATGAATATAATACAGAATATTTCTATTCATGTACCAGCATTCACACTGCCAAATGAACAAGATTACTTCACACACACACACACACACACACACACACACACAGAAAACACCTTAGCGTCTAAAAATAACATCCATTTGGAGCCTTCTAAGGTGGCCATGTCAGGGACTCTGCGGGTTGCCTGGTGCAACAGAAAGACTCTTTTAAAAAGGAGGACATACACACAAAAGAGCCTAGAGAGAGGGACAGAGACAGAGAGACAAAGATGCCCTGCAGTAGCTTGTGTCCCCCCCCCCCCCCCCCTCTGTGGCTTTTTTAGTCGCTGTGACTATTTCAAGTCACTTCAGCCTCCTGGGCATGTGATGGCAGAGCTGTGAGGCAACTGTGAGATACAGACTGACCTGCATTCACACACAGTCAGCAATCAAACAGTAACCAATATATTCATATCACAAAGTGTACAGTATATGCAAGATGTTATACATTGAGTGAAGAAGAGAGGTTTTGAGAGGGCCTTGACTGTCTGTGTGTATATGACAGTCAGATGATACCAAAGGCTGGTATTTCTGTATATGCGTATGTGTGTATCGTATGTATGACCGTAGAGCATGCCTTATCTGCCAGTGCAGACACCAGAGGGTTCAGACTGTGGCAGGGTTTTGTTATTCTGCGGGCACCACCACAGAATAACAATGAGGGAGGAAGACACAGGAAACACCACGTATTGAGTGGGTGTTAGGGCATCGAGCCACACAGACGTGAGGATGTGCAAGACATACATTCATTCACCGGAGAACTAACCTAACCTTAACTAGAACCATTGTGTGACTTAACCCAACACAAGTTTGAAAATAAATGGTTCGTTTTTTTGGATGTTGGTTTTTGGCATTCAGGTCAAGAAAGCTTAGCAAGGGAAGAATGCCAGCCTTCTACGATCACGACTACGATTACATAATCACTCCTAAAGCTGCCTTATTTTCCATTGATTAGAACTCATTTGCTAATCTTTTTTATTTATTTTTTTAGCATGCAGTGTAGCCATGCAGCACTTCAAAAGCCCTAGCATCAGTTATGCACGACGAAGTTTTCAAAAGTAGTAGTTTAGCATTAAAATACACTTAAAGTACCAAAAAGCAGAAGTATGCATTGTGCTGAAAGGCCCCTTTCAAAATAATATATATATATTAGATTACAATTATCTATGCATTAGATGTGTCTTCATCACTTTAATGTTGCAACGGGCAAACGGTGGAGATTATTCTAATTACCTTATATACTGCTGGGTCGTTAAATCAAAAATAATACATCATCATTTATTAGTTGATTTATATTTTGGATGCTAACCAGCTGCTGACAGTAGCTTCATGTTTACCGTTAAAGAAAATAGGTATATTTCACAAAATGTCAAGCCTTTAAATAAAAAAAAAGCTTTTGGCACACCTTCACCTCCACTTTGAATGCAGTCTGGTTAAAATCCTGTGTTTGAGGTTAAACAAGTCCTTGAGATGAATGTGATGTCAGTCTTCTAACCTGACAGAGGAAATCTTATTATTCCTTTACAACATTCAACGACTAGGATCTTTCTTTTTTTCCAGCCTTTCAGTGTTTAATAATTGAAGCCAGGGAGCCCATTTGATATATTACAGCAATGCACAATCTTCTGGTGAGTAAAACACTTGCTCAGCTGTATACTTGGAATGTAATGGTAACTACAAAGGTGAGTAAACAGTAATCTACAGTAAAAAAATAATATACATTATATTAAAAAACAATTAACATTTGTTATGGTTGATATTTATGACAGACTTACAGAGTAAACTGGCCACAGGCGCATTCACCCTTAAATAGGTCACTGTGTGTGTGTGTGTGTGTGTGTGTGTGTGTGTGTGTGTGTATATATATGACTGAATCTTAAGCTGGAAAGATTGTCATAAAGCTTCAGAATGCTCTAAATATTCCACAGAGTTTGGTAAGAAAGGTGAGTCGGTTCTCCTTGGTGAAGATGACACACCATTCTTTAATTCGTGCTCGTTAGCAAAGGGGTGCCTCTCCCATTTTACGTAAGGCTTCGCCCACTGATAAGGGCAGCATGACATGGAAGTGAACCACAGTGCCATCGCTGAGCAGCACTAGACACACACACACACACACACACACACACACATCTACAGTACAGACTTTCCCTACATCAAAGGGAGCGACAGTGAGAAAGGCATAGGGATAGCACCGCTGAGGGAGAGTCGGACACAGAGAAAACACTGTGCTTAAGAGGAGGATAAGCGCCAAAAAAACACCGGTATTAAGTGTGTCTCCCTTAGGCCTTATAATGATTAAAGGATACAGAGAACGAGGACATAAAAGAGGAAGGATGGAAGGAATAAAAAGAAAGAAAGAACCCATGAAGGTGAGTGCTTTTCCTTCTGGGGTGCCTATTTTCACGCCTCATATTGATAAGGATCACGCACAGACGCTTGAGTCAAGGATCAAGCCTCGATAGAAATTACAGGCCTCCCGTTGCCCTTTAAATCCTTTTGAGAAGCAGAGATTACGCCTACACACGTGCTATCACATAACTCATGCATGCCTAACCTTTAGTGTTTTAATTGGAAGACATATAGAACTTTAGCTAAATAGATCCATAAAAAAAAAAGCTTTATTCTCACATGTTCCCACTCATATTGAAGTGATGAAGCAATCAAGCAACACACCTAGATTATGCAAGCTCACACCAGCCTGCCCAGTCTCAGTCGTACCCAACTTACAAGTGCAACAGCCTTGGAAATGAAACATACTGCTCAGTGCCCACACACACACACACACACACACACACACACACACACACACTGACCCACTCACATGCGTCAGCAAGTGAACCCCTACTGACAGTCGACATTATGACAGCGAATGACACAGAAGCGAGGCACAGTACGTAAGGGGGAGATGACTCAACCGAGGTGTTGTGAATGTCTGTATACTCCCACAGCAATTCTCCAGAACTCGTTCTATTCTAGTTAAGCTAATCCTTTATTAATATTAGTAATTCTTAAATTGTATCTAGTCCTAGATGAGTCCAAAATGATTCATCCGTCTTGTACCAATATCATTCTTAAAAACTGAGCTGGCGTTCTGGCTTTAAGACAAGATGGTGTTGAAGGATCTATATTCAATTAGAGCATCAGTGGCTTGGATGTTCATCTCTCCAGCAGAATTACATTGTTTCCCCATGCTTGGCCTCAATTAAGTGATTGTGCACTTCAGCTCCTCATTATCCCTGCAAGCATGTGAAATTAGGAGCTGGAGAAAAGGACAAGAACCCGAAAAACTGAAAATGACTCGAGTCTTTATTGGTGCTGTCACGACTGTAAACAAATGGCGGCCATCTTGTTTTGAAATGGTGCTGAAGCAGCGGTGCAGGGGACAATTTAATAATATGTAGAACATCCATTGCTGTATTTCATAGTGATCATATAATACATACACCAGTGTGAGAGTACATTTAATATTTTTGTGATAACACAATAGAGACATGGGTCATTGTAGTTTTTCAATTTGCAGGATACAAACTATACCGGCATGTCAAACAGTACGGTAAATATAAAGCTTCAACTGCCGGTTAGCTTAGCTTAGCACTAAAACTGGAAATGGGCGGAAACACTTAGCCTGGCTCAGTCCAAAGACAACAAAATCAGCCAACCAGCACCTCTAAAGCAAGTTTGTACACAAACATAAGTGTAAAAAAAAAACACAATTCACTGTTTTAAGGGTTATGTCCGATACTCCAGAAAGTTAGTGCTCTGAGACAATAAAATACCCTCTTTCCTGTCTTGAAGCTAAGCTAAGCTAACAAGCGCCTGGTTGTAGCCTTTTGTTTAATGGACCGACATTAAGAATCTTGTCATCTATCTCTCTGTGAGGAAAGGAATAAGCACATTTCCTAAAATATCAAAGGAGTCAAAATGCGTTTATTCTTACATTTTTTAAGAATGTCATATCTCAGTGATACTTATAGAAGGAAAATGAGTAGAAGTATATATTTCTTTTGAAGTCCACATTATTTTACCATTATCTTTTCCTTTACAAATCAAAGTTGATTTCCCATTAGAATTTAGAATTCCTACATTGATACAGTGGAGTCCAGGCCAAGCTTAGTTCAAGTCGCTGTTCCAGAAGACTCCAGAAATACACAGCAGATTACTAAAGGCACACTTGAACCTCCGGCTAACAAAGTAGTTGACACGTGATTGGATAGTGCTGCTGCTGGACAAACACGTGATTGTGTCCTGACTCGCCATGGCCATGTCAAGAGGATTTAATCAAATGCTGTACTGTAAGTGACTTCAGTCAATTCAACCATGCATGGCTTATAATTTACAAGGATTGTGTAGAACTGTGAAAATTAAGAGTGGCATATAGACAACTAAGATATACTGTATGGAATATGAAATGTGTGCAGCATATGTGAATATGTTTTGCCTACATGCTGAGGAACCACTCAACTGAAAACACGTTTTGGCCTCGATTCCCATAATGTACTGATCCGACACCACGGAGTACCTTCTGCTCTGCGGAACTCAACGCAGTCTTGTGAAGTTGCATCCGTATGAGACAAAACACTACGGTAACACCAGCAAACCAGTCCCCACACCTCCGGAGACAAGCAGGCCAAAGGTGTTTTGGTTTAGACAATGAATGGACACGATCTCATATCCACAAACGCGCACAAGCGAACATACAAGTGTCACACAAATCACTCAAGCGTGCATAAGATTTCCCAACAAAAGACCAGTTAATAGGAAGACATCTGTGCATTCAGCCAAACAAGAATACACACATGCAGACATGGTCACATATATACACTGTATACACACACACACACACACACACACACACACACACACACACACACACACACACACACACACACACACACACACACACACACACACACACACACACACACACACGCTGGGTATTCAGTTTCGGAGTCAAAGCGTTCATTGTTTGAAGTCCTCTTTGACGTCCATTTAAACCACCTAAATTATCTTTCTGGCCGACCTCTCCTCTAAAGAAAGCTTGGTAGTAATGAGACTGTCATTTTAAAATGCAGCATAAGTGATATTTGTTCAGTGGTCAAATGTGTGCAGATGTTGTTCCAGTCTATTTTGGGTAAACTAATGCACTTATTTCAACTAATAACATGCTATCCTTCTTTCAGAGTGCTTTGCAAGATGCTAGTGGGGGAAAACACAGAGCTGAAAACTCCTGATGTTATCTTTACAGTGACCTATTTCAATGAAACATCTAGAGGATGTTGGCGTTCTATTTATACAAGACGGATTGCATGAATTACTGGTGGGAGTACTGTGTTAAAAGCACAACAATCTGTGGAGTTTAAGAAAACTGTAGTTCTTACCTCTCCTAAATGGGGAGTAGGATTAAATCCACAAAGATTGCAAACTGTCTTCTTGCACATGGTGCACAAGCTGTAGTTGGGCGTGTCTGCTGATCCAACGTTCAGCTCCACATTACAGAGGGGGCAGCTTCCCTTTGCTGTTGAGGCTGGGACAGGTGCAGGTGCTGGTTTGGCTGCTGATGTCTTCTCTTCCTGCTCCACAGAAATGGTTCTGAGGGGTTTCCTGGACTTAGCAGGTGGGGTGTCAGGAGCAGAGTCCGAATCAGGAGGAGACCCAGGAGCAGAGAATGGGGAGTCAGGTGGTGAGCCGGGGCCAGAATCCAGAGGGGAACCTGGTTCTGAGTCTGGCGGCGACCCAGGTGGAGGTGCCTTCTCGTTCTCTCCAGAGACAAGATTGGTGGCTGAACTCAAGAATGACGATCCAAAGCTGAACATCTGAGAAGCAGCAGCGGGAGGTTTTGCTGATTCTGTCAACCCTCCAAAACCTCCAAACAACTTCCCAGCCACCGACTCCTCCTGCTTTGGCGCGGCCTGCGCTTGAGGCTTCGACGATTCCATCAAGCCACCAAACCCACCAAACAGTTTCCCTGTAACGGACTCGGCAGCCTGTGAAGCAGACGCAGGAGCTTTGGCGTCTGTTAAGCCTCCCAGACTGATACCTCCCAAGCCCCCAAAAAAGCTGGACTCCTGTTTGGCTTTAGCTGGAGACTGCTGTGGACTGGACTTTGGCTGGATGGGTCTGCCCGTCTTGGGGTCAATCTTGGGGGATCCCCCCAATGAGGAGCCGGGGGAAAGCGGTCCAGGAGAAGTAGGACACGGGGATTTCTGCCTCGGTGTGGTTGGCGGCGTCAACCCTTGGTCGGTAGTACTCTGCTGCTTTATCAGCAGCTTGCCAGGCTTGCCAGGCGCCTGTCTCTGGGGCGAGGGCGGGGCCGAGCCTTGTTTGGGTTTTGTCATGCCAGGGGGATCCATACCTCCCATCGCTCGCTGCATCTGGCAGTTCAGACACAGCCACTCTTTACCCTATGCATGAAACAAAAAATGGGTTAGATTTGACTGAAACAAATTTCCACACTCTTCATCAATGGCATGTGTAATTATAGGATAAACACAGGCAAGCATAGCCAATTAAATCCCTAAAATACCCGTTTTCTTTTTGTTTAGCGTAAAATAAAGACAAATTCAGAGACTTGTCCACTAATTAGTGTTTGAAATGATGTTGAATCCTGTTTTCTCTTGCCAAATTGTTTCTTTAAACGTGAGAGAATTTAAACAGTAAATACTAATAAGGAAAAAAAACAAACATGTATATTATTTATTTGTTTTTTCTGCATATGATTATTTCAATTCAGCAATAAAAGTCTGTTAGCAGAAAGGCAAATACTACTCATGTATCAATGATGTTTTTCCTTCATTATTAGAGGTACTGTAAATATTAGACCATTGTAAACAGTTGCATTTTATTATTTTATTATCATTATACATATTGAGAAGAGGCTGTAGCAGAAGGAAGCAGTCATTCTGCTGTGCTGTAATCATGGCCCACCAGTGTTTACCGTCCATGTGTGACCGAGTGTCGTCACAGGCTGGCACAGTATCTTCCTGTGGCCATGACATGAGTCACCTTGATCAACATTCCCTGTGTCCATATGGTCCCTCTGTTCCTCAAATTCTGCCTCTCTTATGAGCTGTATTCCCTTTGCTTGGCTCAGAGAACACACAATATGCTGCTAACAGGCTAGTGCGTCTTGGATTCAACAATACAGTACAATACATACGTGGTCTTATTGTTTATTAATTTAAAAACATGCAAATCTTCAATAGTTTATAGTACAGTTTGACCTTTTTTGAGAATTTTCTCTCTCTATGTCACAAAATAATGTCATGATGTTGATCTTAGTCTGAATATAGCTTTAATAACCTTTTAGGATTCCATTTTTGCAGTATAATGTGGATTGAGCAAAGAGAAATGATATTTCACAAACATACAATTTAATAATGTGTGACCTTTCATACCCCTGACATCAATAACGTGGTCTCTCTTGTGTATTATTAGATGAATGCCAGTATACCCAGCAACTTATTGAAGAAATGAGAAAGACTTGTACAACTTTGAAAAGAAAACAAAAGAAGAAAAAAACAATCACTTACCGCTGAGTCTGGGGGGCTGAACCCACAGAGGCTGCAGACCTGGTTCTTACACTCAGTGCAGTTATTGTAATTAGGTGGGTCCTTAGACCCAATGTTCAGCTGGGTGGTCTTACACAGTGGACAGAGTCCACCTCCGGGCTTTCCAGCCCCCTGCTGACCAGGAGGACCTCCACTCTTTGCTGGTTCTCCAGGATGAGCCCCAGGGCCTGGTGGCCCTTGCTGTTTGGGTCCAGGCTTCCCAGGTCCTTGTTGAGGGGGTCCTCCTTTTTGCTGGGGAGGGCCACCCTGTTTGGCGCCTTGACCTGGTGGTCCTTGACCTGGTGGTCCTTGAGCTGGTTTGGGGCTCTGTTGCCCTGGGTGTCCCTGGCCTGGTTGACCCTGACCTTGCCTGGGGGCCTGCCCAGGGGGTCCTTGGCCAGGAGCACCTTGGCCGGATTTGGGCCCCTGGCCTGGTTGTCCCTGTCCTTGCCTGGGGGCCTGCCCAGGGGGTCCTTGGCCAGGAGGACCCTGGCCTGTTTTGGGTCCCTGGCCTGGTGGTCCCTGACCTTGCCTGGGTCCTTGGCCAGGAGGACCCTGGCCTGGTGGTCCCTGACCTTGCTTGGGTCCTTGCCCAGGGGGTCCTTGGCCAGGAGGACCCTGGCCTGGTGGTCCCTGACCTTGCCTGGGTCCTTGCCCAGGGGGTCCTTGGCCAGGAGGACCCTGGCCTGGTGGTCCCTGACCTTGCCTGGGGGCCTGCCCAGGGGGTCCTTGGCCAGGAGGACCCTGGCCTGATTTGGGTCCCTGGCTTGGTGGTCCCTGACCTTGCCTGGGTCCCTGCCCAGGGGGAACTTGACCTGGCTTTGGCCCCTGTCCAGGAGGGCCCTGACCCTGTTTCGGAGGTCCTCCCTGTTGTGGTCCCTTTGGACCTGGCCCTTGCTGAGGGCCCTTGCCTGGTGGCTTTCCTCCTTGCTTGGACTCAGATGGTGTCGATGCATCTCCCTCTTCCTCATCCCCAAATAGTCCAAACTTGGGGATGTTGACAGTATCGCCCATGGAGGATATGGAGGAGGAGACAGAGGAGGTCATAGATGACACAGCACTGAGGGGGTTGGCCCCGCTGAGGAAGCTGGATCCAAACATGCCGGACGACTTGGCCTCTGGGTCTTTTGGCTCCTGCCGGAATCTGGATTCAAAAAGGCTGAGGGACGAGGGGCTGCGACCCGGTGTGGGCTTGCCAGGTGGACCCTGGTTGAAGGCGTCTACAGTTCGACTCTTACTGAGACCTGTAGGGCCCCTGGAGGCCCCTACCTGCTGGGAACGCAGAGGGGTATCAGATTCTGATGTTCTGAAAAACAGAAAAACAGAGACAGTTTTTGTTAGCACTGCTTTTATTGCTATTGTTGATTTGTGTTTACTTTGGCAATGTGACAAAATTGTATAAGCCAAATCTATACCAACTCAACAGCAACAGCTAAATAGCAAAAAAAACAACAGGCCCAACTTTTAATGAAATACACTTTACCCACCTCTTCCCTTAATGTGCCACTGTAATTAGTTTGATGGTGATCAAGCTCATGAAGACTACAACTTGAATCTCTCTTTTGGCTGAAATAGTATTATTAGATACTCAAACAAACACATCACTCATGCTGTCTGAAATAAATTAACAAAGTATCAGCAATGTAGTATTTGTAATGCATGTACTATTTTACCATCTCAAAAGATATTGCTCAGGATGTTTACTAACTCATCTGCTTCTACTGAAGCTTCATTGTGCTAAGTTAAGGCCATAGAACTATCTCTTTGTTAATATCAGGGCCTTTCAACACATCAGTGAACACAGAGTGTGTAGCTAGCATGCCCTGGGGGTGACGCTGAAAGGAAAGTGACTACCGCTGAATGACATGGAGTGTGGATCATTGAGATAGAAAGGGAAATGCTCGCCTCCATGAGGGTAAGCTGAGACATCTTTGTCAGCTCAGACTGAGAGGCAACATACACAACCTACACACACACACACACACACACTGCTAGGCACACGCGTGAAAGTCAACGGGATCCTTCGAGAAATGCATCAACGGGCTAATGCTTTGTTATTGTATGATGATGTGTGTACGCAACATACAGACCTAGTGGTTTCTTATGCTGCTGTCTGAAAGTCCCTGGTGCTTCCGCCATTACGTCTGAGATAAATTACATTATGTGGCAATAAAGTTTAATGCTGTAATGAAAACAGCATTTGATTATGTTTTATAGTGAGCACTGAGTAATACAAGACTATGCATGGTAAGAGCCTGGAAAACGTTGTAAGCAGTAGTGTTGCAATGTCCCCGCTATTGGCCCAGTCCACTGCAGCGAGGAGTGGGGGGGGGGGGGGTTTCTCAGCACCACGCACAGCAGCAGTAGCAGCAATGTGTTTCAGCACCATGGACAGCGACCAGACTCCAGGACCGATATCTCGACAGAATACTATGAAATCCGACAAAACTAAAATGAGAAAGCAGCAGGAGGGAAGCCTAGACGGATGACATTAATGCTGCTGTTCTATTTATAGTCATATTAATATTAATGCACCCCCCATCCCTAGCTCAGTTATAAATAACATTTCTCCCCAATTGGGGCCAATTAGCGGTACCGCACATTGTGTCACGTTATCAGATATCGAGGGATCTTGCTCTATTGCCTGAGTAACATTCACATCTGAAGCATAACGGAACAGGCATGTATTGTTTTCATTGGCAGCTTTCTACCTCCCCCCATCCACAAAACAGCACATTTTCCCACGCAACCGATATAAATCCAACGTATGCGAAATCCTGAGGAGTAAGTAAGTCGAGAGTCTGATTGGCAATATTAGAGAGCGGGTACACAGCCGATTAGGGTAGCGGCATATGTTACTCTTGAGTGTTCAAGCGTCGTTCGGATGGGTATAGGGGAAGAAGAAAAAAAAGAAAAAAAAACACTGGGCACGACAGATTTTCTTACCCAGCAGGCATTTCGAAAATTTCGCACAAATACTGGAGGTGTGTCTCTTACTCTCTGATCTCACACTGAGACACAAACCGTGGACACCGATTAAAACCATTCACCATTTCAGACTGATTTCACACCTCAAGTCTGGAGAATCACCGTATAGCGAGCAGCTACAACGAGGGCTGTGCGTCCATGCAAAACAGGATACACAACGAGATAATCAATTGATTATTGTTTTTATTTTTTTTGTTATGCAGAGTATCAGATGTTAATGATAATCCATTACAGTGAGCTCTAAGAATAGAATCATTTCTTGGCGCGGATGGAAGGATCAAACATGGGCGTGAACGAGCTCTCTGCCTCCTTACAGCATCTTTCCAAATGATGCTTCACGCTACCACAACACATCCACCCGTTCTCTCGCGCGTATCACAGCCGGGGTTAGTGTGGATATTTTAGGTGCATCAAATAAAATAGAAATGCTGGTGAATATAGCCCTGCCTTCGTGCAGCTGCTGCGCCTCCGGGCTGCCTGCCTTGCGCCCTTGACATCGCCGCGGCGAGCTGCCTCCGCTGCTCCTCGCTGAGTTCACTCAGGTTGACCGGAGTCCCATCGGGGACCCGGACGAAGCCGCCCTTCCCGTCAGGTGCCAGACCCTCTGGTAGCCCAGACGGCGGCCCTTCGCCTCCTTCCAGGCTCGCTTCGTTCCCCATGATCGACCCCTCCCGTCCCTGTATTCGGATCAATGTAGGATCCGAGCCGTCTCCGCTGTTTTTATGTCCAAAGCGCGCAGCGAACACGGTGTCCCTCGGTGTCTCGAAGCATCTCGGATGGTTTTATTCTCAGCGGTTATTGTCCTTCCATGTGCGCTCCCTCCATTTCCCTCGTTTCTCCTTGTTTTTCTGTGTCGCGCATCTCTGCAGCTGTACGCGCACCACAGTCACCACCGTTTTCCGTGAGGGGGGTCTCCGTCTTACTATTGCTCACAGTCACAGAACATGGTTTCCGGTAGGTTTTACAAAATAAAATCCTAATTAGATGGCATTAACGTAATTGTTCCGTTTAAAGACATTGGGGGAAAAGAATAACTACATAATGTACAGCCTGCAATTAACAGACAAAATAAAGACAGTGGTACTTGCATGCACAATATAGCATACTACTACACAATTAAGAGGTATAGGTCGTATACCAGATGAGCGGAACACAATTCACTGGGAAAAAAAAATCGGTTCGAGTTTTGCGCCACCATTCTAGCACTTCATTCATTAAAACCT
The DNA here is from genome assembly GCF_023349555.1 of Cebidichthys violaceus. Classification (NCBI taxonomy): domain Eukaryota; kingdom Metazoa; phylum Chordata; class Actinopteri; order Perciformes; family Stichaeidae; genus Cebidichthys; species Cebidichthys violaceus. Next base: position 12,040,961 of record NW_027176384.1, read on the forward strand.
CTAATGTAACATTTTGAGGCATTTATATTGAAATCAAACTCGTCTTACTTCCGTTCCGTTCTATGTAACGCACATCCTCTCGACTCCTCCGCTCACCGCGCATGTTCCGCTTAGTGACAGGTGATCAGAAGACATCAGCGGAGGAAAATATGGTTTTTAAAAAGGGGACTTCCTGCGCTAAATGTGTCTGGTTTGATTGCTTATAATAATCGATGCTGATGGGAACACAAAGGACAGGTTGGAACACTGAAGCTTTTCTTTTTTGTTTTCATGTATTATGGCTTTAAAGTGGAAAGAAGAGAGTTGTAGATATTGTTTGTAGGTCAAGTATCTGGGGCTCAAGCGAAAGGCTTATACTGTATGAGCACACACACACACACACACACACACACACACACACACACACACACACACACACCACCTCTCCACATACAAAGTCTCAGTATTGGGATAGCACAGGATGAGAAATTATAATAAATAACTATGTGCATTTGTATCCATCCTGACCAGATCTCAGAGCAACAAAAAAACGTTCGAACAATCTCATTCAAAATGCCATATATCTTATTTTAGGGGAAATTGCGACCATAAAATATTCAAATACACAGATAAAACATCTGCGAAGGGCTTCAGATGACTCATAGCATGAATAATATCTCTGCTTTGTTCTTTTTTTTTTTCTCCAGTTGGCATTTTATATCTAAATCCTTTATATTCTCAAATATGTTAATGTGCAGCTGAAGGCTGGCAGAAGCATGTGCGGAAATCAATTTGGCTATAAATTACAATGAACTCTTTATCTCTCGTCTGCTGCTGTTCTCTTGGAGAACCCTGCCTGCGATCCAATGAGTGTAATCATAAAGGAGCACCAATGAATAGACAACACAGACGCTGCGGCGTGTTGCATTACCAATATGTGTACATCAAAACTAAATAGTACAGTGCAAATGTCTTAGATCAGCCCACATGCTGAAAATGACAGCAGAACAAACCTACAGTATATTTAGCGCCACTGTACTGAGAATATGCGCAAGCAGTCACCAGATCCAGCGAGGAGGATATTAAAATACGTCGCCTCTGCTGTACATCAAGTTGATGTGCCGCAATCTGACAGCGAGTGCTCATTTGCTCTGTTGTCTGTGGAGCTCTGGGGCAGATGTGTCCTCTGTGCACCCAGCTCAGAGCCCTCGGTACCTGGGCACGGGTGGGGAGGAAGACCGGGTGACTAATCTGTATCTCAGCTAAAAGTTCAATATTTAGTCGTTTCCATCCTTTTTTTTCTCCCCCTTACTACATTAAAAAACATCTGAGTAAAAAGCACCAAGAACTATGTGACACTACAGATACAGCGCTTTGAGCAGTCGGAAGACTAGAAAAGCGCAATACAAGTACAGTCCATTTACCATTCCGGTCTTTATGCTAAGCTAAGCTAACCGTCATCTGGCTCTGCAGTGGCTTCTTCTCATCCATCTTCTCAGCAAGAAAGAAATATATTTCAAATTGTCCCTTTAATACAGCAGAGCTGGTCAAATGGTCGTGTGAATATGTCGTTGACCTTGTTGCGGGGCCACATGGTTCAAATTTCAGCTCCACTATTTGCTTTATTTCTCCCAGCTATCATATTGCTTTTCTTTGAACCGCACATTTTGAATACTATTTTCTTGATCCCAACCTCCTCTACAGTACTTTGCGTTCCTATATATAGATATGCCTCATTTTTTTTTTTTTTTATAGTTGTCTCCCTCTGTCCTTTCAGTTCTCCTTATTCTCCTCAGTGTGTGTCTATGTGAAGGCAGAGGTGAGTCTTGGTTTCCGTCTTCAGTGACATACAGTGGTTGTGTAGCGATGGCTCTGCTCCTCCCCTTCTTCCCGCTGATCGCTGAAGCGTGGCCTGATTGTCTCTACGCTGTGAGGCGGAAGCAGCCCGTACATGCATGCTCGCTCTCTCTCCCTCTGCATCTCACCCACACGTTCACATAAACACACTGACTGAAGCATCCAGCCGTGCAAAGCAAACGCATTCACCCGGACAGACAGACGGACGCACACGCACACACACACACGCACAGGTGTAAACACACAACATCAAACACAGGCCTGGGGACAAGCACTCTCTGAGGCATGTGCAAACCCTGCAGTTTATACAGACACACACACACACACACACACACACACACACACCTGCATACAGTGTACACAGAGTAGACTCACAAGTACAACGCTATCAGGGCCCTTTAAACATATTTCTGTTTTCGAGCAAACAACACAATGAATTTGTAGCCGTTATTAAAACGTACCAGTGAAGGAAGAAGTACTCAGATCCCAGATAAGGATGCCTTCAAAATTCGACATAATGTACAGCAGTATACGGAAAAGTAAAAGTACTCATTTAGCAGAAGAATGACCCCTGTGACTGATATATTATCATGCGCGTCATTATGGAATTATTACTGACGCATCAGCGGGGTCACAGGCCAAAAAAGGTTGGGAATCACTGGTTGATCTTTATTGATGCAGAGTAGATTTTTCAGCAGATCATGTTTACAAGGTTTCCTTCTGAAATGTAGTTTAATAGAAGTATATTAAGTTCAAATACCTTAAAACTGCACATAAGTACAGTAGTTACTTCCCACCTCTGAATGTATATTTGACATGTACAGCTTGTGTGAGCTGTATTTGTTCCGTGGAGCCTGGTCAACGTAACTTGAGGCTGGTAACCGGATAACACACACTGCACCGTGTTCATTAAATTTGAATACTCAGCTGGGGTAACGAGGCGAAGCCACTAACAAAGGCAATTTATTTTGCTGCTGCAGAGATCGGTGGCAGTTGAACTACACAAGTACGAATTATTTCTTCCTAAATACAACAAGTTGCAGGTTTACCCAACAACACAATTTACCCAAAAACACCTATGATACCTTTTAGACATAAATGTACCACAACGGCTCTGTCTCCCCTGTGAGAAGGTTGAGTTTCTGTCTCAAACAATCTACTGGAACCTTCCCTGTAGAGCTTTAGCATCATAATCCTCTCTTCTGTCCAGAATCAAGCGGTTACTTCATCAGAAGACAAGCGAAAATGAGTGACATACCTTCACTTGAGTGCGTTACGGGCAGGAGTTTGTATCCTCGACGTCACCGTGTGAGGAGGTGAGGCAGCTCCCTGGTGACAGCGTACTTGTACGCGATGTTTAATTTCTGGTATATGAGGACTGAGCCGTTCTCATCCTCATTACCAACCTGACACTCGCCTAACGCCGCCCCTCAATGCCAATTTCTCCGAGACGCTGTGGACTAAAAATACCTTTAAAGTCATGGAGGCTCCCTTCCTTACCTCACTCAATCTTACTATCCACATGGCTGCGCACAGGCGCACCTGCTGCCAACACACACACACACACACACACACACACACACACACACACAAGCTGTGACACAAAGACACACTCATGCACAGGCATAAGAGGTCCCTCTAATCCTCTTTTCTTCTGAGAGATGGGCCAATCACACAGTGCTCTGCGATGTAAGCTGTTTTTTCTGTACACACAGTGCATTAAGTCCTGCTGTAACTCTCTGCTGTAGTTGAGGGTCAAGCTAACTCACTGGCAATCAACTGAAGCAACAACAACAACAACAAAAACGAGAAGAAAAAAAAGGTTTCCAAATCAATTATTCATCTGTTGCCAAACTCGATTTTACCCTCAGAATACTTTCTCCCACAGCAGACACAAAAGGTGAAGCCCCAACTCCACCATCTGTTGAGCCCAGGAAACACAAACCAATGAAGTGGATGACAAATTTTTTTGCAGTGAAATTTTCAAAAATTTCACTGCATGCAGAGGCAGTTTCCTTCCAGCTAGATTCTCTGTGAATAATTGTCCTCGCTCCCTGAAGACAAACAAAAGGCGTCCGATTCCGGTACTCAACACAATGCCGGCGTTGTACAAGTCACTTTTGTTTCATACAAATACACAGCAAGTAACAAATACACAAGGCACCAGCATGCGGAGTCAAGACGAAATATGCGCTTCGAGCTGCCGAAAAGCTCGAATTAACGCTCGTATCTGAGATTTAGTGACATGAAGTGTGTCGAATATGTCCGGCGGCTCAACAGCTCCTCTGTTGCACATCGCCTCATCTGCAGCTCCTCGTCATGAGCGAGGTGGCTTTAATAGAAAAAAGGTGCACGGAGTAACCAAAGGAACATGTTCACTTCTCCTGTCAGTCTAAATCAATGGAAGGAAGTCCTAAACATGTACCTATCAAGGATAAAGATCAGCATTTTCGGACAATGAAACGGTATTTAGTGTCTGTACGATTTCTGTTTAAGGAGGTTGTTGTGGTGCATGGGTGAAGGGCGTGGAAAGGAGATTTTAACTGGGAACTTAATAGGATTTACTGGTCCCAGTCCGGAAGCCAATCTCCAAAAGCCACTAGTCCAGTGGCTGATTGAAGCTACAGCAGCATGCCAAGGAAAGGTGCGGGGGTAACTGTGAGGTGAGAACGAGGTAAAACTATCGGTGACCAAATACACCCATAATTGCAGTTATACGTCTAGAATCTAGACGGTAGCCACAGTGACATGCCCGATTTAACTGTAGCAATTCTCCAGGCTCTCTTTTTCCTCACTGAGATCACTCAGATAGTGTGACAGTTCTCCGATATCTTGTTCCTTGCAAGTTTTCATTCCTGTGAGTATACCAGACAACTTCTTTGTCTTTCCAATGGAGGCTGCCGGTGCTAATTAACACGGGGGTTGTTTGTTTTTTTTCCCCCACAGTGCATCGCACAAAAGCTGCTGCCAGAAATGAAAACACATCACCGTTGAAAGGCTCACCTAAAAACCGGGGTTTATAAAAAGAGCCAAAACCTGCCTGCAAGAATGGACATTTGCGCTTCATCATGGTGTTATAGCTCACATCTGACTCATGCAATTCATTTTCTTCGGACAAATGTGACATTTGAGAGAACCCTTTCAATGCTTGGCTCACCAGTATAATGGATTTGTGTTGTCTCCTCATCACCCACTCTTACTCCACACTCATTTTTTTCTAAGTGAATTGACAGCAGCTGACATCCTTACTAATGCTGCTCCGGGGGTCTAATGGGGCCGATTCATCAGAAGTGGAAGCGGACTAAGAGGAGTCCTTCAGGTGAAAGAAAATAAGATTGTTTTAGAAAGAAACGGGATGAGAGATAATGTCAAAGTAATGCGGTCTGAATGCCGATCGAGTCATAAACAACCCCACAGCTCATGAATCATCAACGACACACACACACACCTGTTGTCAAGGTAGTGCGTCATTGCCAGTGACTTCATCACTTGGCAACAGGGGGGTAAGTCCCTTGAGTTAAGCTAGACTAAACACAGATCAGTCACACCGACGGCAAAATGTGAGCACATACAAACAAGACACGAAGCTAACGAAGGGTTTACATCAAATAGTCCAAGGCCGACTGTCTCTACAGGGCTCTGCAGTATCCAAATGCTGCCTCAGCTTTAAATACATTTTTTTTTTGACTTGGAACGTAACTAAAAAGTGACGTTTAGACCAGAAAGCTTCGGCAGTCCATGATGATTTACCAAGTCCTTGATCGTTACGCTGCAGCCCAGAGTGAATCAGTATTCTCTTCAGAGACGGACCAGAATAGGTCATTGATCGCCTCGTCAATCCCAAGGAATCAGTGAGCGGAGAGGTCAAACCGGTGGGAGTCACTTTTATATCCCTCCCCGCGCACGAGCCTGCTGCACTGCTGCGTAAGGGTGTCTCCGTTTATGACTCCCAACCTTGTAGCTCGGTGTTGAGGAGGCGGGATCACAGCCATAAATCAGGACTTCTTAACAACGAGTCGAGGAAACAGCACTCCCAGAGGGCACGGTCTATAAAAGTGAAACCCCAGGGAATATATGTGCAGGGGAGACAAAGCGCTTGGTTATGTAATGAAAATGAGAGGAGCTTTTATTTTAGTCGAAATAGATATACTTTGTAGGTCAGTTAATGTTATTTTAAAAAGGGGACTGTATGTAAGTTATTGGTGTCGGCAGAGAGGTTGAACCTTGTGTTTCACTTTTGAAAAAAAAAGAAGAAAAAAAAAAAAGGAAGATCCTCCACAGCAGTAATAGGACTTCAGCTAATGATTATTTTTAGTTTCTCCATTTATTGGTTAATCCTTTGGTCTATAAAATGTGAGAAAAAAAAAGATGTTTCCATTATGTTTACACATACTTTGCTGCCCTATTTGACCCGTCAGGGGAAGGCAATAAACGAGAAGGCAAAGGGAGTTGCACCTGCATCACAGTTCTGGCTCAGCGGGGTTGCGGTCTTGACGGAAAATGTCATCGAGCACCAAGGAGGGCTGCTCTGTATCAGATCCCTCCCCAGTTGCCATGGTTTCTGCAGCAGCTGCCACTCACCAACAGCGTTCCTAATTATGGGATCACTTGAATATTAGTTCAATGGACATGACAGTTCCCTGCAGAGCAGTGCAGCACACCTACAAAGCCTACAGCTGCAAGCTTCCACTTCACGTATACGTTTGTGAACTTTATGAGTCACCACTTTTTTTCTTTTTTTTTTTTACAGCAGCTCAAAAAGGAGAGAGAGAGAGAGAGAGAGAGAGAGAGAGAGAGAGAGAGAGAGAGAGAGAGAGAGAGATTACCAGGGAAACCAGGAAGTGAGAAAAGATGGAGTGATGAGGATAGGGGTGTTTTGCGATATACCGGTAAAAAAATGAAATATTCATATACACATATGATAATATCAGGGGGGAGGGGGCAAGCAGTGAGTTCAGCAACCTGCTGTGTCCTCCTCTCGGCTTGCCCACACACGTGATTTCCCACAATCCTTTGGGCTTGCTCCTGGGCAAGAAAGAATGAGTGAGCTTCTGAATAGAGCCTATTTTCAAGAGCAGTGAGAAGCTTTACACACACACACACACACACACACACACACACACACACACACACACACACACACACACTTTTTCTCAAATACGGCGTCATACATTTCAGATTGAATAGGGAAATTCAAAATGTAAACAAAAACATTTGCTTTGGAATTAATTTACTAATCAATTTAATACAGTTTGCTATAATAATCATAATGCCTTTGAAATGCTGAATGTGCACGTATCCTACGCCAGCTAAGTTGTTGTTGAGAGTCTGCTGTAAAAAATAAAAATAAAATAAAAGTAGCTGTGAGGAGCAGAAGAAGGGGAAACGCTTCAGACAGTGAAGAAGCTCCCTAAAGCAAAGGACACAGTAATAAAACCCTCCAATATAATGGTCCAGACAACTCCTTTCTACGGCTCAACAATGTGTATTCTTTAAGACTGAGACAGACACACACACACACAGGACATTCAAGGACAGTCGCCATGGTAACAGTGCCAGCAAATTCATAACAGGTGTGCGAATCTTGAGGGCAGTGGACGTGATTGCAGCACTCTAATCACTTCAGCTGACATGCATGCGCACGCACGAGCACACAGTCCCTGAGAAGAAGGGTCATTGTGGCCGACTGTGAAAGGAAGACATTTCTGTAGAAATATTACACGTGAAGACGTTTCAGCTTCCACTTCCTTACCACAAGAGTCTGATGGGCTTTGACAGACCAGGCTGCACGGGCAGCCAGACAACAGTGGCCTCTGGTGGTTCCTCATGAGAATCATCGTTGTCTCTGCAGGCCAGGCCACAGTCCCCTTTATTGTTTGAGTTTACAGGCCTTTTATAATGGAAGACATTTTGACCGATTCAAAATTTCATGTCGCTGATTGACTTTCAGGGTGCTGGTATTGTGCATGCTTGGTTCACCGTCACGGCTTACTGGGACACTGTGCACCTGTGCAAAGTCAAAATGTCTGTTGTGTCTGCCGAGAACAACTGCAAACTACCTTGAATAATAACTGCAGGATAAAGAAAGGTATCTGCTGAGCACAACAGCAGGTGAGTGTACTTTTTATTTATTTTTGTAATTAGTTAAGTATGTTGGTTTTCTTCATTAGCTGTAACATGTTGGTTCATTTCAATTACGGACGACAACAAATCTCACTTACCTCTAGCCGTGCAGATAGTTTTAGATTCATGAGCCTGTCTTGAAACATATCCATCTGTGAGATGTTTTTTTTTGCCTCAATGAAAGTAAATCCATTCTCGCAGCACTATACAGATTACATTTTAACAATGTAAGAACACCGAGGCCCCTTTTTTTTTTTTTTTTTTTTTTTCCCATAGCAAACATGTTGACCCCGGCACGGCAGGGCCAGCACAGGTGAAACGCATCGTCTAAATGACGTCTCACTTCTGTCAAGTGTCCCAGTGAGCCAGAATGTGCAATACCAGGCTCCTGAACCAGGCTCACCTTCATGGGCTGCAGCGTTTTCTAATAGTATCAATTTCACCTGTGCTTTTACTGAAATGACATGTCCAAATATCTGCTGTGGGGGAAAAAAAAATACGAGTTGTAAATGTCTTTTCATTCAAAGACAGCATGTCCTGTGAATTACGCAGCGTAATGGGGGACGGTGTTTCTGGAAAGACACGTTGCACACACAATCCCATCAGCCTCAGCTGACGGCCTTTTGTTACCAAATATTAGCATTTTAACACGCTAAACTATGATGGTGAACGTGATCAACGTTCCTGTTAAACGGCAGCGTGTTAGCCTTCATTCTTGAGCACGCTGAGGTTGGCGTTTAGCTCAATCCAGACTCACACAGCCGTCGGCGAGGCTGTAGATTATTATTTTGATCATTTTTGGATTATTTATCATTCTGGTGACAGAAAGTGTTCCAGATGGTGTTTCTTCTCTTGCAGACTCTCCGATCCTGTATGTGCAGCTGTGTTTTTCGCGTACGTTTGTTCTCGTATAAAATGAAGTGCAGCTGAGGACACCGTGTGCAGGACGTTTTTTTTTTTTTTTGATTGAAATGACTGAAATGAGAACAAATGGACCTTTTTTTTTTTTTTTTTTTTTGTAACGGAGATGTTTATTTAGACAACTGAATGCATGCCAGAAAGAACTGTGCTACAGCAGCGGTAACTTTCAGCTCTCTCACTTTACTAACTCTGAGGGAGAGACCCGAATCGGGGACACACCAAACTTTGGAGTATTGGTAGAGAACACGATCTGCTCTAAATTATTGCATTGACACATTACTCTTGTCATGTATTGAGGGGACAGGGGACATGGGTTCCATTGTTGAGTCGAAGTTTAAGGAGCTTGGATCTTAAACAGCTTTGGCCAGAGTGTCATGAGTTGTAAATATCACTGTTTTGGCAAAAGGACAAAAGTGAACCACACCTTGCGTTAAGGGAACTTTACCTCTCACACAAAACACGTAAAGAGACGATTCAAAAAGATGCACTTACTGTAGGTAGCATTCACATGCAGTATAACGTGTCTTCTCCTTCAGACTAAATTTAACTTTTTTTTTTTCTCCACTATTTCTTACAGAGATTCACAGCTAATGTTTTTCAGTTTTGGGGAATTATCTTACACATAATGGAAACCGGATGACACGTCGAATGGATTTGGGAGAAAGGAAAACGTTATGAGATCATCTGTTATGACAGTCAAAAGAGACAAAATTGTGCTTATCGTTAGTGGGATCTCTATCAAAAATGTAGCAATGACACAAACCCCTGTACTCGTGCTCGTGAGTCATTTTCAACCCTTTCTATCCCCAAAAAAGGGATTCCTTGACATTCTTTCACCCAGTTGGTCCATCAAAGGTTCCTCAGTTGCTGTTGCCATCGTTTCTCCAATATACTGATGAGCCAAAAACACCATAATATCAAAAATAAATGCAACCCTTTCACAAAACAATGAGCAATAAATAATAATCAAGTGGTGTTCTTGTACTGTATATGTACTGTATATACACAGAGTTAAGTTTGTCGTATATATGTACACAAAACAACTGGCAGTCTATTTTGGACTGGGTTTTTAAGAACAGCCTACAACTGGAATTCGTTCCCAGATTCTATAAATCCCAGAAAAAGCAACACCATAATAACTTACATAGAATCCTCAAGAGCAGAAGGGATAATGCACAATGAGACTACTATGTTGTTTGTAATTTTAGCCCCCCAAAATAGAAGCACTGGTCTGGAAAAGGAAAGGAACTATAAAAGAAAAATGTAACATTTCTTTAGGTAGGGTGTAAAAAAAAAAAAAAAAAAAAAAAAAAAAAAAAAAAAGAAGAAAAGAAAAGCATCTAGAATTCCATAAAATAACTAGCTTATTAAAACATTGATTGACAACAACATGCACAATGTTTCCCCAGCCTCAGGTGGAGATGGTTCTGATGAAGCACTTTCTCTGCACCGTGGCATGACTCTGCAGTTTTTGCATGTGATAATGCTTCTATTTGTTTCATGAGGGACACCGGTACAACCCCCTCCCTGTCCTCCTTTTAGGGTGCTGTCGTCTGTCTTCACTTGGAAAAAGACTAGACGGAAGGTTCTTTTTCTCCTCAAACAGTTCTTCAAAATAAGAGGTTTTTTTTTTTTTGTTTTTTTTGTTTTGTTTTATCCATTCCATAAACACACAATCTTGCAGTTCACATGCTCAGGTCAAAGAGGACAGCAGGTTGCAATGGACGCATGATTTCTTCTCCAGAAATGTCTGTGTATCTCTTAATGTCTCCAAAACTGTCCTTTCAGCATACTAAGTCCATATGCCAACAAACACCTGACTAAACATTTTTGTCCCAGTCTTATTTTAGTAGCTTATGTACAGGAAGTTGAAGTGTCCTGGGAAACCAGCCATATCCTCGCACATGTACAGTTTGCGTTCCGGTTTTTCAGTCCTCTGTTGACCTTTTGTCCTCTTCACAAGTTATGTGCATTTGAGTTTGTGTCTTTTGAATTAGAGTTTCATAGTTGTCGCATGAGTGCAGCTCATGTATGTCTATCTAAAAGTGTGTGCTGCTGTTTGTTTGTTTGTTTGTTTTTTTTACGGGTTTTTGTTCTGCTGTTGTTGCGGCGAGGTCACTGAACCTTACATTGGACACACAATCTATAGAACGCGTTTGTGTGTTGATGTGTGGATGCATGGGTTTGTGCTTGTACGTGTAGATCTGGTTGCATGTGTGCATCTCTGTGCTTTTTTTTTTTTTCTTTTTTTCCCTCAAACGCTTCGTGGGGGTCTTTGAAGCTCATGGGTCCTCCTGTTGCGTCCCTTCTTATTTTCCTGCATCCGTCTCCACTTGGCTGCGTGCTGGCTGCTCGCCCTCGCCCCCCCGGCAGCCTGAGAACCAGCCTGGCTGCCCTGCCCCTTCTGGCCGCTTTGCGTCTTCTGATTGTTCTTAGGCGCCTGGACACTCAACATACCCAGATTTGGTTGAGCTTTCTGGGTAGTCTGGCTTCGTGCTGGCCCTTCCACTGTTGGCCCTCCAGCCTGGGGCCCTGGCCTGCTCTGCGGTGGACTGGCTTGCTGCTTCTGGGCGTTGGGAGCTAAAGCTTTAGGCCGTAATGCAGGGTTGGAACCGCCAGTGCTGTCGGGTTTACCCTGACCGTTGCCGTTGGGCGTCTTCACCCTCTTCTGTTTGCGTTCTTTCTTCCAAACTCGATCGCAGAACTCTTCCACGCTGTTGAGGTCTGGGTGGTCCAAGAGAGACAGGAAATCGCGATACCACAGCCTGTGCTTGGGAGAGGGACCGACCCCGCCTCCTGCACCGGGAAGTCCGGGAAGGATGTCACCCAGTTTCTGGGCGGGGATGACCTGGAGGTTGAGGCGCAGCAGGGGCTGGATGAAGCCGTGCTCGACAGCCTGGCAGTGGTAGATACCTGTGTCGGACTGGGTCAGAGTGCGTATGAGCAGGCCCTGGTCTGTACGGAGCACCCTGTCATCGAGCTTGATCTATAAAAGGAAACGGAGAGGAAAAGCAAAAAAAAATATATTTAGAGCAAGATATTGGAAAAAGGGAAACAGACAAACAACAGGTGTGTTCCCGTCTGGACCAGAGTTTCTAGAAAGTGTCCGATTTCCCAATTGATTCCATGTTTTAGGGCATAAAAATGCGTTGCTTACGCATTTACCTTGCTAAAAAAAAATGGTAAACGTCCACCTCGCATGTCTTTGAGTTGCATGTTGGACCACAATCAGCCTCCAAACAAAGTTTGTCTTCAATTTAAGGTGAGCACGGATACACTTTCCTCCTTCAGCAGATGTGTGAAAACAGGCTTATAGTGTGAAACTCAACACATACATTGTTCTGCACAGTTAACCTCAACGAGTGACGCAACAGTACAAGCTAAGGCACTGTGTGAAAAATGCACCCACATCATTAATCTGAAAGAGCCTATTGTGTTGCAGCATGTGAGCTTCAGTGGTGTAAAAAGAAACATAAGATAAGATGTTTGTAGAAGATAAAATGATTGCTTTCCAGAGAAACCAAAAAAAAGCAGAAGATGTGCTTCTGATAAGCCTTAAAACGCTTGGATGTGTTACTCAAACTGGACTTCCTGGATTGCATTTCTTCGCATCATCGGTACCTAAAACCACAGGCCCTGAACGCCCGGTTAGACAAATACAGCCCCAGTGGGGAGTCAGGCGAACGTTAATGAGTTGCATCATAGGGTCAGGAGTTAATCTAAACATCCACACCCCTAGGTTACCGCCCTTTTCATGTCACTGAGGTTAAAAGGCCACAGAGGTCAGAGTTCATTACATGATAACACAGAGAAGGAAAGGTGTGGCCTTTGTTTTGTTTGCGGGAGTTGAATTGGCATGAAATTGAGCTCAACATTGGGACGTGTGGGTTTCACAACCATCCAGTTGCACATTTTCCGTTGCCTGCTTTTTTGAGAGGCGACGACGTGAGAACCGTACACACCTCGTGCTTGCGGTCGTCGCTGGGCTTCTGCAGCTGCCAGTATGTGAGCGCTCTCTGAGACTTCGGGCTGCACTCGAGGAACATACTGCTGTTCTCCACACCATACACACCCCGGTCCTCCACGCTGCCACCTAAGCCGTCCGAATCGTCTAATCAAACCAAAACACACACACACACACAGGTCGGGGGAATGAGAAGTGTGTGTGGCGAGAAGGGGAGAGAGCGTGGGTGTTTGTGCGTAGCGGTCATTAAGGTACCATGATGCTGGAGATCTGAGCACTGAGAGAGAGGGTCTCCGTTTCTGATGTCCTGTCGTCTGGTTCGCCTGGGAAGAAACCACAATGAAAGTTAATGGCAAGAAGTGGGTGTACTGGTAATGCAAGCATCATATGTTCTACAGAATGGACCACAAATGCACTTCTCACATGTTCTGTTCTCCGTACTGTTTATTTTCAACCACTAGGGGGCAATGTTACACAACACAATTCCACATTCGGCTTCACCTACGTTTAAGGACTGGAGAGTGGCTATTTATTGAACCTTCGCTCCACTGTTAAATCACATGAGGGGAAGGAAAAAAAAAAATTGAATCCTGGCAGAATTGTAGGACACATAAGCCTGCAGAGCAATGAAACAACAAGCTCCATTGCCTGCTGATGAACCGTTATTATGAAAAAACATACAGCATGGTTTCACCCGTGAAAAAGCAGCCCCCGCTCTCTGTCGTCTCGATATGAAAGTCCACTGTGTCATTCCGATTTTCTTACTGTGACGGAAAGGCGTTTTTTTCATAGCCTGGCGTTACTGACTAACTGCGAAGGCGTCTCCCCTTGTTCCCAGTTGTCATGGTCGCGTTTTTAAAATCTGATGAGCGCTGCAAAAATCGAATCAGGAAGAGGTGGCGTGAGCCAAAGGTGAGGCGAGGGTTGGAAAGAAGGGAATAAAGTAGAACCGTTGTGTAAAAAAAAAAGGAAACAGATGGAGTGGAATGGTCAGCTCGTGTGTGTGTGTGAGAATTCTGCACACAAAAATATTGCCACGAACATCCCTCGTCCTTTACTTCTGTGTGGCACATATATATTTGGACACTCGTCTTTCTGTCTCTTTCTCACACATGTCCCTCTTCTTCTTTTTTTTTTTTTTTTTGCTTCCTAGGCTCACATTCCTGTCTTTTTTGGCCGTCTGAGCACGTGCGGGGCCCGGTGTCTGGTTCTCATTCTGGGAGGGAAAATATTTGCAGTGCAGAGGAGAGAGGAGAGAGGAGAGAGGAGCCGGTCCTGGCCTTAACCGCGGGGTGTGCCACCTCGTCTGTAACCCTGCCAAGCTGGAGTATACCCACTGGCCTACTTCTGCTGGTGTGAGAAGTTCTGGATGAATGAGATGCAGGGGTGTAGTGCTACGTGTGTGTGTGTGTGTGTGTGTGTGTGTGTGTGTGTGTGTGTGGGCTGTGGTGGTCAGCCTAATCCTGCTGGATACAGCAGAGGGTAATTTGAGGGTGTGTATGTTCATACCTCCTGGCTGCAGGGTGAAGCGGTCAGACAGCTCCTGTTGGCTATAATTTAGTGTGTGTTTACTTGTGTAGATGTATGTTCCTATGTGTCTTTTTATGACTGTGTGTGTGTGTGTGTGTGTGTGTGTGTGTGTGTGTGTGTGTGTGCGCACACATCTTGGCTGTCGGGCGACGGCTTCACAACTCGGAACAACTGTTGCTGGCAGAAGTTATAACCCATGTTGCTGGATTGTACCTCTCGGAATGCATACTTGGCCTGCTCGTATTTAATGACTGTATTTTGTGCCCGTGTAATATTCTAACTCCTGATTACTTCCATGTTTAGATGTTCTGGCACGAACCGCGTAACCGTGTACTTTTTTTTTTTTGGTTTTGATTCACAGCACTTGCTTACAGAAACAACGTCGTATATCAGGATGCCCTTGAGCAAAGCATTCAAAGCGCGATTGCGACATCGGACATGCAGGTGCGCCGATAACTCCCAGGCGCGTGAAGACATTAACACAAAGGCAGGCTGTTGCTGAAAAGAAGCACGCCGGTTCAGCAAGCCCTGCGAGGATAAATAAAGGTCAAAGGACTTGTTTGGTGCGTGCGTAGGCTCCCTACCTCTTGGCGGTAGGAAAGTATCTCGAGCACTCGCTGCCGTCCCAGGCGCAGTAAGGGTCTCTGGCCAGGCAGCACTCGGCGCAAGCTTTCCCATACACCTCACAACGATGTAAAGACATCTGCGATACACCCAGGCCAGAGCCAAGGTACAGCTGTTGCTGTGGGAGCAAAAGAAAGAGCGAAGATGTAAAACTTGAGGATTCCTGTGAGGCTCAGCTGGAAAGGCTCTTGTAAGAATTAGGTGGTTGTGGGTTTGGCTCCCAGTGGGCACGTTACATATCTTTGTGTTTGGATATCAGTGTTTGTTTAATGGCCCAGGCGTTCTCACTCTTTAGTTTCACTTCTAGCCCTGTCAACAACTTCTGGAGAGGTTATTATGTGTGGAGACAACTTCTTACCTGCTTAGTGGACAGCTCCATAGCAGTAATGGCAGTGGGCTCCTGCACAAAGCAAACACAGCACAGCTGCTTTTATAGTGTTTCTTTCTATAGGCATTCAGCTTCATAAATTGTTGTTAACGCTCAATTTTCAAAGTCTTACCCTGAAGACGGTCATCTCTTCGAGCACCACCTCTTCCAGGTCATGCCAGCTCTCTCTGGGTATTGTCACCACCTTCAGTACTGTGCCCATGTCTGAAAGAATATTGACGTTCACATACTGTATATGCATTCTATATATGTTTTTATCAAGTATGAATAATGTTTGCTAGTTAAGAAATTCACTGTTTAAAGTCCCAATCAATCTCTGGCTGTTGGAATATGTAAACGTGCTTGATGCGTGTTGTAAATATGTGACGATTTTTATCCAAATGTTATTGTTTGAGTGAATCAAATAAAGTAACTATTTTCATGTTTTAGCTGTTATTTAAATATCAAAGAGCTTAGGTGTACAGGGACATATAATGCTGCGTCCTTCAAAACTATTTAGACTCATTTTTGATTTGTGAAAATACGTAGAAATGCGTAACAATTAACCTTAAATGCCATGTTACTGTGACGGATTTCCATCATTTAAAGCAACGACTAACTGTGACGTTGCGTACCTGTCCCGATGAACATGACGTCATACTGTCCGTCCTCGGCCTCCACTCTGTCCACCACCAGCTGGGAGAACTGGTAGTCCACGTCTGTTCGCACCATGATGGGACGCCCGCCTATCGGGTGCACCGGGTTGTACATGGCTGGGTGACCCCTGGCGAAGGTGATGACATCATCAGGGAGGTCCTTTGTGGAGTCGAATCCTCCAAATGTCTTGCTGGGGCACTGAGAATCAGACCAAAGTTAAAAAAAAAAAAATGAGAAGCAGTGTTGTGCTAATTTCACTTTATTGCTTGTAAAATCACTCCATTTGTGGACAATTGTTTGCGTGGAGACTCACAGTGCCAGGGCGGGGGTAGGGCACCCTCCCCTGGAAAGGCACCCACTGGTAGGTGGGTCCATCTCTGTGGGCGTAGGGACCCAGGAAAACCCTCCTGATGTCTGCCATGTTGTACATGCACACTGCTGAGCCTTTAAAGATGTTACTGTGGAGAAAGAGAAGAGAAAAAGAGTTAAAAGATGAAGGGAGGGCGGGAGTGAGAGGGCGGTGGAATAAAGAAAGACGACACACAAAAGGGATTCACAAACAATCGGTCACAAGACAGGGATTAAGAGCTTGTGAAATACTGAAGAAAGACAACAAAATGACCCTTCATCGCACAAAGACGGAGGGGAGCGCGGTTGTCATTACCTAAGTGTAGGAATGACAGATTGGAACTTCTCTCTGATTGCTTCCAGCCTCTTGAGAACAGACAGGAATTTGGGCACACCACCAACAAAACAGAAGACCTGGTTCAGAGCATATTTGAAATCCCCTTCAATATTTTGCGAGCGCTCGCTCGAGCCAGATGGGTGGATTTTGATTTTCACTCGCCAGGCGAGGCCTAAAGCAGGCAAGGTCAATCAATCATGCATGAAAAAAAAAAAAAAGAGAGAGAGAGAGAGAGAGGAAATTTCGTGGATTTTACTTCAAATTCATACTCTGCCCAGGTCATCCAGAAGACAAGCAATTTGAGCTGTGACTCATGAAAGTGGAACATTTGGGAGTTTCACAGGAATATTCCAAGATACATATATATTCCAAAAGAGTCATACAAATATTCCTGTGGAGATTGTGAGAAAGCAAGTTGGCTGTTTAAAATTCTGCACATCATGAAGTCCATTAACCTCTGACCACACGAAAGGGGGGTTTGTTTCACCATTTTATAGACGTGCAATTATTTGTTTGTAGGTCAAGATGTTCAGAAAATCATTCATCAGCTTTTTGTCACTTTTTTTTTTTTACAGATGGTAGATTTTAATTTGAACAGCCAGTCTCTCGCGTAGGCAGGAACCAAATGCTTCAATAAGAGTCGGCGCGTTCCTTTGTCTTGCTGACTGCAATGGGAAGTTGTATCAGACTAATTAGGGATGTGGCTGGCATAAACACAGCCGACAGTACTCACCAAAGCATGGAAGATGAATGGATTAGCATTTGAAAATGTTAATTACAGAGAAATTCAATTAACTCCAGGAGCAAAAAGAAAAAAAAGAAAAAAAGACACTCCAATATCTATGCTTAAGAAGGACGAAACATGTGTTGGAGCAGTTTAAGAGAAAGGCACACATATTCAGTCGACCCCACAAAAATGCGCACACACACACACACACACACACACACACACACACACACACACACACACACACACACACACAAACAGCACAATCAAACATTGATCTGTCAGTGGCAGCTTCTTTGTGCCTCATTAAGCAGTGATATTAAAAGCCCGGTCCCTCTGAATCTCTTCTCTATTCATCTCCGAAAAGCGGCCACTTAGAAAAACCAATTAAACCACTCTAATTCCTCAATGCCCCATAATTGAATTTTAAAGCGTGCATGTGTGTGTGTGTGTGTGTGAGCCCGCATGAGGGTACGTAGGTGTACACCCACCACCACGCACCGACCTCTAGCTTTTCATACATCTCCAGGAATGAAAGAAAAGCCACACGGGCCTGGTGATGCGAGGCGTCTGTCGGTATGCGTTAGCTTGCGCCGGCGTGCTATTCGGGCCGTCTTATCATTAGCCGTGATTGATGGTGAAGTGTTTGTCCTCCTTTGAAAGCAGTTCAGAGACACCACTGGACACAAAATACCCCCCCCCCCCCCCCCCTCCTCCTTCCCAAATGCAAATTCATCATCATCATGATAAGTGCCGCCATCTGTGCCATTTCAACTCACTTATCTGGCCTGGCCCATGCCTTCACCTCTCCGCATGCTTCAATAGAGCCCCACCCAGCCATCTGAAAACCCTCATTCAAGTCTGGGGCGGCGGCCAGGGGACAGACGCGCGTTCCTGCTGAGTGAATATAGTGTTTCTCTCGCTCCCTCCTGCTCCATAATCTGATTTCCCTACAAGCCTCTGCCAAGGTTTCAGTGAAAAAAGGGGACAGGTAGCGAGAAGCCGGCTAAAAGCAATCTTCCATCCTGAGATGCGGGGAGGGGAACCGCATGAGGGGAAAGCGACCATAAGACACCTGTAAGTGGATTACGGCACGGGGAGCGCTGTCTGGGAACATGACGGGCGGCGCGCTTGGACGCTCGCATCCTGCCATGTCATTTCGAACGGTCAGGGAATTACAGATAAAGGCGTGGAATAAAGGTTGTGAAACGGCGCAAAGGAAATATGAAGCGAGTGTGTTTTTCAAACACAGAGGAAATAACTCGTCTAGGACGGCTGCAACGTTGAATTTCTATCAGTTGCTTCTGATCTCCTAGCAACAAATCAACAAAACAAATCCGATACTACCAGCGGCCGCCAAGTTGTTCTCAACGTGAGCCTTTGCACGCACATTATGGAGGTCATATGAAAAGACGTGGGTCTGTACCTGGATGTGGTGAATACAGCGTATATAACTGGATTCTTTGGGTCCTTGGAGCTCATGAGAAACACGTCCTCTGAAAGAACAAAGCAAGAATGGGTGAAGGTGAGGTTTTTTTTGTCATCAGCATTTTTGAAAGAGAGACTTTTCATCGAATGCCAAATAATGAATACACACTTACGCAGCTCATCGAAGTGTGTATCAATGCCGTTGACCCCGGGCACTGAACACATTAGCCGGGCCTTGAGGAAAGTGGTCCATTTGTTCACCAGACTCCTGTGACCTCCCATGTCATTCTGTATCACAAACCCCCCAAAAAAACTCACATTTCTGCAAACTGACATAAACGTGCTGTTATTTCTGTAGGACTATTCAGATTTTAAACAAATTACTGTGAATCTTTTCATGACTTTTGAGTAAACTGTGATACGTTTTTTTTGTATGTGTGTGTTGTTACCTTACACAGTTGTCCTATCCTGGCGATGGTGGCCTTGCCAGTGTTCTCTCCGTCCATGGCGTTCTCCTTGAAAAACAGGAAGATCTTATCGTCTTCGGGGTTGTCACTTTCTGGGATCAAGTTAACGCCTATGAACCTGGGGTCTGGAGGGAAGAAAAGGAAAGAAGTTAAGCAGAGAAACAACATAGTATGCAGTAAAAAATATGCAAACGTTTGTTCGAACACACTTAAGTCCCACACGAACCTACACAAAAGTAATTTTACGATCCAACCTCCGCCGCAATGAGAATCCTTTTCACCCTTATTTTACACCTCCAAAACCTAATCCCCCATGATATTCTCCAGTCACGGCTCAGTAACAACAGCCATTCACTTTACACACTGGTGTTACAGTATCTGACTTTAACCCAAGTGAGCGCTCCAAGTCCAAATCCCACATAACTCCTTTCTCCAGGCCACATCCCCACAAACACACATGGCTCCGATTGTCCCCGGTAACACTTGAATACATTTATCTCGACGTTAAGCGCGAGAGGAAATCAAAGCTAAACGGGGCGAGCCGAGGCCTCCGGGCTGAGGTATCTCTGAGTTGAAGGGGCAGAGGGACTGAGGAAAAGAAAGGAAAAGAGGCCGCAGTCACTGCGGCGGCGGCGGCGGCGGCGGCGTCACGCGTAAAACGAGCCTGTGTCTAGAAGCTCGGGGGTTAGCTGGAGAGAAACAAGCCGTGCCATGTTACGCCTCCATGGCCGTTTAGGATATAGAGTAGCTGTGAAAAAGACCAGTGTGGCCAAAGTGGGAAGCAGATTTATCAGCGCTGTGCGGGTGCGAGACCTCTGGCATGAATCATGTGCCCCACACACTCCTCATAGCTCTATTGTGAATATGTGCCATTAAATCTACACGTTCATAAATTCAACCTCGCATGCCGTCGCATACGAAAACAGGCTTCTGCCGGTGTCGCCAACCATTGAGGTCATGCAATTCATTGCATTTTATTCCCAAACAAAAGGCCACTGTATTCAGTCGGGGTCTAATCGCACCTAACTGTTGAGTGAGTGGGCATTAAAGGGTGAAGGGATGTGTAAATACATTGCGTGAATAAAGACCAGCAAAGCCAAAGCGATACCATTTAGCCCTAAATCCTTTTTTAGAATCAACTGCTATGAAGAATTCATTCCCAACTTTCTTTCTTGTCGCATTTGAGCACCATGTAACCTTGTTGATAAAGGCTCAATAGAATATCCCCATCCCAGTAATCCGTGCAATTACAATCCCCCCTTTGTGGAGAAGGAGTTGGATTTTGCCGGGCCGAATGGCTACAATCCCCGGCGTATTTGTTTGAACAAGGTGAAAGATCGATGGAGATTAACGCTGTAACAATAGCTCCTCCCTTTTAAAATCACTCTTTATTAATATGTCACAGCAATCAGCACCGCAGAGAACAGTGTTTGTGATTTCTGAGGGTGGTGGGGGGAGGGTGGAGGGGGGATGAGAGGAATTTGACTCCACTACAGGAAAACAGCTGAGAGCGGATTAGTTCTGTGGGAAAGAGGCGGAAAAGGGATGGCACAGCTTGAGGGAAAGGTTCAAACTGACCTTTTGAGGCTCCCTAAGTCCTCCGCGGTGCCGAAAGATAGCCAGACAGACCGAGCAGTCAATAACCCTCACTGCCGCGCTAATCTTACGAGCGCAGGCAAATCCAGTGACTTTGTGAATGGGCTCTGATATCTGATGTCTGCACATGAATGGAAATGATTGGAGACTTGAGGCTTGTGAGAGAATGTAATGCTTCGAAGTCCATTGAAAAGCTCAATGGTATTCTTTCTCCAAAACTGGCCAATGACTATGGTTTACTTCCACCTCGTGCTGAATAGTAGAGGTTATTGTGGGCCACAAGTGCCCAATTTGACTTTAATAGTAACGTTTGTAGGAGTTTATGAGGTTTGAAAATGTATGTTATCTAGTTTTTGCAGTTTTGAACACCATTAAGTTCAAATGTAAGCGTCAGGACGGAAATTGCCTCTTAAAAAACAGGAAAGGAAACACGTTTGTGTCAACTACAGTGACAAAACCCGAGTATATTAAAAAAAAAAATTCATGAAGAAAAACTAGATTGTGCAAAACACATCATCTTTTTTCAGGAAAATGTATTTCTTCAGGAGTAAACTTAATTTATTTCAGCCATTGATACTTTCTCCACATGCTAAAATAAACTTTCTTATTGCTTTTTTTTTTTTTTTTTTTTTTTTTTACCATTCAGCCATCTTGAATCATGCTGCTCCGTTCTGATTGGATGATGATCTCCCAGGGTACGGAAAATGGCAAAGTCCCTTCCCATGAAATCAGCAGATGTGCCAGAGTACAGCTCTCCATCTGTTAGTGAGAAGAGCGTAGTTAGGAACAAATGACCAGTTCCGAAGTGAATGTGTACTTCCTGGAACTAATCACGGCAGAGATCAAACTCACCGATCAGCAGCGAGGCCGAGAGCATTTTGGGGTCGTAGGGGCTTTTCCCGCGGCCGTTCTCGAAATGCGAGGCCAGTCGAAAGATGTTTTCCTGTCGTGGAAAGGGTCAAAGTTCAAACTGAGGCCGAGTGAAAGCCACATTAAGCCTGGCTAAAGGTACATTTATAGCCTGTGCATCAAATTACACCAAATTCTCATTATAGCAAGCAGCGTTCGGGACGGGAAGCACCACAGCCTTTGGACAGATTTGATTACAGATCAACAATAATTTCTAGAACAAAAAGGAACAATGGGGGAATAAAGGAGGATCATGCGGCAAAAGCACAGCTCACCCTCAGAACTCAATAGAATTGAATATAAAAAAAAAAGAAAATACACAAAAGAGAGACCCAACTTACTCTGTTTTCTTTTAATCAATGACTGACAACACTACTTTAAATTCAAGTGAACTCATGCAGGCTCTTCTATACTCAAAACCTGCATGGTGCAAACAGTCATTCCTCTCCGCATTGTCGGACAGCAGAACCCATGCTGCTGCACTGATTAACCTGTAGACCTTCATCAAGGTGACTGATTCAACTTTCATGCGGGGAAGAGGTTGTTTCATTTTCCGAACCATGTAGCGACCACTTTTTTTTTTGTTCTAATTCTTCTTCACACAAAGGAAAACATTGATGTGAAGATAATCAATGAGGGGAACGGTTACCGCTGTGCTTTACCGAAATCCGTGCACGTGTTTGCGTGAGCGAGAGCATACACTTAGTGCAGCCGGTGCAGTTGCTGGTGCACATATTATTTCAAGGGGAAGCAATGACTTACTCTGTCATTAGTTCACTATAGCACTGGTGTCACACGCTCAATTGAGATCTAAATGACCTTTTGCATATATATAACTGATTAAACATGGAGTAAAAAAAAAAAAAACCTACAGCATTTGCTGAACCAACATTAATGCACCCGATTTATTACCTCTGCCCTCTTGCCCATTTCCAGAAAAGAACAGATGGGGTGGAAGGCTCCTGTGCCACAGATGTACAGGTGGGTCTGGTTGAAGGGTTGGAGGACCCGGATGAAGTTAGAACACTCTTTCTGGAAAAGAAATGAGACATGGAACATCAAATACCCCAACCCATGTATAATTTCATACATCTGGCAAAGAGATTTGAATACATTTTGTGTATGCATTACCTGTCTCTGTCTATATAGTAATACTACCGGTATAGTATATTATATAGCCTTGGAAAACATGTGAAACTTTTTTTTATGAAATAGATTGCATGTTAGCATTGATTTCCAAAAGCCTCCTCCGTGTTATAAAGTTTGAATTAAGTTTGATCCTTTATGAAAATAACGTTGACAATATTATTAGAGAAAAGTGCTGCGGTGATTCAATTGAAAATGGAGACTAATAGGAAGCAGAGACTGACGGAGAATAAAGGAAAGCTCTGTTGCAATTCCCTTCTAAAGCAGGGACTTTCCAGTTGGATTGGAAGAGACTTAGTCTCCTTTAAGGAAATCCCACCTGTAAGTCAAATCAGGCACTCAGATCTTTAATGATCCATATGTTTGAATTTGCTGAGGCTGTTTAGGTTGGCTCCCCAGCACATGCTGATAGTCCCAGTGGTGTGAGACTGTTTATTAGAGTGCTAATCAACAGGATTGGTTAATGTAGGAGGGCTATTAGCAGCCTCCAGGAGTTGATTTGGGCACATGTGGTTAAGAGATTAGGCTGGAGTTTGCCTTATTATAAATACATGCTGAATATCCACCTAACAAATAAGACTACCGCTATAAGACTCTATAACAAATCACCTCGGGCCAAATCAAATCGTTAAACCTCTGCACTACTGTTTATTTAGTTGATTTAATATTATTCTGTTATTCTATTCACTGTGTATATAGTATGCATTTTTTATATAACATCTTTACTCTATTATAATTGTATATATTGTGTATTGTGACATGTGTATTTTTCTTGTATTTTTCTTTTTCTTTTTTCTTTATATATAATATTAAGATTGTTATACCTGTAACCTATTGCTGCTCTGGAATCTAAGTTGCCATTTGTTTGGGGGATTTGAAAACGCAGCACTCGCATCACATCCGATGCAGACAGCCAAGTTACCGCTCTCTCTCCCTCCCGTTAACACGTGTATCTCTCCAGGCTTCTAGACCTCACAGACGTTTCCGTTGGATGATTTGATATGAGACATAAGCTGGATTCGAGGCTTCACTGTGTTCAGGTTCGAGTGATGACAGTTTCCAGTGCAGAACCAAATTCACTCTGGGATCACACAGTGCTAAGGCTTTCCAAAAAACTTAATTTCCTGCTATTAACCCTCAGAAAGGAAGAAACTTGTGTTTTGGCTCCGTCTCTTTCACCTTAAAGACTTTGATATTTTGAAACTGTATGCTTCACTGCTTGAGCTAGCAGCCTGTTAGCTTACCTTAGCATAAAGAATTCAATGAGAATGAAACAGCATATGAACCCTAGTAAAACCCACTACTTTGGCCTTTGTAAGATTAAACAAACCAGATATAGGAGATATAGATGGAGTGTGTTGACTTTGGACAGAGCCAGCTGTTTTCCCATTTCCAGTCTTTACGCTATGCTAAGCTAACTGGCTGCTGGCTACAGCGCCAAATTGAACGTACAGACCTGAGAGTGGTATCAATCTTCTTGTCCCATTGTCAAATAAGCATTCTTCGCTCAATGTCCCAAAACTATTTATTTTAATGTGAAAGCGTAAATGAATTGTATGTCAAACATATTAACTTGTTTAATAGAAAACTGTAGCATGCACTGACCTGGGGTTCATTCAAGCATGAAAACACCTTTAAACTGTGCAACTTAACGACTTTACCCGCTGTCTTTTCTACTGTGTTTGAACAGCGGGAGCTCACGTCCCCCGCACATCATTCTCACAACCTTATTATATGCATTTCACCAACTCCTATAATCCCCCCCCCCCCCCCCCCCCCCAATGTCAGGCCTGTTTAGGATTTTACATGGCTGTCTTCGAGTTTGACTCATTAGCTATGCGGTAGGTAGGTTACACAATTTACACCGACGGACGTTTGTTATGCGAGTCACTCAAACGTGCGGCTCTGTCTTGCCCCCAGGTGAAAAATGACTTCCCTGATCACAAACCATGTCATTATGTGAAAACCACAACAGCCGCTCAGGATAAATGAGTCATTATTGGATCCAAACTAATGACTCTCTTTGGACTGGATATTGATGATGACTTTCTGTTGGAGGAATAATGGACAGATTTGAATTTTGAGATTATAGTGAGGTCTCTTCTTGAATACGGAAAATGCTTTGGAAATGAAGGATAACTTTTGTGTTTCCTTTAATATCTGTAATGGCTGGAAAAATACTCAGAAATGACATAAGTCAGTTCTACGAAACTGTGAATCCAGTATCTGGGCCTTTTGTTCGCTGAATCAAATGCAACAAACCTGGGCCATGTTACACACTGGTCCTGCCAAGGAGAATGATACAGCCATGAGGCATTCTGTAGGGGGGCAGCTGTTACATTTGTTCTGCGGCTGTAAATTGTGGTTTGGAGAAATGCATCACTTTGGGAGTTCCGAATGCTTTGGTAATGTCCTAATCAAGGTTTCTCCCTGCTGCACTCCGTCTCGGCTCTCACCGCCTCATTTTCAAGGGTAAACATTTTCACAGCACGCAAATACCTCATCATTGTGTTTTGTGTGATTTTTGTAACCGCCAGAAACATTCCCTTTCAACCGTGCGAGGGAGCGAAGGTGCAGTGTTGCTTGCGCGGTGGCGACTTTGTGTTTGTGTCGAGAATCCCAAAAAGCTGGCTGGCGAGTTAGACCCGAGTGAAAGCTCTGCGATTTCAAACGTCTACGTGATTCTGGATAATCCTAAAAACCCTGCAGCCGCTGCACTCCGGACTCATCCAGCCATGAAATTAAGATCAGATATAACACAGAGAGGGCCTATCCAAACAGCAACGCTGAGACAACACACACTAACACCGCTGTGCACACAAGCAAAGCCGGTGGCATATAGTATGTGTTCGGCAAACTCGTGCACATGTGAGCTAACACGCGGCGTCAGATAACGAGGACTCGAACAATACACTCCACACATAAATATGCACACACTGCGCTCGATCTGAGGCGCAAACACACTCCCAACACTGTACGTCACAGCAGCAAATAACCTCCGAGGTAATGCGTCGTCGTCCTCGTGCCAATACTGCCGTACAGTGTGTTTTGAGTTGTGGATGTCAGTGGGGAATGGCCGACAGAGAGCACGCTGTGCCAGAGGTGAGATGGCACACGGCTACTGTACTATCGCCTCATCTATCGTACAGGGTGCTGGATCCAGGCAACTTCTCCTACGCTGTATTGCGGCATTTCCAGAGACATTGGTCTGTCTGTCCATGGATGCGCGGACGAAACCGATCATCTGTGTAACGAATAGAAGCATAAAATTGTAGGGAAGAGTTCAAACGATGACGCCGTCATGCACGCGGACTTACCCCGAGGTCTTTCCCCGCCCACTTGCATTCATCCCTCTTCGAGGGGGTGGCAGGCCACGCGATCTGTGCACAAGAGAGAAAGACAAAGTCACACTAGGCTGGAGGTGGAGCGCGGAGACTTACACGTTGTTTCATGAAACGGGGAAAGCAGTGAGTCAATGCGATGAATCAGAGGAAATCAAGATTTGTGTAATTCCAGGCGAATGACTTTGGATCGGTCGTGCTTTATTTTGACAGGTTACTCGCTCCGTTGTGTCCCTGTACATCCCTGGTCATATCGTGAGAGCTGGATGTGCATACGATAAATTAGGGATGGCCTTTTAAACGGTATAATGATAGACTGCATGGAAGTGTAATTAAAAACCAGGAGAAACAAACTGAGGTACAAATGTGCTGTGTTTATGTGAAATTGAATAATATACATATGTAGGAAGACATGGAAATATATACCCTCTATATTGCATTTGCTGTGTCAATATAGACAATTTATATGGTCTAAATATGAGTTCTGGTTCAAATTATGGCATATGAAAAACTCCATTCTACAGCTTAAATCCTGAGCATATGGTTCTACTTTTCCCTTCCAATATGAAGAGAAAGCAGGCTTTTGCTACTTTGTTTTGAAAAAGACGCACTGTGAACTAAAGAGTAGCTTTGTACTGTCCTTAAGGCGGATCTATCTGGTGTCACATGAATTATAAACACACATGGGGCGCACAAAAGGTGCATGTGGAAGGAGACGGTTATATATTCAAAAATTGGGTGCGATTGAGCTCACTTGTTTTGCTGGTGGCCACGCAGATGTGGAAAGACAAAGGAAATGTATGCACACGCATGTACATGCATTATTATGTCCATACAACACACACACACACACACACACACATTTCACAACTACAATTCCTAATTTTATTCCTAGACTTTATCTCGTCTCTATAGCAGCTGAGATTCCCTCTCTTGGGAATCTGCACTGCACATTTCATGGTAATTACATAAAATTTGCTAAATCACTGCTTTTTGGACTTTATCTGATAATGATGCAAAGATCAGAACAAAATAGCGGAAAAGGGGGAGAAAAAAATTACACATCCGAGCCAAGGGCAAAAAGAAAACGGAGACTCTCTCTCTCTCTCTCTCTCTCTCTCTCTCTCTCTCTCTCTCTCTCTCTGCATTGACTATGCATTTCTCAGCACTTCCATTCCCCTGCCCGGCTCTCTGCAGCCTGCAGGCAAGTCTGTGTCAGTCTTGTGTGTCTAAGATAGCAGCCTGAATCTGATAAAAAGCCTGTTAACCTAGTCCAGGTGGAGTAATGGAATTATGGACAGCCCTGTCTGGACCAAGACAGACAGTGGGAGGGAAGAAGGGAGGGGAGAATGAGGCGGTGTAATGGACTCCAGAGGGAGCAGCAGGAAGAGAAGAGTAGAAACGTGAAGAGAAGAGAATAGAAGAGAAAACACCTTGCAAACGTGGACCAAAATAACTTGACTCTCACACAAAGCTATAAAATAGAGCCAAACCGTAACCAAAGTAAAGTGGAGCACATCTGAATTGTACCTGTTTGTGGTCTCTGTTGATGTTGACGAGGTCGAATGAGAAGATGTGGTCCTCGGCTCCGACCAGCAGCCTCCCTCGCTCCTCGTCCAATAGGAAAGCGTCGTAGCTCGAGCTGTTGGCCAAGCCATTGAAAGTGACGAGGTTACTGGACTCTAACATCTCTGGAAGAGAAAGAGGAGACGGAGTTAGTGTCGACAAGACGACAAGAATCCGAACAAGGACAGATTGAAAATCAGATTACAAATCACACATTTGTGCAGTTCACCCCAGCAGTGAGTAAACTAAAAGTCTGGACTATATGGTGTAAGATTTGTGGCAAAAACTTTAAGATTAAACATTGTATGAAATCACAATTATTCATACTTAAAATGTATGAGTCAGTCTCCCAAGTTGAGTACTGTTTGAGTACAATATTTGTTTTTGTCTTTGCCTCAAAGAAAAATAATATTACTGCGTCCACAATCAAGTTGCCCGTATGAAATCAGCAACTTTTTTTTCATGTTTCCTCAGTTGCTTTGCACACAACGTACAGACACACATAGACACACGTCAGCCAGGTATAGCGTGAGACACTTCAAGTGAGCACAGCGTGCCCCAATCAGGGACACAGTTCAGGCTGTTCAGCCGTGTGATTGGTTGAATAATTCATGTGGAGCCAAGGCCAGGGGAGACACTGTGTGGAGGTAAGCGTGTGTGGGTGTGGGTGACATGTAGCTGTAAACGGGTTATTATGTAAATCCGCATTGACGAGTGTGTGACTGCACATGGATTTCTGCAGAGTGTTCCGTCCAGGTGTACGGAGTGTTGAAGTTTACACTCGCACTGTGCAGCCAAGCTAAATGGAAAACCAGCACAAGACGTGACGTAGGATGGGCAGAAGTCTGGCCAGACCGCTGGCGGTCGGTTCATTTTCAAACCATCAACTCTGGTATTACATTAACAAAGAACCGCACTCCCTTCCTGAGACAAAGTTCACCCCCTGAATTGAATTTGGTGTCCGTGAACCTCATGAGCCGGCCACAGCGCACACATCGGTTCATTTCTATTCATTTATCACAGTTATTAGCATAACTCGATTTCAACAGAACTGGGTGGTTAGAGGACGACCCGGAAATTCAATCAAGTGAATCCATGAAAGATCCAGAATATCTATCTTCATTCAGTCTGTATTCATAATAAAAAAAAAAAAAATGGAAGCGATTAGATGATTTGATCAGCTGATCAGCAGAAAATGGACACGATGATTGATTAATCGCTTCAGTTAATTATCAAGTAAAAACACCAAACATTCTCTAGCTTTTACCATGAGAGGATTTATCTCTGTTTTATTCGAACTGTAAATCTAATACATGTATTCGATACACAGTATTTATATTTCAGTACCTTGTATTTCCTTCTTCGACCTACAAATTGTAACATTACCTTTTCACAATTTTACGTTTTGTAGACTAAGCAAAAAAAAAAAATCATGTTGTCCATAAATGCCCATAAAAAAAAAAAAACATCTTTAATTGTAATTAAGAGCAAAACAATGGAACGTCTTCATCTCATTGAAAAGCTGCTCACACTATTAACGTGCAATTTGTCAATCAAAGAGCAGCCCATTTTGTTTCATACAATGTGAGTTTCTCTAGAATATTATGATAATAACAGAGGGAGAGAGTCTGGTTGACAGTGAAATTAATTGAAATAAGAATTAACCCCTTAACCATCTGCCTGTGGCTCCTGCACTGGATACATAACATGTGCTTTATATTTTCACCACAGGCACAGTCTCCTAAAAACATCAGCCTCACTATCACACTGCATCATTCATCATCATCAGTGTCAACAGACAGCATGGACACACACACACACAATATAGAAACCAGACACACAAACACACACATATACAGTATATATATATATGTACTGTATAAATAACTATATATATGTGTGTGTATATATATACACAAACACACATGCACACCCAGTCCTGTGGATTGTGATCTCCCTGCTCTCCCCACAAAGCTCTGATTGACGGGCTGCTATAGGAGCCATCTGCGCCCACTCACAGTGTGTAAGATCTTGGACATCTGTGTCTACATAAAAGAAGGGATTGATGGAAGGGGAGACGGAGGAAGTGGTGTGTCAACCGTGTGTGTGTGTGTGTGTGTGTGTGTGTGTGTGTGTGTGTGTCGAGTACCAGTGGGGTGGATGAGGACTGCGAGAGGAAGCGGTCGTCACCTAATAAAGCCCGGTTGCAGCTCATCTGCGTCAGTCGGACTTCGGTTTGAGGCTGAGGCAAATGGAGTGGGTGGGTGTGGGCATGAATGGAGGTCTGTGGATGTGTGTTTGTGTCAGAATTTGTAGTGTACCACAGATGGATTGAGCGTATGTGCATGTGTGTGTGTGTGTGTGTGTAGGTATATATTTTTTCCTGGCATTGACGTTTCTACACACTCGTAAGTCTGCTACCACAGAAACACGCACCACCGCAACGCTGAAATTACGACGACAAGACTTCACATTTTGAAGATAAGAAGTGTCGTCGGAGCCGTTCCGTTAACATGCGGGGAGCCAATCAGATTGCCTCTTATTTCTCCGTTTACCAATCACGCACGAAATCGCAGGATCAGGAAATGAGTTTCGAGGAGGGAAGTAAGGAAATGTGATTTCCAGCAGACAGAACGCCACACAGGAGGTCCTCTTGTATTTCAACTATGAAGTAAAGGAAAAAGAAATGGACGTGGCAGAGAGCCACGGTAGGCGGAAAAAAAAATGGAATGAAAAAATAAGAAGTTTGAAAGAAGCAAAAAAAGAGAAGAAAATAAAAGAATGGCAGACATTGAGACACAAGAAGAAAAAAAAAGAGTCAAGAGCAGGTAAACAAATAGAAAGACTTGTCTTTACTTCTCTTCACTGCCATCTTGGCTGGATATGTGACAACCTGTCTCGCCTGGAAGTGAGCGGCTGGAGCCGAACCCAGGAGTGCTACAAAACAGTCCGTCACAAAAGGTTACCCCCCCCCCCCCCCCCCCCCCCCACAGATGGGCCAAAGCAGAAACAACAGGCGCATTTCAACACTCGTGCGATCTCCGACGAAGACACGGTGGCCCGTGCACACGAACGCACACAGAGGGGCTTTATCTGAGCTGGGATCTGCTGCGGTTTGGAGAATTGGAGGAACTGGGCGTGAGCACCAGAGGACCTCTAACCTAAACACAGACACGCTCGTTTGGAAAGGGGAGCATGGGCAGATGCAGGGCGCGCACCACGGCTCATACAAAATACAGTAACCGAGCAGAAGACAAGCAAAGAATAACATCACACACACACACACACACACACACACACACTCACACACTCACACACACACGCATGCAAAGCAACACAAATGCACTGCGCTCTGCTTTTAAAATGCAAGTACACACCCTTAAAGTGACATGCATATATTAATATTGACCCAAATGTTTACACCCGCATCAGTTCTTCCTGAACACACACGCAGGCAGACGTACTCCCCAGAAGTTAAGTTGTAATCCAATCAGTATTTTCTGCTTATGCAGCATGAACGAGTCGAACAGTGAGCGCACTCAGCAGCTTCCACCTCGAACACACTCCCTGGCCTCGCAACCCCAACACACACACACACACACACACACACACACACACACACACACACACACACACACACACACACACACACACACACACACACACACACACAGACACATTGAAACACACCTCGTCTCATGCATGTATGCACTCACATGCCCCTCACCACACACGGTCTGCTTACTCTAGCCCCCGGATACGCAGAGACATTGAAACACAAATACTCCTATGCATTCCACTCACATCTCACACACACACACACACACACACACACACACACACACACACACACACACTCTGTTCAGACCCCTTCCAACGCACTTTCTCTTGTTACACACATCCTCTGTCTGCTCTTTTTCACTCACACGTTCTGTCTTTTACAGATTCAAATACAGCACACACCCAGACACAGTGGACAATGCAAACAGCCACAGATTATAGTATATGCAAATACACACACACACACACACACACACACACACACACACACACACACACACACACACACACACACACACACACACACACACACACACACACCTGCATGCATCCAGAGATATGGTGAAATCGTTGCCTTGGCTCAAATTGTAGGTAAGTTTGAACATACGGCTGAAAGATGGATTTGTTATATTCTAAGCTACACACACTTACTGAGGTCATATTAATTTCCATATCACGCTCCATGCACAAACACACACGTATGTTCTATGTTCAAGGACACCCCTCGAAAACTGGCAAATACAAGCAATTCATTCAAATACATTATCATTTGTCCCTTTGTCATGCGCCATTATGGAAAATAACCTGGCTCTTGTCTTAAAAAGCAGCAGGGTGGGGGGGGGGGGGAGCTACATTCAAAATTCAAGTGCAATTGTCTGTGGAGCACTCTTCACTCCCCCATTCTCCAAACAGGCAGGCGCTTTAGACGCCTACATGCCACGCAATAGCGGAATAATGAAACGGCATGAAAGAAAGGCGACAGGGCATTAAATTGTGTTTATCTGAATGTGTGTACGCGCCGCTGTGCGAGTGTGTGTTTGAGTGACATTAAACATGAAAGCCTGACAGAGGAAAACACTTGACTGAGATTCAACAGATGGGTAATATTCCATTAAACTAATGCAACACTGTTCAAGTGTCTCTCTTGTGCACATATATATACAGTGACGGCTGAACAAGAGAAGTGTGTGTGGGGGGGGGGGGGTTTGATAAGCAAAACACATTTTACTTGTTCATTTTCTGTTGGTTGCTTTCTTTTTCTTGGCAAAAAGGTGGACAACTTAAGAGCCGCTAGGTGTGTTTCTGTGGTTTGTCGGAGCGTCTACATCTGTGTATTACTGACAAGCTACTACTCCATTGACAGGCGGGGGGGGGTGGGGGTGGGGGGGGGTGGGGTGGGGGGACAGTTTGAAAAGAAAATGGCAGCTCAAAAGGGAACCGGCGCATAGAATTACACATGTTTATCTTTCAAATGCAAGGCTAGCTCCATAAAAGCAAAGACACACAGTACTGTAATGTCTCCAGTGGTTTGGTTTGGCATGTCAGTCTCTCTGTCCTTCTGAATGCTTTTTTTTTTTTTTTTTCTCCGTGTGTGGTGCGGTGTACGTCTCTCCCCACCCCCCCACACCCCCCACCCCCGCTCTCACGACGGCCACGGCCACAAAACACACAGGTGTCGGAGAGACGGCCGCTCCGTGGAAATTTGCTGAGAGCTTTGCTTAACAAAGTGTTCAAATATTATCCTAAGCTCAAGGATATCCACACATGCCTCAAAAGTTCACCTCCCCGCTGCCTCCCTTTCTCCCTTTCTCTCTCTCTCTCTCTCTCTCTCTCTCTCTCTCTAAGCACGGGAGCAGGTGTAGCTTTGGTTTCCATGGCGACCGTCTGTGTAACACAACCGTGGGCCGCTGGATTTCTCATTCAGGTGCAGTAGAGTGAACGTCTCTGACAGGAAATGCGCCGCCTTACACGCGGCGCCGTGACCTCTAGCATTAAGAAGAGCTTGCGTGCGCGTTTCAATCCAAAAGAACAGAGGATGTGCGCATGAACGACGTGTGTGTGTGTGTGTGTGTGTGTGTGTGTGTGTGTGTGTGTGTTGAATGATTATTCATTACAGCCGCACTATATATGCGAGGTTTGCCATTTAAGCCGCACTGATATTACTTTTCAGAAAGGATGAGTGTGTTTTATTTGATTGCAGCTCTGCAAAACACCGTTCCGGTTGAAATAGAAACATGATTTTATATTGTCCAACTAAAGCGACTCATAGCCATAATTCATAGTTAAGTACTGTATCTTATGGGACATTTTAATACCATATTCTGTCCCGTAAATGTGACTCCAGAGTATGTAGGATGTGTATCAGAGGGATTAACAGGGAAAACGTGACCACATCCCAAACCACAAGAATCTATATGAGTCGTCTAAGTATGTGTTCATTTTCACCATACAGCACCGTTCGTCTCTCTCAACCCAAATGCTAGACTCCCTCGTCACCGCACGGCATTCGAGGGACAAAGACGAGCGTCCGCGATGAAGAGTGGACAGGAGAGGAAGAGCAGAGAAGGCAAACGTGACGAATGACACAGGAGAGACAAGGACAATGAGAGCGAACTAAGGCAGAAACATGAGCCTTAGTTCACATGTAACAAAAGAGGCCGAATATGGAACCATTTCATTAGAGCGTGTCTCCTCCTGTCGCTGGACGGCTGGACCACAGAGAGCGGTTTTCCACCAGCGCTGTGACCACAGACGGCTAGAGGCCTGGCCATGCGTACCGCAAGAAAGCCCACTCACACACACACACACACACACACACACACACCGCTAACGATGCTCACTGCACAAACCAGGCTGCTCAGCCTCTTCGGTTCGTATTACTTTTGTGACACACTCGGATACACACACACACACACACACACACACACACACACACACACACACACACACACACACACACACACACACACACACACACACACACACACACACACCACTTTTGTATGCAAATACAGTCATCGGATCAAACTTGTTTGAATATGTACGAACGGGCAAAATGCGCCATTTGTATCCCCACACACAGACACACACACACACACACACACACACACACACACACAATATCACTCCTCTGCAAAGCTGTGCCGAGAGAGGGAGGCGGTGTTATCGTGAGGCGGTTTGATGGATGGACTTCGAGAGGAACCAGGCTGTGGTTAGCGTGGTCATGTCGTCTGGAGCCGCTGCCTGTTAGTGCAGCCTGTCAGCCGCACCGTGTAGCTGAATGTCAGCTCTGCCATTTTATTAGAAATTAATGAGGCAAGGCTACATGTCTGAATGTGTCCCAGGCAAAACTGTGACAGCAAACACGTTGATGCGACAGCGAGGCGGTCCAAGACGAATCCACAGGCACCGATTTCAGCTCCGCACACTGTTATTTAAGTAGGAACAAAACAAGGTCTCACGTCATGAATGAGTGCGCTGTCTGCTTTTCATGACGATAATCGACCAAATTATATAAAGTCAAGATTTATGTTTGCAATTTCCCAATGTGGTAATAATGGTCTCATGCTGCTCGTGGTATTTATGACAGAAAGAGAAAAATAAGTCAAAGGGAAAGAAAAGAAAAGAAAAAAAAAGGGCCTAAAATTGAAATGGACTAGTATTTCCAGTTTAATTAAAATTTGGATATTAAAAGAAATGAGTGGCTAACAGCGCTGTTATATTAAATATCAGGGCACACCCTTAATAGCATCAATCTGGGCTGCACAAAAAGTCATTACGCAC
The DNA here is from genome assembly GCF_023349555.1 of Cebidichthys violaceus. Lineage (NCBI taxonomy): Eukaryota > Metazoa > Chordata > Actinopteri > Perciformes > Stichaeidae > Cebidichthys > Cebidichthys violaceus. The sequence continues at coordinate 12,076,192 of NW_027176384.1, forward strand.
ACATTTCTCTCCTCATTTAACAGTTCCTGTTTCTGTCACTCCCATCTCTTTGTCTGTGCGTCCGTCTGTTGTCCATCAGTCCTTCGGTCTGTCTTTCTGCGGAGATGTCCCCCCCCCCTTCGTTCGTAACACGACTCTGTCTCGGATTGAACGGTGCACCCTTTCTCCATCTGACTGACGAGACTTAGCAGGTGGCGGGACCCATTCATACCCGCGGTTCAGCAATCTGCACCGCGCTGTAACCCAAGCCTACAGCCCAAAACACAGATGCAGAGGCGCGGGGTATTTTTCCTGTGTGCACGTCCGTGCAAGCGCTTACGCACGCACGCACGCACACACACACACACACACACACACACACACACACACACACACACACACACACACGGACGAAAATGTACACTGAAGACGCACAATCGCTGCGTGCACACTCATTAATCTTTCAGCAAACACACGTTGCACTCCCTCCTATTGTGGCCTGTGAGCACACATCCAGATTGTTTATGATAATCAGTCAGTTTAAATACAGTTTTTTTTTTTTAAAGAAAATAGCAGTGTAATTAGGGAACATTTTATGAAGACCGGGGAAGATGCAAGACATTCCAACACACACACACACACACACACACACACACACGCCGACTCGGAAAGCAAACTAAAGACACACGCAATCGAAAAGGGTCATAAAACTCACAAATTATACCCGCCTATATATTCAACACGAGGTAATAACATATGTTAATCGCTGCTCCCATCTCCCGTATTACTTTGAATTACATGGAATGAGACGAGTTAATATCACACTCTCCCTGTCTGCAAGTGTAACACTGTGAAGGACTTGACGTGATGAAGGGCTTTTTGTTTTGCGAGTGCGTCGTGTCATTGCACAATTATCCACGGGGCAATCTGTCAAACGCATATACACACTTAATTGCGCCATCTTTCAGCTTGCGGACTCGTGGTCAGGTGTGTGAGTCAGTGTAAGGAAACGTCATGTATCCGGAGGCAACGTAGGGGCACGACTGAAGAGCAAGCCGCTGCAAAACATTGGTTTATACAATTGGAATGTGGCCGTGTGGGAGCGGGGATGAGGGTAGTTCGGTGTGTGTGTGTGTGTGTGTGTGTGTGTGTGTGTGTGTGAGTTGAAAAGAAGGATAACCAAAAGATATGTATCAACCGAGCTGCAATCAAAGAGACGGGAAAAGGAGACCAGCAACAACAACCAAAAAAAAAAAAACACAATCACACACAGAGACACACAGCCTCGATGAAGATTGTACTTAGGGTCTGCGGTGTTGTGGTTCCTCGAGAAGCGGCCGAGCCGCAGGAGAAGGAGGAGGGGGGGGGTAGGGAGGAAAGAACGCTGAGAAAGACGGAGGGAGAGAGAGAGAGAGAGAGAGAGAGAGAGGGGGGGGAGCTGGAGGCAGACATCTCCAAAGTTGGCGCGTTGGGAGAACACCTTATAATTATCTACATCCGCTCTGTCAGCCGCAGCCCGAATGAATGGACAGATACAACAGAGGGAGACGGAGAGAGCAAGAGAGAGAGAGAGAGAGAGAGAGAGACTCGCATTCACGTGTAAAAAAGAATGAAAAGACAACATCCACTGATAAACCAACACACATGCAAACACCCACAAACAAGTCTGTATTTTTATAGGCAGGCACGCCCACACGCACACAAACACACACACACACACACACACACACACACACACACACACACACACACACACACACACACACGCGGGGCTTATTACGGGGCTCAGATCCAGACTGCGTTGAGTGCGGTTACGCTCCAAGTGTCTATTTTGAAGGTTCGTAAGCCAATTCCAGATCCCCCCCCCCCCCCCCCCCCCCCCGTCTCTTTCTCAGACCCGCTCCATCGTTCCTCCTCAGTTCCACCCATACAAGTCAGCGTGGGGCGGCTGCGATGGCATTAAGAGGTCATACAGTAGGCTCCGTAATTACCCACGGCAAAGGATAATTATCAGGTTGTTTGACGGGGCGCTTTGAATGTTAAAGTGCCGCCCGCTGGCTCCTTTTAAGGGATCACAATAGGGTCAGGTTCGGCAGTTTCATGCGTTTGCGTTCCCTGTGTGCTGTACGTGCATCGACTGACCTTTAGGGGTCAGTGTTCCTCCTGAGGGTTACTTGCGGCGAGGGAGGCGCTGCACTGTCGATGGACTGTGTTCAGGAATGTGGTTGTGTGCAGGTCTTGAGTTGATCCGTGGGAGTGGGTCATTGTCTCTCATGTGGTTGCTGTGCTGCAGAAGTATAGCAGCAGCAGTACATTTGGTTGCGCAACATTAAAGCGCTGGCGTTTTCAGATGATTTCAACATGCATTTTGCTTGGCCACTCTCGGTGATTTTGACTCACTTCTAATAAAATGGATTGCCATATTTCCCCCCCGAAATATTACAACACAGCGTTGGTTTCTATCAGTTGTTCAAACAAGTCAGCTTTCATTCCATTTGCGCGCACTCTTTGCCGAACACGCTTATTTTAACTTGGACTTCAGTTTCACCTCATGTCTCCCAGTCAAGGCAAGTTGGTAAGAGCTATTCTCGTCTCAAGGAGGAGAGGAAAATCATTAACTCGCGTGATCATAGTTCTGTCCCCACGAAGCCAGATCCTTTTAGCTGAGAGATGTCTAACTGACCCCACTGGGAAATCATTTACTCTGCACTTGCTGCGCCAGCCGTCCCATGAGAGGTAATTGTATCTACCTGCCTCCATTTCTCAGTCCTTCTACCTCTCAAACTGCTCACTCGGCAGACGTTCGCCTGTCCTTCCCGAGCAGACGACTATCGGTCCCTGGAGGCGTGTCATCAGCACTCATTTGAGGATGATTTCACGCGACCCTGCTCGCACGCTTATATTTATCTGACTGCGCAAATCACAGGCTTGTTCTTGTGACTGTCCTACTCCTGGGCCTCGGTCTCTCTCTCTCTCTCTCTCTCTCTCTCTCTCTCTCTCTCTCTCTCTCTCTCTCTCTCATTCTCTGCTCGTGTGATCGTCTCCGCTCAAGGGCTCGGCATACTCTTTCGCTCGGCGCTTCTTTGACTGTCCTTCCCAGGAGGATTCCTCCTTGTCGTTCATTTGACTTAATTACCATGCCGGCTTTCGTGGAGGGAGAGGGGATGAGTGACACTTCACTGAACGACCAGCCTCCCTTCCTTCTGCGTCGCCTGCTGTATGTCTTGCCAGCTTTTCCTTCATTAAAAGCCGATC
>NW_027176384.1:12083293-12243806 GCF_023349555.1 Cebidichthys violaceus
CCACCACCTCCACCACCTCCACCTCTCCCTCCTCCCAGGAGAGTGACTCCAACAGACAGGACCAATTTTCTGCTAATTGGGCCTCAGGAAATTGCTCCTCGTTTTAATTTACTGTTGGACAGCCATGAAGACATGTGATCCGCCGCTGCTTTTCTCCCTCCCTCCCTCCCTCCCTCCTTTTCTTCACAGGTGTGAGGATGAGAGAGGCACACTGTACTGCTCTCTCTCTCTCTCTCTCTCCCCCTCCCTCCCTCCCTCCCTCTCTTTGGGAAATGGAATGCAAAGGCGGAGACTGGAGCCGAGTTGAAGGGTTAACCCGCCGTGGCAACCAGATGCATTGAATATGACACGGTCTCCATTTGTAGGTCAAGGTGTTTAAAGTTTTCTCAGACAAACGCAAACTTTAAAGCGGAAAGGAATCAGTGTGATCTATGGAGCGGCGGGATCGGGTCCTTCACAAACACAGACTGTCACAATATTATCCAAAACCGCCAGGGCATGTTGTACACACTATCCAAACAGGAACTGTGTTCATTGGGAAGAGTATTAACCTTTGCTATCGGGCGCTGACAGGCAGGACCGTGAGCTCACCGGGATCAAATGACCTCATGGGACGGAGCTGCGTCTGGAGGATTTTCTAGATAAGATGAATTGCCATTTTGTGACAAAACTAACATATTAACCGTAACATTAGTAACAAAGATTACTCTGTTAGCAATTATTGAACAAATATTAGAGGAAATCTACACCAAACTCAAGATTTCTAGACCTTGATAGTGATGGATGGGGGTGGGGGGGGGGGGGGGGGGGGTGGGGGGCAGGTGCTCCCTTCTTCATGGCCATTATGGGATCGGGGGAACTGCATTCAAAACTGCTCGCACTCGCTTCTAAATGTATTCATGTACGATTCATCACTGACCGAGATGTGTATGTAGGATGGAGAGAAATGTCCCAACACTGATTTTGTGGATCATGAAACATGCATTTGCCACCAGTGTTAGAATGTCATCTATAAAGAATTTTGCTGAGCTTAGATTGACATCTTTTCCGCATGCCCCGAAGCAACAAAATATATGTTTAGCTTATATGAACGCGTCTGTCGTTTGACTATGTATTCACCAAATGAAAGTGCCATCCCTCTGACTGACAGGAGGAATGCCCAGTGCAACTTGAAGAGCTCATGAATCAGGGAACAATCAAAGCTGTCTACAGAAGTCAAGGAGAAATGCCTTCACTCTTTGGAGCACTTAATGGAAAATCCCCCTCTGGTCTTGTTTTCCCCCTTCAGTTTCAGCATCCATCCTTTTCAGTTGTATCGATTGTTTTTGTGGGGGGGGGGGGGGGGGGGGGGGGGGGGGGGGGGTTGTGAGGCTTACCACTTGACTGACAATATAAACTACAAGACGGATGCGACTTTAGATGGATTTTAGTGGGTTCATTTAGATATTTAAAATACAACCGTCTGAATTTCTTTTTAAAAGGAATCTGAACATTGACGCTCACAGCGGAAACACTCAAACAGGAAGAGGCAAACCCCGATTTGTATGCTGAGTGTTACCACTGATCTATGGGGCAACGCTGCACACACGGCCCCCAGCCTTTCCTAAAACACACGTGTTGCTGGATCCAACCTTGGGTTGACATTCACACCAAACACATCCCCCCCCCCCCCCCTCCCCCGAGGGCTCGCTCTGACCCTCGCTCTGGGTTCATCTGCATCAACCAATCGATACATGCGCATGTTTTAGCATCCATCGGCGCCTATCGATACCGACATGTCACGCGGGCCAAACATCCATCAAGGCGGGCGGCTTGGCGTGTTTTTGAGCCGAGCGCCGCACATCCATCAGCGCTGGACTTTTACAAACCTGACGACCTAATCTGAATCAATAAGTCATGTTTTGTCAAACATTCTCCAGAGTCGATACGCAAAGCTGCACTCCGAAAACCATTACTGACCTCCATTCAAGGACCTCAAAAACAAATCACAGCAAAGACCCACCTCTATAGAAAGATGGCCTTTCTGGTATTGACGTAGCATGCAGCAGGCCACTGTAAACACGCCGGAGATATTTAGCATCGCCTGTGATGGTGTTCATTGATCCTGTATTTGCAGGGAGCTAACAAAGCCCATTGTAAAGTAGTCAGGCTGGATACATCCGCAGCGTTTGGTCAGCTATTTCGCTCCCTTCGCATTAAAACGGTGTGACCATGTGTGTGTGTGTGTGTGTGTGTGTGTGTGTGTGTGTGTGTAAAAGATACAGAGGAGAGAAGAGAAAAAGTTTAAAAAGTAAAAAAAAAAAAAAAGCGACTACTCTGTAACAATCAAACATACCCCTTTCTTTCTCGCGCTCTCAAAAGCATTCACACACACACACACACACACACACACACACACACACACAGAGCTCATTACATCCACCCTGCTGCTTGATGGCTGGTTGACAACTTAGCACCTTCAACTTACTTTCACACTTTCAAAACTTCCTAACTGCTCAGCCTCAGTGCACAGTGGAGCTCATTCACTGGAATCCTCAGCGGGGAGAGGAAACAAATACTAACCCCCCCCCCCTGTATCCTCACCTACCATATCAGCTTGAACTTCTGACTTTCCACCCGTACTTTAATTGTTCGTACACTTTCCAAATAGTGCCTTTAAAAAAATAAATAAATAAATACTTTTCACCCCCTAAAGCGAACAGGGGTTCTGTTGCGACTAAAATCTCCATCCATCATGCAGATAGGTATGTGTCCCCCGAGGGGACTCCCGCACTCTCTGGCTGTTGTAATAAAGTGGACCTATCAGTCAGGACGGAGCAGACTTATTGCCGTCTGTGTGGCCACCTATTGCTTTACACACACACACTGTAAACCTCCTGCTGCTCCTGCTCACTGTGCAATAACACCACTGCTTAAAAACATGGGTTTAGAAACAGTGGGAGGCAAACCCTGGGGTTACAGCCCAGAGCAGGGGTACAACATATTTATGGCTCACAAACGATAATGGTGACACTTCAATATTGCACTCAACACCAAATATCTAGAAAGGAGTTCTCAGTATTACATTTAATATTCATAGTCATTAATAATGTAAAGAATAGTGAATTACACAAAGCTTTTTTGGTTTTTACTGCTTTTGTCACTTCGTCCTAATTTTGTTTTGTTTTTTTACATCAGAGGATACATTAACTGGAAGGACAATGGGAAAAGAATGTGCTGCACTGCGGCCACCGAAGACAGAATGTGGCTGCAGCGACAACACAAGGACACGTATCAAGGATGCAGCACTGCAAAAAGGAGACTGGGACCTTTTTTTTTTTATTTCTCCCACAATCCACCACTATAGCACCACCAAAAACTGTGTTCTCAGCCGTCAACGGTTACATCCGAGCTACAGTCTAGTGTGACAGTTCAAAAGCAGCCCTGGTTTCTGCTCTACAGAGATGCGTCTATGTTTCGAGTGTTTTGCAAGTGAGCCAAAAAAAAAAAAAAAAAAAAAGGTCAAGTCTTGGCAATAACCGATTTATTTGAATGACACAGTTAACACCCCAAGAGCCACATGCATCAGGAACAGGCTCGAGTAAATCATAGCTTGCGCTTTCACACGGTGCACCTGAACGTGGCGTTTGAAAGCGTCCTGAGTTTAACGGCCGTGGCGGGTCATCTGCGCTGCGTTCAAACACCCCTGGGGCAAAACAGAGTGAACGCACTCGTTCAAAGCCCTCCGATGTGTACGGCAACATATTCCACCTGGGTGGCGAGCAGTAAAGGGACAGTGGGGAAGGAATGCTAGGGATTTATGCATGTAAAGTATCACCTGTCAAAAAAAAAAAAAAAAAAAAAGCGGGGGAAGACATAGAGGCAGAGATCTATATTGAAGAGGCCGGGGCTTGTGAATGAGGTTTCCATGTTTGAGGTTATGGCTCTTTATTTCCACTCCGCCACACTGTTTTCTCTCTCGCTCCATCGCTGTCTATGTTTGCCTGTGTCTTTAGAGGTGAGATGTGTCCATGAACCCTATGACCAGCAGCATTTCCGTACTGTTTTTTGTCCCAAACTCTTTCAGTTATTACACTTACTTTAGCTTAATATCACATATTAGGTGCTTTACTTACTTAATATTGTACTTGTTTTACTTGTGAAGCACATAGTACAGTAGCACCGTTTTTTTTGTTTTTTTTTGTTGCCCTATCGAAATTCATCATGCTAGGCTCCTCCCCTGAACAGTGAATGTCAAATCACAGCGTAGCAACCGTAATTACGCCCGGCAGGCCTGTCAAGCTTTGGATTGGACGTTAGAGGAAAAAGCTGTCAGTGAGCGTAAGCAAGGGTCTTTGTGGAATCGCCCAATATCAAAATGGTTATCTGAAGACAGGATTGCATTGTTAGAAATGGTGAAATAAACTTTCCCTGAGTCCATTGAAGCAAGAGGAGAGGTTGTGATGAAGCTGTAGGGGCTTTGGTAAGCCATTATCCCCCTTTGTCCCCTGGGCCTCTCCAGGCAGGGAATGTGCTACAGTTCCCAAACACAGCCAGAAGCAACTGTTCCAGGTGATCTTTTGAAGGACTACCTCTTTCCCCTTGCATCATCGACTACAGGTTGTTTTTTTTTCCCTTACCTGAGAGATTGAGGGGAACGGGAGGAGCAGGGGTCAGAAAAACGCTACAGCTCCATCTCGATACCCATCACCTGTCATCATGTGACCCAGGTAATGCACTTAAGACGACCCGCGGAGCCTCGAGGGCATTTCTTCCGTTTTAAGTATCCACAATCAAAACTCCTTAAAATATCACCGGGTACCCCTGAGGCCGGGTGCGCCGGCAACCTTTGACCGAAAAGGTCAGGTGACTAATTAGCCAACACCTCTGCGGAGCTCTGGAATGCTCTGTGCCGAGGGCGCGGGGGGGGGGGGGAAGTGGGATCTGTCAGTTCCCTTTCACTGGGACTATAAACACTCGCAGGAAGATACTTGGAAGCTGATTATTATGTGTGTGTGTGTACAGTCACTCCTCGTGTGTACGACACGGTAAGTGTCAAGTGGAAAATTACAGAGGAGATGGTTTGGGCAGGAGAGGTAGTTGTGGTTATGTTGACAGGAAATCTCGGTACAAACATCACTGGCAAAAGTAAAAGCGTATATATATATATATATATATATATATATATATATATATATGTGTGTTTGTCTCCCTGGCAGCCTGTGTGTGATGTCATCGGCTAAATCTCAGTGGACCTAAAAAGCGCCCCTTTGTTCCCAGAGAGTCTGCTAGCTCTGGGTTACACTAGTATAAGGTAATGTGTTTAGATGAAGGGTATGAGCGGAGTTCTAATGACATATAATGCTCTGTGTCCTACAGCAGTTTATTGGCTTTTCAAGGGCGTAATGATAGTCAATGGCCATGCATTACATTTCAGACCATGGCCCCCATTAGGTCCAATAGGATCTTTCATCTTCTACGTTCCTGCTTGGAGCCAATAGAGGATCCTATGTCATTGTCAAAACGCTGTCCCCGCGGTCCAAGAATCAACTCCAGGCCACCTTGACACAGAATTCCACATGATTGATGGTAATTGCCTTTTGTGAAATGCCACAGCCACTGAGGACTCTTTATTTTCCCTCCGTGCCTTTTCATAAAGAGCAACTAAAATACTTTACCTGCTCTATATGAGGGAACGGCGCATCGAAGGAAATGCACGACACATTCGGCTCTCCCCGCGCTAAACGGCTTAATTATGCTGATGACATGTTGCGATTCATTGGCCTATTTGGACGCGGTGACTGCGGTCGAGCAGGACCATATTTAGAAGGGATAAAAAGACTATTGTGTGTGTGTGTGTGAGGATGAAGGAGGAAAATATATATGGAAAGGCATTTGAAACTGAAACCAGATGTGTGCGTGAGTGTGTTTCTTTGTGTGTGCGAATGTAATGCTCGTTTCAAGACTGCCGGCCATGGCATGTCTTGGGCCAGCGAGGTTTTTTTTTGTTGTAGTTTTTGAAAAATATTTGGCACGATTAAGGGAAGGAATTATAGAAGTAACACGGTAAGACTGCTTGGGGTTTTGATGTGATTTGGGAACGAGGGTAATAGGAACAGAATATATCTAAGAACTCTCTCTTGACTCAGCAAAACAGACCACATCGAAGGAAGAGAACATGTCAAAACTCGATATCCTGCATTCACAATATTACAATAAGAGACGGGCACAGATTCTCACCCAGGGATGACCTGCATGAAACAATCTTCTTCCAAAAAGAAAACTCTCACAGCCAAACTATGTCCAGCCTCTTAGGAACCATTCAGCCTGTCAGTGTAACAACCAAAGTGTTTAGGGAAGTAATAAAAAAAAGAAAAGAAAAGAAAGTCCTCTGGCATTGCTCGGGACAATATAGGCCAAGAGACTCATTCCAGCACAGCTTCACAAATGTCCCCTTTACTTGCACCTTGAATATTTCCAGCCGCGGCAAATAAAATTGTTCCAGGTGCACCAATGAAAAGGACGGGCCCGATTTCCTAAAAGTGGGGCCAAGGGCTGTTAAACGGAGAGAGGCGTGAATTCAGCCAGGCTTTGTAATCGCTTAAAGCGCTGGCCAGTGGCCCCTGTGGAGGTTGAGTGCCCTCTCTCGCAATACCAAGCGGTGTTGTACGGACAGGTGTCTGCTAACCATTATAACACATGGCAGATTAATTCAGTCTCTTGACACACCCGAAAAAATAAAGACGCATAGCCCAAGTTGGATTATTATCAAGCAATGTCCCGATATATAAAAAAACACAAACAGATTTCATGATATCTGGTTAGAAAAAGAACTGAAGTAGCCTTATAAGGAATGATGCAACTAAAACAAATATAAAAGCAAAATCCTAAAAAAAACTGCTATTGTAGTTGACCTGTGTATAATACCTAATGAGGGCTACAAGTTCATATTAAAATATTAAATTTGCATATAACTTTGTTTGGGTTTTAATCACCGTAAAGAAAAGGACATCTTGAAGTTTACTTAAAGCTTTAATTGTGACGAATATCCGACTCAGAACTTTGCTGATTACCTGTCAGTCAATTCACCTGTTATCTAGAAAAGCTTCTACTCAACTCTGAATGTCCAAAGATCCCAAATGAGGTCAAACAAATATGATGTGATATACTTAAGCTACTACTGAGGGATTCCTGCATGGCGCCGTCAGCTAACACAAAATAGTTCATCGACTGTCAGACTCATCAGTCTATTGGTCCTTTTGAACACAAAAAAGAAAAGACACAATCCTCACAAAGGGTACAGATCAAACAATCCATCTAAAGCCTATTTTCATAAAAAAAAAAAAAAATGAGAAGCCTGCTATGAGTTTTGATCCTGCCCTTGATTTTATGGGGAGCATTTGGTTTAGGTAGGTTGTAGAGACGGGATACATTCTGTTTTAGTGGGGACATTGATGTTATATTAGCAAAATAACATTCAAATTCTTGACGGAAATTGAACAAAACTAGGTTTGGCAAGAACCATGTTTGATGTATGAGAACCATTACATTTTCAAAAAAATATTGTAAGTGACAACTGCAGTTAGCTGCCACATGGTTTTGCAGTGTCAGAAACTACAAAGAAGTCAGTGAAAGAAGTCAGTGAGTGGAGCAGGACAGGACTCATTACAAGCTAACGGATCGCAACGACTCTCAGCAGCTCCTCCTTCCATCTTGGATTCCTTTCTAAAGCGCTAACAAACTCCAGGTCTAGAGGAGCGCAGCTCTCTGTTCAGGGTTCATCGGTGCCAGCGAGCTGAAACCTGAGCAGAGGAAAAAGGGCACCTCTGCGTATGGAAAGGTTTAGGTGAGTAGTAAACTCCCTCTTACGGAACTGATGAGAAACACCTGCATGTCTGAGCAACAACGTCAGCCAGACAAATCAAAGCCAGAATAGATGATTAAGAGCGAGGCGGCACAAAGCAAGAACCTCTGATCACACGGTGCAGGACTACGAGAGACGTACACGGACGGCCGGAAGGCCGGCGCTGGAACGAAACCTGAATCACGCCACCGAAGACCCAACACAAACAAAAATATGAATGACAGAAAACTGAACACATTAATCAAATACCTTAAGAGTAAACATTCAATAAACAACGGGAAGTCCGCATAAATAACCGAGCTCCGGCTTCTAATCCAAAAAGAACTTTGCATTAACAAACACTGAAAGAAAGGGTCTCGAGCACAAACAAAATCAAGCCTCTTTGAACAGAAATGTACAAACTGCTTGCATCGTTTAATTTGTCTGTGAGTTTCCAACTGACCCGTCTTTCCCCCGCTTGATTGTGCCACAAACGCTTAAAATGAGGCGCTGGGTTCTCTCTCTGGCTTAGAAAGTCATTAGAAAAAGAAAAAGAAAAATGAATCAAACAGAGGGCAGATCAAATGTCTAATCCTGGGCCAGCGCTGCCAAACACTTCTACCGCCATGCAAAAAAAAAAAAAGAGGTGTGTTGGGTAAAACAAAAAAAAGTGCCACAGGCAATTTCAGCTAATTGCCCTAAGTTGTGAGCCATTTTGGATAGGGTAACCAGATATTTCTTCATGAAACCCAATTACACCTCATGCAAGAGGGACCCTTCTCGATGCCGTACATCAATTGAAAATAATTATGATCCGGATAATCGCAGGGGTTTGATGTTTCAATTTCCTCCGTGTGGGGAAGACGACTAGTTCGGCACCGGAAATGAAACACAAACGTCTCTCGCTCTGTGGTCCGAGGTTTGTGATGTGTTTAAGGAGGCACCGCATGAAATGTGCCCTTCGCTGCCTACTGGTGACGCGTGTGTGTCCTCGCAGGAGAGGACAGAAGTTTCGGCCTATTCTTTTTTTGAAGCGTCCTCCCCGACTGTACTCCACGGTGATACTCGCGTGTCTGTGCTTATGTGTTGGCGTCAGTGCTAATAGGTCTGTCAGAGGAGATGCTGCTGAGAGCAGGTGTCACAGCCCGATGTCCAAACTGGCAGCATTCACGTTCCACTTCCAGTCCCTGGGGAGAGTTTGACCTGAGTGGAGTCGCCACAATGTGCTTTTCGTGCTGCCCAGTCGGTCATTTAACCCCGCATGCACGCACACGCTCTCCCTCTCACACACACACACACACACACACACACACACACAGCCGATGCAACTCAGTCGATACACTTAAAGAGTCTACTGTTAAAACCTCTACTGAGACCCGTAGTCACGATTCAGCGTTATCCTGTTCTAATCAGCCATATAAAACAATTCAGTCTCGATTTAGAGTTTCACATTTTTATTTCATTGGTGTCGATAGGTAGCCAATACTGTGCAGCTCATTTTGAAAATAAGCAGAACAAAACCTTTAAGTTCACTTTGAAACACTAAAGAAAGTTGTTCTTAAGATGAATAAATCTCTTAGTGGCAAATACAGCAGCCCTGAACACGGAGAGTGTCGTTTAAATGATGGATTGTTTGAATATGATATATTGGTTAAAGGGCCTTGGATCCCTTCCATTTTTCTAGTTTCACCTGAAATTTGGCAAAAGAACAAAAACCTCCTTCAATGGAGTTCTTTCTCAATGTACAAGTGGGAGGAAAATGTCAAAGTCGGGATAAAATTAGAGCCTGATCCTCGGCATCACTATAGGTTATCTCACTTGAAACTTTTCCCTCACGAATTCCAATTTCCGCAGAAAATGTCGAAACAACAATAGCTCTCTTCCTGCACTGGGTCCAGGCGTTGGCCAACACCACGCAGAAAACAGACAATTCTCCTTGCGCTTGCACTTTTTTTTTTTTTTTTTTTAAAAGGTCACATACTCGTGCGCACACAGAATGCGTGCAGTGTACACACGGCTTATGAAAAAAACTCCCACCGCGCTCGCAGATGAGGCTGAGTACACAACGGAGCCAGAGGACAGAGACCTCAGAGAGACCTAACAGGAAAACAGCATGGCCGGCCGGTAGAGATCCCCCCAAAGAAAACAGCCCCGTGTTATTCAGCCCGTGTTGGCCAGCGTGCCCTTTCTGCAACAAGACCCGTTTAGTCTTTGACTGACTTCACAGTACCGACTACTGTCTGTGGCCTACAATAACCACACCGCCCGCGCTTTCATCGGGGAGCGAACGAAAGCGGTGACCTCACCGCGTTTCGGCTGGACCACCCTTTATGCGAACGCTCCCGCAGAGGAATCAAGAGCGTTTGCGCTTTTGAGGCCTTGTATGAAACAAATCTCTCGTGTTGAGATTTCCCCATCTTGAAACGCTGTTTGGTTTTTTTTTTTCTTCCGTGTGCTGGCAGGGGGAGGCGCAGCTGCAGAGCGTCCCGTGTGCTGATGTTTTAGAAGTGAACCTGCGCAGCTCTGTCACCACTTTTAACAGAGCCCTCTGCAGAACGCAAACACATGAACAGCACCGCCGGAAACGTGCGCAAGCAAGCAGCATGCAAACAAACACACCCACACACACACACACACACACACACACACACACACACACACACACACACACACACACACACACACACACACACATCAAAGGACAGAAATGACGACATTGCACAACTGTCCAAGTGACCTTAAGTGCAATGCGTTTCCCCTTTACCAGCAGTTCTATGAACGCAATTTATGAAGAAAAAAAAAAAAAAAAGTGTTATTCTTTTCCTGCTGCAGCCATTTTTTCCCTCACAAATAAAACTGCACTGAAATCAAAATGGAATTCATCCATCTCTGTCTCTGTCTCTGATTAATAAGTACAGCCCGGCTGTGGTTTGAGTGCTGAGGAGAGTGTGCTCTTGCAGTTGGATGTAGGCGCATGATGGAGATTAACTGCGGGAGAAAATGTAATGCTTTGTAGCACTGCTTGTAAATGCCTGTAGCTTTGTTGTGTTTGCAGCAGAGTGTCTGCTGCCCAGAGGACAAGTAGAAGGCACCCAGTTCTCTCTCTCTCTCTCTCTCTCTCTCTCTCTCTCTCTTTCTTTCTCTCTCTCTCTCTCTCTCTCTCTCTGCTGGCTCAGCAGGCTTCGAGTCCGCTTCATTCGGCTCCCTGATTGCATTGGCCTTCTGTCCACCTAGCCATTGATTCCAATGCCCCAGCCAAGCACTTTTCCGTTTGCATCGCTCCCCTTCTCAATACCTACAACCGAAGCTGCCTCGATACCGGTGTTACCACGGTGGTGCCTGTATTAGTGCAGAGGTCGACGGGTTGGAGAGGGGGGGGGGGGGCGGGCGATGCACAGACGCCGGCTTTGGGAACCTGACATCATGACTTACACCCTGCTGCACTGGTAAAACAGAGAGCGGCTTAAACAATCACAAAGGTCAGAGGGTGCCGTTTCATCATTCCGCTTAGAGGGTCTATCACTTTGACTTAAGTTCAATTATTGGTATTTGAAGTCCTGTGAGGAAACACTTTGCGAAGGGTTACAGGGGGTTAGAGGTAAAGTACATAAAAGCCTTTATTCCTCTGTCCAGAACATCCCATCCAGGATGAAATCGTCGTTGCTTAAATATCAATTTCACGAAAAAAAGAAAAAGAAGAAAAAAAGAAAGCTCCTCATAACCTTCAGCTGCAACTGTCCCTCTGGCTCTGGATCAAAATCACACAAAGTGAACCTGCTGTGAAACTGATATTAGCTTTAGAGCAGACAGGAGAGTATACAGAGGGCACATTGTGTTTGTAATAGCTCTTTATCTTATGAGCATGTCTTTGATAATAATCTGTCCAATCGTACAATGAAGACAGTTCAACTAGACTATAATGTGTGCCGTCTATGACACGGTGAGATTTGATCCGGCTCCTCCGACAGCAAGCAACCTCGCATTAAGCACTGTCCCATCGTTCATGCTCAGCTGCGAGGGAGGTTTCATAATGGACGGAAACATGAGACCGGACGCAGAGGTGGGAACGTTTGCAGACACAAAATATTCTCAAAAAAAAAAACACACAAAGGAATGCAAGTCAAGGCTTTGAAGATTAGAAACCTAAGCAGGGAGTCTGATAACATTTCTGGCGAGAGAGTTTCACAAAGAGGGGTTCTGAAATTCCTGGAGCACTTTTTTTTTTTTTTTTTTAATTCAGCGGAGCACACTGCATTCACCTGTGTGATTTGATTGAAGAGCATTTGACGGGCGCTGGCTATGGAAGCAAAGAAAGGCCGTAATAATTAGAATTTTTTGGGTCTTTTTTATTAGATTAGAATAGATTTTTTAGAGAGATTGGGACAGGAAAGGGGGAGACATGGAGCACAGGGCCGCAGGTCGGATTCCTACCCCAGCCACGGGTATCAGGACTCTTGGTAGACTACTAATACGTTTTATCTGGTTTCTGGATTATGATTTCCCTGATTTTAAGAGATAATAGGAATTTAAGCGTGGAATGTTTTCACTCATTCCTCTGAACTTCTCTTTCTTGGATGATTTGACAGAACATGACCGTGGGACATGTTGATTCCATTCAGGCTCGACTGCTCAGGTTGGACGTTGATGTTTTTCATGTTGAATTTAGGAGTCTTACCTAAACAACATGCGCAATCCCGTTTTTGAACTGGAATTTGAGCCACTTTTTAACATGGCATATTGCATATAGGAGCAGATTTGGAGAAGGAATAAAACACTTGAAATAGAGGAATTGGAAGCATATAAATAAAAAAAAATATGGTTTAAAAAAAAAAAAAAGTATAAAGTTGCTTTTAAGATTCAAATACTTATTTGCTTCCATACTATATTGCCACACAACAATGAGAAAAAGAGACAGAGAGCAACAATTACAAAGAGAAAAATGCAGTGCGAGGACAGACCCACCTAAAGAATTCCTCCTAATGAATTCACTCTTAACACGAGGCCAGGCACTTTAATGAAAATCAATAGTGTAATTTTCTACTTAGATAACCCAATCCCTCGAAACTGATTCCCTCATTTCCTCCTGGTGCATCTTCGATTATTCAATCAAGAGGTCGACCTCGACAGCTTCTTGGTGCGGAGATTATAGTTCTGAAGTCAAGTCAACTCCAGCCCTCGGGTCAATTTTTCACAACGTCCGCGGCGATTTCAGCCGCCCACTTCAAACGCTCAAATTCAGCAGCCGTTTGTTGAACAATCCCTTCTCACTGAGACGTGCTGCTTATTTTACGACTTAATCAATAAAGACGCTCAGACCTGGAGGCCAATCGATGTGATTTACAGGGCTGTTGAAAATCTGTAAAGACTTGCCAAGTCCCAATTCAATTGTGCTGATTGGGCAGCTTGAAAAGGTGCCTATAGGTTGTCAGTCATTGAGGTCTCACTCAAGCCACGTGCAGATATCATACAGGAGGCTAATCAGGGGCATCGTGTTCACGCAAGTTAAACCACAATCACAAAATGTGTCTTACTGAGTACCAACCGTGACCCCCTCACTCTGTGTGTGTGTGTGTGTGTGTGTGTGTGTGTGTGTGTGTGTGTGTGTGTGTGTGTGTGTTCATGTTTTCCCCTGAGACCTGGACCTACTGGGCACGATTTCTGCTACTTTCCTATTTTCTACATTGTTAGACTGGTCAGATTTGGGTGGGCCTACAGTTGTTTTGGGCAGATCTCATTGTGCCACATCGTTGAGTTTCCTGCCAGGAAAGTGCAAACACTAGTTGTAAATGGAAGGTACAGCAAGCTATTATAAACGTGTCTAGACACATAAAGTGCGGTGTGAAGGGAGAAACAGATAAGTTGTGGAAATAGTCAGAAAGTACATTTAAACCTAATACGTATTAGAAAGCTATAAGATTTTTCATTGCCAAGCAGACAATATGTGTATGCTTATATAAGAACGAAATGTCATAAAAAGCTTCTTTTTTTTTTTTATTATATATAACATGAAATATTCTTTTAATATATATATACAGCGATGTCCAGTTAAATCTAGAGTTGGGAAGAGTGCCGAAATACGATTAAAACACCAAATCATTCTTCGTCATATTTCTGAAGTCAACTCTGCATTTCAAGATCTGTACCTGCCGAAGTCTATAAATCAACTTTTATCATGTGCTGGGACTTCATAAATCTCAATATGTACATGAAAGAGGGGCCTCTGCTGATGCCGTGCCAAAGGCAATCGGGAATCTCATGAAACGGAATCAGCATCCAGATGCAGTAAGCATGGGGTTCTGTTTTGTATTTAATCTGAGGGCCGATTTGAGGCTGAGGTAAGCGTGAGCTGATCGCTACTAACAGCTGGTATGTGCTCATTTCCATTGTCTGGATCGTCTTTCTCTTTAGGACACGCAGGGGGAAAAAAAACAAAAAAAAAAACGGGGCTTTAAGATGGACAGGTTAAGGTTCTTGCTGGAATAAGATGGAAAGACAGAAGATGAAACAAGTGAAGGTGGCATGAGGGGAGAAAAAAGACACACAGAGAGAGAGAGAGAGAGAGAGAGAGAGAGAGCGGACAAGTGAGAGTGTGAGACAAAAAGAGACGGACAGAAAGAGAGGCCGGGCCTCATGGTACCTGATCAAACAACTTGACAGCGTGTCAACACACATCTGGAGCAGATATATTGCCTCCTTCCCGTTGTGAAACTAACTCCTCCCCCCTCCTCCGCGTTCCCTCGATGCACTGTGATCCTATTAAAACAAGAAAACACGTTTGATATCAGTGCAGTCATACTTCATTACAATAAATACTTATCAAGAAGAAGTCTGAGCGAGAAGACGGAAAGAAAGCTGAACTATGTTAATCACATACAAGTTTAACTTCTCGACAGACTCCTTACAGTCTGCGAGCGCTCGGCGCAGACTCCTCTCCTTTCATTCTCCCGTTTGCGCTTGGCAGCCCCTTCTTGTTTTTATGAACTGTCCCTTTAATCCTATCCAACCACAATTGATGCAAACAACACAAGGGCATTGGAGTATACACCCGGCAATTGCACAAACACAAACATGTCCTAACATTTACGGCAATGGTTGAAGTCGAGGCCCCCCCCCCCCCCCCCTCCCCCCCGAGACCTTGGACAGTCACAATGAGCCCATTTCCCAAGGGCAGACGGAGCGCATGTGTGAGGGGTTGGACCAAGTGTGACTCAAGGCATGTTCTGAGCGTTATTCTCGGCGTGTGGACACATCGCATCTGATGTTACTTCCAAAAGGATGGATAGGTTTTCCTCTGGAGGGCACAGCCCTTCCCTGAAATCACAAACCAAATGCGCCGAAAGAGCGTCTCCGCTGCCCGACATTTACAGAAATGAAAGCGGATGGTAATGAATGCGCCGTGCGCCTTTCATCAGCGTCCTCGCACCTGCAGAAGCGACGCCTCACAACGGCGTCTCAAATGAAGACGAGAGGACTGACGCAGGCTGAGCAAAATGTTAGGTTGTGACGTATCACAGAGGAGGGGGCTGAATGAGTCATCAAAGAGAAGAACAACTCACATTTCGGATGACTAAACAATCTTTGTAGATTTAGCGGTTACGAAGACTCACAAAAAAAAAAAAAAAAAACAGAGACGGATAGGATTAGTCTATCGCACAGTCACATTCACATGTATACAAACACACACAAACACGCCGTCCTGAGAGCCTCTGTGACGTAACCGTGTGTGTGTGTGTGTGTGTGTGTGTGATCATTAAGTGACTGTGGCAGGTTGTTTTTTGCCCAGGCTGCCCTCTCTGCATCTGTTCCCCATAGCGCCTCATTAGAGGAATTCCTCTGGGAGCTGATGGGGCGGGTCGGGAAGAGGGTCCCAGACCTCCGCTTGTCTGTGCATCTGACAGACCTGATAACGTTGGAGGTCTGGACAGGGAAGGGAAGGGAAGAGGGGCGGGGTGCGTCTGACCCAGGACCCCCCCCCCGACGACCCTCGGTGCCGAATGATCTGATGAGAAGCTGAGGCTGAGGAGTCGTGTGGATGCAACCTCAGCTCCTTGTTGCGTTCTGTTAAAGGTTTGCTGCTGCGTCCTCGAGCATGTAGTTAACGTGAGGAATGGCTGTAGTAGATTTAGTTTCCTCATTACATTTAATCATGATTATTTTTTCCCTTTTTCATTCATTTCATTTGTATTAGCATTTTTGTTTTCCATTTTATTGAATATATATATACACAATATATGACATACAGCATATTGACTGTCTGCAAGCCTATTTTGCACAACTAAGCAAAACCTCATGTCAGTGTTTGTAAAAGATCCGTGATTATATTTGCGCTCTCAGGTTTACCAAAAAGAGACTTTTAGTTTTGTGTTGAGACTTTGAGATAACAGGGTTTTTTGTGAAGCATTTTTTTTTTTTCAGAAAAACAAATATCCCGGTTATTCTGGAGACTCCACAGACCACACTGTCAACGATTTCCATTGGAAGACGTTTAAATCCAGAGCAACAAAAACGAAATTCCATTTACCTCCATTGTATTTGGGTTGGGGCAGAAATCTCAGCGGATGAAACAAAAGCTATGCGAGTAATTTGGGTGAACTGACCGTATCGCCTCTATCATCCCTCATGCTTATCCCTCTCCCCCGTTTCCTTCCCCCCCCCCCCCCCCCTCACCGTTTATTTCACCGAATCTTTCCTCTCACTGACCCGTTCTCCGTCAACAGCTCGCGATGCCTCGATAGCGCTCATGTAATCAGTGCGAGTCGCAGATAAATATCAGTAAACAGTGAGCGACGTCTCCCAGCTGGTTTTGATTTTTCTGCTGTCTTAGCGGGTCAGTCGGCGTCTTACACCGGATCACAAACCCAGAATACGATACCTCGCGAATCCCAGCGGACCACTGGGTGGTTTGACCACTGATGTCCGTGGGTTATACACTCGCATGTGTGCACACCTATGCACACGGAAACACACGCAAAATTCACATTCATTGTCAACACCGACGTGAAACTCCGTGAAAGACGTATGCTCACAAACTGAGGGCCTGGAGAACAATCACAAATCGGCAGTATTCGAGAGACAGGATCTGTGAATACACAGGTTGCATATCAGAGTTACGAGACATGACAGGTGTCAGCATACATCCTTTTCCACATGAGAGGGATTTTTTTATTTTTTTTTTATTTAGCCCTCCGGTCCAAGGGTGAGAAGGAGTTCACAGCCCATCAATGCACATGAACAGCTTTCACCAGCAAGCCAACTCAGCCTCCGTCTGAGCCAACTGAGTAGCCAAGGGCTTCCGTGGGGACTTGGGAGTCAAAGTAACTTGGCACCGATATCAGCGAGTGCAAAATAACCACTTAATAAGAGAATATCCAAGTAAATGTGATGGAGAATATCGAACCCTGTGTAAGAGCACGCCTCGTTTACAATAAGAAGAAGCTGCAGATGTGAAATGAAGGGTGAGAGCTGGACAGAATGTACGAAAGTAAAAAAGTATAAAAGTAAAATTATCCTTTATTAAAAATGCTTAATATGCACTCCCAATGCATTCCAGGTGATAAACTTTACTAAAGCTCTGAGTGCAATCCCTTTTAATGAGTGAAGTTTCAATAGTGTGTGTGTGTGTGTGTGTGTGTGTGTGTGTGTGTGTGTGTGTGTGTGTGTGTGTGTGTGTGTGTGTGTGTGTGTGTGTGTGTGTGTGTGTGTGTGTGTTGGTTTAAACTCGTTTATGCCTCATCTTTTAGTGCAGTGAAATATATGACATTAAAAACAAACTAATAGCAATACAACTGCCTAATTTGTTAATGCTCAAAATGAAATATGTCCATGACCATTTATACCCTCATGAGTTCATTGAATATGATTTTTTCTTACCGACACAAACTCGTGCAATTTATAAAATTTAATGGGGAACTATAAACCACACTACAATTTACCACTAACTTCATGTCGGACAGAGTGCTTCAGATTTTTTTAATGGCAACCACATTCACATTTTTGAGCCCAACTTCTCTTCCAACTATTGATAAAATGTGAAGTGAACGGACTAATAGGTCGTGTCTGGCTTTACATTGCGGACGAGAGCCAATCCTTCACTTAGGATTACACAATGCTTATATTGTAGGTAACCTTCTCACCTTGTTCCTTTTCTGTCATACGCCCGGTGCCATATTTTGCTTGTCCTCCGTGGAGCGTTTCCTTCATTGCATCACTCACACAGGGTGTAGTTAACTATTGGCAGGTACTCCACAATCTGGTTGCATTTAATGAAAAGTGACTGCCCATTTTAAACAGGACTCAAATACGAATCCGCGCTCCCTCCGCCTAATCCCACAAGGCTACGAATATCCATATAAATATGTCACATTTGTCTAAATCCACAGATTTGACGGCCCACAGTACGAGCGATCGTTTAAGGCTGACAGACACCACGGTCCACTGAAAAAAATAAAGAAAAGAAAACGGCAGTTCCATTTTTACAATTTCATCTTCCTACCATTTCGGGGGTTTTTTATAAAAAAAAAAAATCGCCCTGCTTTCCCCCAGTCTAAGGAATTTCAGTAGGATTTTTCAGCATCAGCTTAAAAGTGGAATTGCATCCAGATGTGGCCTGAGCCCGGCTCACGGTCAGTCAGGCCTGGAGACACAGAATAGGTGAATAGGGTAAAGGGGGACGAGGAGAAAACACGTGGCGTTCGGCACACTCCGAGATGCACTAAATAAACACGGCCCCGCTGTGACCCACGCTAGCCGGCGTCGCCCTCAAGGGGGCTCCCGCAGGTCCATTAAACCTGCTCGGATACCTCATGGCTGACCTGCCCTATTTCAAACTCAATCATTGTCCCACAGGAGATCCGTTATATTGCTGTATGGCTTCAACACAGCCACTGCACCACAACAAGGGCCTCTGTTGCAGGAGAGTGGACCCATATACCTACAGGAAAGGCTCTGAAGAAAAACAATTCAAGCGCAAAATTGAGTTCTTTTTTTTTCTTCCCCCGAACAATATCCAGAAATCACACAATCACACACACACACACACACACACACACACACACACACACACACACACAATGGAGGCACGGAGTCCGTCCCGCAGGATGACATGCATGGCTTCTAAAAGGTTATTTTTCATCTCTGCATGGTAAAGCCGCGTCTAAAAATCAGCCTCTCCTCCTCTGTAATGGATTCCTGTGGCTGCACTTGGCCGTCATGCTCAAGCAGGCAGGTTGCATCATGAAAACACTCGAAAAGAATTAAGGCCCGTGTGTTTAGCTGACGTCCTCTCGCTCGCTCGTGTGTAAAACAAAACAGACCCATGGCATCGATTTTAATCACAAAATAGCCAATAAGTGCATTCTCTAATACCACCCGTAGTTAGTTACGCATGGGGGGGGGGGTTTGACGATTACCAGCACATGGCTCAGTCCGACCTCATCCCTCACCCTAGAATCACCTCCTCTGGAAGATGCTCAGACAAGAATGCACCAATTTTGTATTAAAAAAAAAGAAAGAGCTTCCACTATCTTGGGCCAAAAGCAGATACAACAAACACTATGCAGGACACATGGAGTGAAGCTTACACATGAACTTGAGACCAGAAAAAAAAACACACACACACACACACACACCAGCTCAGGGAAATAAATCTGACTGAATTAATTAGTACAATTAAAACGTCGTCTCAGTGTTGCTTTCACTCCGTAACGTGCCAGAACACGAGTCGTGTCACCTCAGCAGCTCTTTCTCACATTTTGAAGTCCGTAACCTACTTTGGTTTCGGCGCCAGCGGTGGCTCTGCAGGCATTATCGGCTCTTTTTTTTTTTTTTTTTTTTTTTTTTTTTTAAAAAACGCCAAACACTTGCAGCGCTAGGAACAGCACTGCAGGCACTTCTTTTCACATGCGTGAGGAGTAATTACGGAAACGCTCCCGACTCACTGGCGTTCTCACCGCGCCGTGGCGACCGTGATTATCTACTCATGCATCGCATTCCTAGGAAAAGTGTATCGATTCCAGCTGTGACGGGGGCGCTCTCCACTGCTCAGGGCAACCAATAACCAGCAGAAGATGTGTTTTTATATTCAATTAATCATTATTCACCAGTGAACTCACGTTTGCGATCTTTTTTTTTTTTTTGAGCGAGATTTTCATTAGGGCCAATGGAGGGGACCAAAGAACAAGTCTTATGAAATGTGTTTTTTTTTTATTCTGTTCTCTAAACAAATTGTTGCTTTACTGTTTTACAGATGGTGATAGAGGAAGCAGAGTGGTGGCTGCTGGGGGAGAGGCAGAAACACAACGGATTTGTGTAATTATAGTCATTGCACTGTATTACTGAATTACTCACTATTTATTACGTTACATGGTCTTGATCCCACCTGGTTGGTGTCTTCCAACAACAGCAGGGAAAGGATCCAAGGCAGCTAGTTGCTTTCAAGCGTGCGTACAGTTTTGGTTTTTGTTGTTGTTAAAATAACGGATCATTTCTAGCTAATAATAGGTGTAAGAATTAAAAGCTCCTTTGTATTTTCCAATTTAAATATAGCAACAATCTGAGCATGTTAAAAGGTTAACTTTTCATCTAACAAATTAATCACAATGTCAAAATAATTTGGGCTTGGAATTCGATTAAACACAAGCTGACAGAAGGAAACCATCTAAAGATTTGGCTCCATAGAAGTTACCTTGTTGTGCAGAACAAAGTGTTTACTTTTCCCACGGCTCATCACTGACTGCGATTGGTTCATCACACGACGGGTCTGTGCTTCCACAACCCAGATTTCACCAAGCGAAGACGTTATTCTGGGGCTGCCACAAAATGATTTGGATGCTTGTCAAGGCTTTAAATTGAAAACCACAAACATTCAGAGAGCGTACTCCAAACCCTTGACGAATCACGCTGGAGGCTTGGAGGACGGTGAGTGGTTTTTCTCACAGGTACCCAAACAGCCCCCCCCCCCACCAAAGTGGGTTTGACTCAGTCACAAGTGCCCCTTTGCTACAAAATCAAGGCATCTGCCAAAAAGTATTCCAGTCCCTGGCTTTCTGTCTGCCCCCCCCCATTCTGTGCTCAAAATGAAGCCTTGCTGCTTATTGTGGAGGTTATTGGTTAAATGGATAGCACAACAGCCTAGAAATAAGAGCTTATCACCATCTCGACTATTGGATATTAAGATGGTCATAATAACTAAGAAACAGATAACCCACTAAAAGGGAAACAATGTTAATGTAAACTTTAAAAACAATAATTCATTGAGTATTGGGGCATCAGTAAATGAGACATTAATTATGGACTAACACAACTTAAGTCTATGTTAACCCAATCTACACAATGAAACGTCACACTACAGATTTCATGTCTCCGCTTCAAAGTTCCACCCGATCCTTCCTCTCTTACCATAAAAATGGAATCCTCGGTTGGAGATGATAAGGTCCCCTTTAAGGAGTTTGCTTGCATTTCCGTCCACCGACAAAAGCCAGCATCAAAGATTGCAAGTGGAAAAAAAATAAAGACACATCTGCACAAGTGATTGATGCGTGAACTCAGGCTGAGCTCTCACTTCTCTGTTTCTGCCATTTGAGCAGGAGATTTATAATGGCTTCCGGCCACACTAACCCTGCTGAACATTCTGCGTCTCTTCATGAAAGTACAATGACAAATAACCACAAATTACCTTTCAAAACCTTCCTTTTCATTTTGCACTGGTAATCTTGTACCTTCGTAGATGTTGAAACACAAAGCGCCCCATTGTGCTCCGCTAACAAACACGGATCCCCTTTGCCCCATCAGCTAAAACCACTAATTGGCCGACCACAGACACTTTAGCCAGCTTCCCAAAAACCGGCGACGGGGCCGAACCTCCGAGAGTCATTCTGCCAAACAAGGACAACAGCCAACAATGTGTAGTTGCTGTCAGAGGTCATTAAAATTATCTGTCTACAAATTACTTTGCGGGCTCATGGTAATAGGATGCCTCGAGCTGAGGGGGTGGGGAGCGGCATACTCAGGTCTCATGGATAATGTAGACTTGGTCTGAGCCCAGGAAAGCATCATCACAGTTCAGATGATCTCTCTGCGATTCCTAACCGCTGACATAGAGGAAAGACGCATCACTGCAAAACACCGGATACACAGCCACAGCTCTCATATCAGATTCCTTACATAGTTTTGTGTTATTGAAACACGGCCAGATGGAAATGATACAGCTGGTCCTTTGTCGTGATTCAAGACGGATTTACACTGAATTTTGGATTCATTTCCAGGCTGTGAACATCCAACCAGCACTGACGTCGCACATCTAAAAGTCCTCCTACTGAGGGTATTGTGCCCTCGCGGGTTTATCAAACCGACACGGTTAAACGTTTCTAAATCCAAAGCTGGAGGCCTTACGAGTATTAATATTAGAAATCTACACTTTGCGACGTGTTCCTTAACATGTCGACACCTGTGTCATCAGCGAGGCAGCAGGTGTTGGCCCACGTCTGGTGCCTACAAAAGCAAGACCCGCGCTATTCTCCCACCAAAGACACTGACCTACAGCGACAGTTCAACCGTGCTCCGCCCTTTAGGCCGTTAAGGTCGCACAAGTGGCAAAGCAATCACTATAAAGTAAGAACGGGCTTTGGGGGGGAGGGGGGGGGGGCAAACGCAAGAGAAGAAGAGCTGGTTTCTCCCCCCAGACAAACGCAGTCATTAGCACTTTCAGAGGGAGCCCCAGCAGGTGGCCAGGACTTTGGGAGTTTGATCTCAGTGAGAGTGTCTGAAGCCATGAAATGTGGGGGCAAACCCGAACCATGGGGAAGGGCACAAATGGTAGAGCGATCACAGAGCTGCAAGCGGAGCTCCACTTTAAAAGGGGTCAGATGGCTTTTTCATCTCTGCCAAAGGCACTGGGCTAAAGTGACGTGGCGCACAAAAGGCAGGCGCTGTGTTGATTGACAAGACGCTAGAGGACGAGGTTAACCCTATTCTGCATACATCCATGCAGCCTGAAAACAAAAAAAACAAAAAAACAGGACAACAGAGCAGAAATAACAAGAGAAAGCAGAGCAGCCTGGACAAGCCTCCGAGATCTCCGTGAGACGGGAGGATGAGAAATTGGACACATTAAGTGATGGATGCTAAACTGTCAGTTCTAATAAGCAGCGAGGCAGTAGCACTGTACTGCTGCTTCAGGAGTCCAGGAGAGAACAGTCCAATGATCAACACAAGGGAGCCAATTAAAAAAGCAGACTTTGGCAGCCAACTGCATTACACTGACCCTCATGTGACGCTGGAAACACTTCAGAATCCACAGAGGGGGTTTTTTTTTTTTTTTATTTCATTTTTATTTTCTGCAAAAACCCAGCGTTTTCAGTCTTCACACTACAGGCTATTATCGATCCGTGGTCTCCTGTTAAAATCGCCGAGCCTCCACTTTAATTATTTTGAACCGACTGGCTGCAGGAGAGTCTGGTTTCAGCCCTTGTTATGGTGAAAAGAGGGACGAGTGCCGGGATCGTTCCCTCCTCTGATAAGACGGAGAGAGCCAAATGACAAGGTCACCGAGGTGGAGGAGGTGATGCTTCGGTCGATTCTAAAGATAACGCGGTACGGCGAAGCTTTCTTCATACCACTGCCTGCAGAGATCAAACACAGAGGCTGCGCTTTTTTTTTTTTTTCCTTTCTCCACTCTACAATTGAGTTTGTCTCAGTTCTCCGAGTTAGGTTGTTTTTCTCTCACTAATTGGAGAGAAGACTCACAGACGGATGCAGGAGATAGACAGAAGTGAGGAAGGTCACTGATATGAAGTTCCTTTTCTTCTTTCGAATGCTTTGAAATGGTCTCAAAAAGCGGCGCGTTTTGTTTTAGAAGACAATCCCACGAGACGGCAAAGACGTTATCGAACTGGGAGAAACGATGCCAGGTGACCGTACGTGAGCAGCAAACATGTTGGCAAAAGAGACTTGTTCTAAATGCGGTAGAGCTATTTCTGTGTGGGAACTTCGACACTGAAAGAGTAATTATGCTGGCAGCGACTAATTATATGTTGAGCAATCAATCTTCAGCCAATCAAAGCAAAGTCACGGCAAACAACCAGCTTTTTAAACTCGTGTGATTGCAATGCTTTTTGAGGAGCAAAGCGAGGTAATAACATTCCTGCACCTTTATTCATTTTAGGAAGGATGCCACGCATGGGAAACGCATCAGAGGCGATCCAAAACATGTGGACACGGGCCCTCGTAATCCAGCGCTTGTTGAACCCCGACAAAAATGTCTTTTACAAAGCTGCTGCATCCTCACTCTTAAAACACGGTGTGAACAGAATCTAAAAGTGGAATGTTCCCTACATCCTTGAAGAAACGTAAGCAGACTTGGTGACAGAGATAGTGAGTGCGGACTGTCAAAGATGTTTGAGGGCGTCCATCCGACCCCCGCGTCGTAACCGCCAGGAAGGGCCAGCAACGTCTGGAAATAGCACTTCCCAACAAGCCTTTGGTGTCTGCTCGTTTTACACTCGCATGGCCAACGGTCCCGCCTGACTGACATTCACAGAGTGTTAATATACCCTCACTGAAAACAAATAAAAGAGTGAGCTATTGAGCGGGTCATGGGTTTAAGGTCTTGTGGGTTTTTTCGCCATAAGGTGCCTCAGTCAGTCATCCTTGTCTACTAGCAGAGGCGATTCCCTGCATTGCTGCGATCCGTCAGCCCCGCGGAACGCAGCCGGTACATCTATCACCGTCCCTGCCCCACGGACTTCCACCGTCATGTCGGAACATCTGTCCGGCACCATGCCAAATATGTCGAGAGAATGATAGTATGCCACATCTGCAGCATTCACAATAACTGTAACTCATCCGTTTGAAGATGGGTATATGAAACACATGCCTGTCATTCAACCCCTAGAAACGAGGAGAGTTACAACCTGCGGAGGAGGAGCTGGGATCAGTTGGGCCAGCGCGCTGCAACCAACACAAAAATACCAATGGGTCTCCCAAAAAACAGGGGGTCAATGCTACTAAACCTAG
Organism: Cebidichthys violaceus; assembly: GCF_023349555.1. Taxonomy (NCBI): domain Eukaryota; kingdom Metazoa; phylum Chordata; class Actinopteri; order Perciformes; family Stichaeidae; genus Cebidichthys; species Cebidichthys violaceus. Next base: position 12,108,126 of record NW_027176384.1, read on the forward strand.
TGATATGGGAGGAGGAGGTCGAGGTTCGAAAGGTCAAAAGGGCCACTGTCATTTGACACACGCGTCAGGAAATATTTTCTGTCCTTACATCTTCATCTGGTGTTTTGAGTCAAGAGGGTTTCTGGTACATTGGAAATACAAACATGACTCGCATGCAACTCATCGCAATCCAAACAAAGGTTTAACAGGTCGCAGCTCCATCAAAGGGCCTCTCCATCACCACTCATGAAGATGAAAAATTTGGAGAGGTTGATGTTTAGTAAACATGCATGCAAATATGTTCGGCAGACCTTTTTAAATTGCTGACCACACCGGACTCAAATGTCGAGAGAGAGGCTGAGCTGAAGTCCAACCTTCGAGTCCGGCTCGATCAACATCTGCTCTGCAGCCGTCCGGTTGGTGACTTTGTGCTTTTAGGACATGCTTTTAATCATGTGCATTAATCCAAGTCTGGTTATTTTACACTTGTGTGTGTGTGTGTGTGTGTGTGTGTGTGTGTGTGTGTGTGTGTGTGTGTGTGTGTGTGTGTGTGTGTGTGTGTGTGTGTGTGTGTGGGTGGCGGGAAAATTCTCGCCATGCTCTATTTTGAGATTGGTGCGAGACACTGGGAGGACAGAGTCGTCTTTCCAGTTGGGGGATTGTTGGGCCGCCCGGGTGAATTCCTTTCCCCTAGTTTGGGGAATGACCCCCCCCCCCCCCCCCTTGCCCTTTGCCCCACAAATCTTCAGGTCCACAGGAACCTTAACTGCTGGAGTCATGGCCCTTTGGAAGAGAAGAGAGGGGGGGGAACCTCGTTTTCTCCTTCACGTTCATGTGTGATCCTTTAAACAGTAACCTGTTGCGCTGCCAATGGGATGCTCGTTTGTCATGTTGCCCATGGCTGTTGACAACTTTTTTTGTCACTTTTTTGAAAAAAAATAATCGAAAACATAGACTGTATGCGGTGTGTGGTGTTATTGAAGCCAAGGGAAATAGTTGAAAAGATTTATAAACCCCTTTCTGTCACATACCAACAGAAAACAACCACATTGTCCACTTCTGTTAAGAAGTAAATCTGCTTTGCTTTATTATGCCATTCATCCCACTCGCTGTAGAAGTAAATGCATCAACCCTGGATCTTGTGCTTTTTGCCTATACCCCTCACTCCATTCAACTCCTGCGATCCCTCCCACTCACGCCCACTCGCTATCACCGTCTCTCTCTGTCCCTCACATGCTGCCGCTGCAGTCAAGAGGATGAAATCACTCCATCAGCGAGTGGGGCCTCCACCGCCACTGGCATCAGACAGCTCCAGAGAAGGCCGTAATTAAACAACTCGAGCTCTGGTAATTACCCTACGGTGGCCCTAATTACCCCATTCTCAGGGTGATTACAGCCTACAGGGAGGAGGGGACCAACGACTGAAAGGGGGTAGGAATGATGGCAGCGAGGGAAATCGTGGGCCTTCAATCCAGTGTCATTGTGGAAATGGAGGAAATGAGCAGGGACTTTGACACAAAAGGACTATCTTTTATTTGAAGGGTTGAGGGTGACAGAAGCGGTGGAGAACAGGTAGTGAGAAAATAAGCCACAGAATCCTTAAGTGAGTAAGAAGGGCAGCAGGATGTAGCTGTTTGGACTGTCAGAATAAAGGCTTTGTGCTCACCATACAGAGATTACAAACCACAACAAGAGCGAAAGCTGTTCCCACCGACGTACCTCACACCTTGAAACTTTGCCAAAAGGTTACAGTCCATCGCGTCCATCATGCGCTGTTCAGGAGTGTATCTTACACAGATCAGCGCATCTCCTCTCTGTCTCAGCATTTTTAATACAAGAGGGGCTATGCTGCTCTAAGCATATCGCTCTATTCCCTCTCTCTCCTTCCTCCCCCCCCCTGAGGGAGTGCTGGCTGGGGGAGGGATCGATGCTCCGCTCCAACAGACACCGGTGTGTCGATTCAGCACCAGGCCAGCGGGACAAGGTAAAAGAGAGAGAGAATAACGGGGGCATCTCGACCGACTCTGAGGAACTTGTGGCACCCTTTGTGAAGGTGAGTCATTTTATTGCTTACAGAGACCCTTGGGACCACCAATGCAGACCGGCCCCCCCGTCCTTTTTGGTGGAGCAATGCAGCAAGGTGAGCCGTGCTGCACCGCAGAGACAAATGTGCCCAACCCTTTGTGAGTAATAGAAGTATAAATCTGCCTTTTAAAAATGTTTTCTGTTGGTTATTTGCTGTAAGCTATTTGAAAGAACTAGCAATACTGACAAATACAGAAATGTGCTCAATGTCCGCCTGCCAATCAATACCCCAAAACAATTTGTGCGCTCTTATTCGGGTCCTCGTTTTGTTTGTGTCACGTTGGCACATCCCCGCCAATGGTTTCATGCTACTCCGCTGAGCTACAGGTGGTGGTAATGCGAGTGTTTTGTGGAGGACACACAATGCGTAAGTGACGATTTAAACACGTCCTGCTTTTGGAGAGATGACGGGAAGTTCACGGTGGCCGCCTTTGACCACCAGCTCACCTCACGTTCAACACGTGGCGGTATTTCCCTCCTGTGGAAACCATTCTCAGTGCGCCCACATCACAGGCTCCGACCCACGGTTCGCTCACGACGTACAGTGGCACGGTGCAGGTAGTGCTACCGGAACACATTTCCTCCCAATTTAAAAGCATACTCATCAAATCTTATTACTCAAACTGAACTGTACTTATTGGAATAAAAACACCCAACCACCTACAACTAAGGATATCACCCACTAATATCACAACTTCCTGCCACACAGATATAAAAAAAAATTGCAGAAGAAACACTGAATTCTTGTCAAACCGCATTTGCAAGAACACGCCCAACACCTTACAGCCATTTGTAGCCAAAACGGGGATTTGTTTTGTCAAAAGCAACAGTGCAACGTCATTAGCATGCATTTGGTAGTATTTATACGCGGATCAGACCGGGACATCTGCTCCGTGTTGAGTGAGTGAGGAGGGCCATTTGAGCGAGCGTGCCGAGGATCCTGATTGATGTCGCACACGGCGGAAAGTCCCGGCGGTCCCATTAGCAGCTACAGTCTGCATTACCGTCCGACCCGTCAGCCATGATAGAGGACCGCTCCGCCCGCCACGGCCATCCGTAAACCTGCCCCCCCCCCGCCCCCGTCTATGGAACGACACACGGGGACAAATGATTCCAATGCAGCACTTCCCAGATGAACGCTGGTTGAAACCTAGAGACGCGCTGTGCTTTTAATGCAGCCCTCAGCCCTTGTGAAATTGCTCCCCGTTTTCCAGCGGCGCGCATTTGGCATTCATCAGAATCAATATCGTCTTTCACGGTCGTTGTTGCCTCTGTGGCCAATTCTCAGGCACAACATTAAGCTCGGGTTTAATAAAAGAGGAACCCTTGAAAAAAAATATTTACACGACAACACAATATGGTATTATGGACGTACAGCCGGTTCGGTGCGTTGTTTTGCTCGAATGGTCCAGATGTAAGATTTTATTACTTCCTTTTTTTCTCTTGGGTGAGTAATGATGTTGGCCTTCTTCACAGGTGCAACACAGATAATATATGAATCACCACACAAGTAATGCTTCAAAAGGTCACTCGAACATATAAATGTCTGCTGCACAAGACTTTGCTACACTAACTAGACAAAAAAAAAAAAAAAAAAAGTTCTACGGAGAAAAGATGTCAGTGTTGAACATGGGCCATTCCAATAGTCTCTGGCATGCCTGAACTACCCACAAAGCCCAGAGGACCATGCCATGTGTCATACTGGTGCTCTTAAACTCAAATCAAATGTCGCTGGCTGTTTAAACAGCTCCGTGTTTGACTAAACAAGACAACACAGTGAAACAAAAGGCTTCTTGTACCCAACTAGTACGTCTCTTAGCCCCAAAACAATTAGCTTCAGACATGACAGCAGCACTCTGTGTTTGTAGAAAAAAAAAAAAAAAAAAATGTACCCTTTCAATCTCATTACCCTGATCCCTCCAGCAGCCAAGGGCTTCCAAACTCACAATGAAGCTGTTTGTAGAGAGCCGAGTGGGGATTTTAGTTGACATAATTGTGATGAATATGCAACTCAACCAAGACAAACAAGCACGGATATTTAGGATTCCACAATAATTGAATTAAAACGTGACAAGATGCATCTCGTGTCCTGGCGTGTTCCCGTACAGGAGCTCCAGTTATTAAGAATCAACAGAGCAAGCTACAGAACCGTGAGCGCATGTGTGCATCTTGTCTTGTGTTGTGAATCCATACGTTCCTATTCTGTATGCGGTTCCTTGTTTGCACACGCACACGCACACACACACACACACACACACACACACACACACACACACACAAATGCATATGTGCGCGTGACTGTGCATGCATGCCTGTGTACATCGTAAGTAATTAACTCACTATGTGACACAGATGACTTCATGAAATTGCTGGGCAACAGAATTTAATCAGCGGGACTCTGCTTACATCAGACGACATCAAAGGAGGAGGAATGCTTGTTACAGAGGGGCTGATGATAATCTGAACTCCGCAGGACTTCACTGGGGAAGAAGCACAAAAGGCCACTGAAGTCATGCCATTCATGCTCTTTGCATGTTTTGAATGGAATTGCACGTCCTGTCCTTCACGCTCGCTCTAGTTGGCAAGCACACGTTTAGTGTACAACAACACGACGACTTTCTCATTGGTCCGGACTGTGAAAATATACATAAGCTGGAGGTCAATGCTCGCATTACGGTATATTTTGAAATGGACAAACAACGGGAATGCGTCACAGTTTCAGTGCAGCAAAAAGGAATGTGCTGGAGACCTTTTTTGATTTTGAATTTTTTTTTTTTTTTAACAGCGATGTTCCTGCAAATACAACCGCACAGGTTCATCGCTACAGAAGACGCGTCGAGTTCAGCCAAAGGACGCACACTAAAAACACGAACTCCATCGCGGAGAACATGGCAACTTAAAGACTACTTTCAACACCTATCGTAAATATTCTCTCTCTCTCTCTCTCAGAGAAGTGGACAGTGGTGTCAGTAATGAGAATGGATAGCTTCTTGGCCCCAGCGTCTCGGCCCCATTGATCGCCCGGCTGTGAGGAGTGATGGAGCTCGCCGTCGGGGGGGGGGCAGCGTGTACGTTCTAATTCTGCTCAGATCCATTCTAATTTGGCTCCATATTGATAACTTCTCCCCTAGAACCCGCTGCAGCTATATGCGTTGTGCATGTTAGAGTGCAGTTAGGAGTAAACACCCTTTCACAGCCATTGAGCAGTATTCATCATTCTGCAGAGGGCGGATATAATTGGGAGACATTTATGGATGCATTCAGGACTGCTAGAGGTGTGTGTGTGTGTGTGTGTGTGTGTGTGTGTGTGTGTGTGTGTGTGTGTGTGGTGGTGATCACTTGCAACCGAAGGCTACGTCGATACATGTATTAATGGTTACTCTGGGCAAATAGCTGACAAATGAATTATTTAAAGTTACTTTAACGCTCGGCCGGCTCGGGGGTTTGTCGCCATCAATCAGAACGACCAGTGGCATGTCACCGAACGATGCTGAGGTGGCAAACGCAAGGATGGCTCACTGCGATGGCGACTTTATCTTTGATGAGGACTTTATTACACGTAGAGATGAGGCCTCTTTCCTCTCTTTCTCCGTCCCGCAAACGCACTTCGGTCCTCATTCCGTCTCTCATCAGGTGTCCCTCCGAAGCCGTCGGGTGTTTCGGCAAAGGGTCACTTTTGATCCAACACCGATACCCTGTGCTATTTCCCCTTCTTCTATCTTTTACTCCAGTCCATGCCTCATAAATGTCATCCCAGTCTGTCCGAGCATTAATCTCTATGAGGCTGGGGCCCAGTGACTCTCCAAAACAAACCAGTCTTGTTGAACTGCTCCCCTGCTGAATGGTAGAAGCTTGGCAGAGCTAGAGGAAACAGAGAAGTATGGATTTGGATAGAGGGAGGAGGGGTGTCTCTGTCCATTTTCTTCTTTTTTTTTTTTTTTTTTTTTTTTTTTTACGAATGCAGGGGAGTGCAGCAGCAGCAGCAACAGTGGGGTCTCCAGTGGGAAAATATCAGCAGCATTATGGAGTGGGCTTGAGCCTGCCATCACTATCAATGAGAGGAAGAGGCCTGTCAGAGCACACAAAGGGGAAAAAAGACACAATCCCAGACAAAGAATAACGCGAGGGACGGAGGGAAGGAGAGAGGAAAAGAGGCAGAGGGGGAAACAACACATGAGGAAGCGAGAGACGGACAAAGAGCGGGATTAAAAAGCATTCCAATTAGAAATGGAGGAGACAGTGCAGGAAAGAGCGAAGGAGAGCACTGATCAGAGATGGAGATAAAACCACCACAAACACACGGGCAAATTGAAAGAGATGGAGAAAAGATAGTGAGCCAGAGAGAGGAAGACAAAGATGGAAAGACAAAGCACCAGCAAAAGAAAAAAAGAAAGGCACAAGCCCAAGAGAAATTAATTAATGACTTTGCAGAATGAGGCGAAGAGGAACAATAGAGAAAAAATAGACAATAGGAGTCTAAATTAGAAGAAAGGGAGAAAAACGTCCTGTCAAAATGGCACATCAGAGTCTGCATGTGGCACCCCTTGATAAGACGAGTCTTTGCCACCTTCCATGCTGGCACCCGAGTGCTGCCCCCCCCCCCCCCAACCCCCCAACCATCTGTGCCATACAAACACACCAAGCTGTCCGTCAGCGGCTCTAGCTCACGACGACGCCAGTTTTGTGACATCAGCCCGGAGTCCGGCTCCCGGTGACAACAAGGGGGCGCCCGGATCTGTGACATCACCAACCCACAAGCGAAAGGTGCCAAACAGTTAGCTCCCACAGAGGAGGATTTGAGTCATGTGAGCTCCAACCGCAGAGAGCTAATGGTTATTCTGGACAGGGCACAGAGAGAAGCAGAGCGGGGGGGGGGGGGGGGAGAGAGAGAGAGAAAGAGAAAGAGAGAGAGAGAGAGAGAGTTTACTGGGACTGCTGAGGAGCTGATCGACTTCACGACTCTCAAGTTCCGCTCTCCTCCCTCTTTCCTCTCCCTCCATCTTTCCATCTGAAGCGGCTGTGAACAGCTGTGGGTATTTGAGTTCGGCTTACACACCACCCAGCAGGGTAGCACCCGCTGGCCAGGAATGACTGACATCTGACAAAGAGGAGATAGGCGTGGAGCACGGCGTGGCAAAGTTCAACGCAAGGATGAATGACAAGTAGAAATCCGCTCACCAAGAATAGAACCCCGTGTCCACAGTGATACCCCATCGACGCCGCGAAGGAAATGTGTGAAATGATGGTGAAGAACAGGGTGTGGTTGCAGTCACTCAGTTCAATAATGTTATCCAGGGCTGCAATGTTTTCATTACCAACTGATTTGTCAGTTTTCTTTTGGTCTGTAAAATGTAAAAAAAAAAAAAAGAAGAAAAACACACAAGCATGTGTAACATTACACCCAAGCTTTGGGCCACATATGGACAGCGGACTGGAGACATATTTCAAGATCCCGAAAAGAAACTGGAAAAAAAAAACAACCAAAGCCAGCAGGGAGAAAAGGACATTAAGTGCAATAATAAAAAAAATCTCTCTATCTCCCAAATGATAGGGAACCTGTTTGTTTTGGTAGTTTTTTTTACTACGTCCTATAAGTAATCAATGTTAAACTATGCATCATGGATTAACTGTAAACTATTTCCTCATGTTTATGTTATTTTAGGTGATATAAGTGGTTGCAACAAGCCCACTGCATTCTGGGTGATGTAGGTTTTCTCTGTTTTGAGCTGAAGTGAATACCAAAGCTCTTTTTCTCCAACCATGTAGCAACAATTTCAAAAAGTATTTGCGCCCTTCTACTGCATAAGACAGCATCGTTTTAAGAAAAGACCATCTTGAAATACTTCATTATACTTCATTTTGATAAGTATAACTTATCCATTTTTAATAAATAAATGATTTAAGTGTTTTTATTGTGAAGGAATGTCTTCGCATAATCATTTAGCATAACTACCAGACACAGAAGCTAGCATCAAAGGGGTTGTGTGTGTGTGTGTGTGTGTGTGTGTGTGTGTGTGTGTGTGTGTGTGTGTGTGTGTGTGTGTGTGTGTGTGTGTGTGTGTGTGTGTGTCGCGAGAGACACGTACTCAAAAAGTAAGAAGGGACAAAAAGTAATATCAAATCCATAGCAACAAATCAATTATCCCAGATGAAGAGCGAAAGGAGTGACGGGTAATGGAAAAGGATGAAATAGCTACAAGATATCCTCAAAAAATACACACACACACACACACACACACACACACACACACACACACACTACATGACCTATCACAATCTCGATATCCGCTACACTTCTTGCGCTGCCTGGCAGTATATAGGAGAAGCTAGAACAGTTCTTCCTTAACCCGGGCAGGTATCCAAACAGCCTCCACAGGCTTTGATGAAGTGTCCTGTCATGATGTCATCCTCCATTGGTCTCCAGCTCACCTGGGACCTCCCTCACTCTCAACTTAGCAAGTCCTGGCTGAGAGGAGAGACCAGGAGAAAAGAAAAAAAAAGGAGGATATGTAACTGGCCTCCTCATCTACAGCCTGTCTCACTTCTCCTCACTCCTTCCCTGACCTTGCACTGCAGCCAAATACATAATAACAAAAAAAAACAGATATGGATTCATTCTTATCTCATATCTCTCCTTCATCTTCCTCTCCTTCCTCCTCCTCCTCCTCCTCCTCCTCCTGCTGCTGCTCGCTGGCTGTCAGCAGGTTAAAAAATGGCTCGGCACTATAGCGAGGGAGAAACAATTACTCATGGCGCAGGCTGTATAGACATTAGGAGCTCTGTACTCCTCTGCGTTCTCAGGGCCATGTGTTTCTAATTAAACGGTGCACTGGAGGAATTATCAAAGCTTACGATTGCATAATGAGCACTGGCAGAAATCTGCGGCAGGCAGTGACACTCTGTCTCAAGAGGCACGCGGTGGTTAAAATGAATTAAAACAGAAGCGTGTCAATAAGTGTCCGGGAGAAGCAATCGTTTGTTGTTGTTTTGTTGTTGTTGTTGTTGTTGTGAGAGGATTTCCTGATTATATCTTCAGAGGTGTTTGTAAGAGGTTCACTTTACTGCTAAAATCTGATGAACAAGATGAAGCAATTCATTCAAGGGTGCTTTTTGCGAGGCCGTTTCTATTCATAAAAAGACAATTCTGCCTTGCAGATCCCACTGCTATGCCTGTGTGATGATCACTAACACCTACCCTGTTATTTTCCTCCTCGCCAGTGTTCCTCTTTCATCACACAACACCAGTTGGCCGGAGACGGACACGGTTGATTTGGCGTCGCCAAATGGAGGCATGTTCGTCCTCGCACAGAGAGACGCACTTCTGCAATACAGACGTCGGGTCAGCTTTTGTGAACACGAGCCCGCACACGCATGTGCCGGTCCACACAAAAGGACCACGTGAACGCACGCACACTCAAATCCCCGTCTCCATGGTGATTGTTTTAGTGCCCATGTGAACTTGCCCCCTGCATCTGTTTCTGTTTGTTCCTTGTGTGTAAAAAAAACAACAACAACAAAAAAAACACAATTACTTATTCATAACCACAAGAGAATTTTCATTTTGTACACAGGCGTTCTCCGAGCACCATAAATGAGCACAATAAATACCCAGAATGCAACAATAAGAAATAAGTACAGGGAACAAAGAGTTGCTAAATTCCTTAGAGGCCCACAACGTTTTTTTGTCTGAGCCTGTTCTTGTTTTACGGAGGATTGCTGAAGCCGTGGTTCACGTGTTTCGCCCGTTGATGCACACCGTCATCGCAGCCATCAGCACACTGTCCAAGTTGAAGGTTTACACTTCTAACAAGGAGGGAGGCTGCAAAGGGAGGCCTGCTCGACGCCAAAACGCCCATTTAGATCACAGAGTCCATCTGGTGGATGAAATGAGGATCACATGTAGACGCCGTAATTAACCCTAATCCTGTTATTCTAATGCGTAATGCTGAATCTAGCCAGCTCTGTTGCATGTACTACAGAAGCAAATTGGATTCTCATGGGGTACATCGCTCACGCAAACCTGTGTACAAAAATAAAATAAAAAGTTAACAGGACACACACACACACACACACACACACACACAAGAACGTATACAACTCGGTGTAAAAGAGCGAGGAAGACGCCAGGAGTAATGCGAGGCATGTGTGTCAGAGACGGTCTTGACTCCATGTTATGTGTTGCATGGATCCTACTCTGGCAGAGGGGAAAGAAGTGCGTGTCTGTGTGTTTTGAGTGTCTGTGCGACGGTATGCTCGTTTTAGAGTCATCCAGAGTTTCCTTCGCGCACACACACACACACACACACACACACAGACACACACACAAGTATTGGTGAAACTTTCCTTGCCACACAGAAGAAACAGCTTACCAATGTCTGCTGAACTGTCTGAACACCAAACCACACTCGCAGTTCAGACTGCCAACAGTAAATCTTTTGCCCGTGTAGCGTCGAATTCAAATCACCTGAGAGGCAAAACCCAAAGAAAGAGTCGCCATCCCAAAGATCTTTGTCTTAAGAGAGTGGGACTGTCAGGGCGGAGTATGCACAGAGCTGATCTTCAGCCGTCACCCCCCCCCACAAAACACAGTGAGATCGGGGCGTAAAAATGATAAACCTGAGGGAGCTTCTCATCTATATCTATATAATAATCATATTCAGACCTTCAACGTACATGGTGAAAGTAAGCCATGGACAAAAGGTGTTAAGACAGTTTAATCATTTAAACGGAGGCGTTTCTAAATCAGCTGTGGCTCAACTTGTGAACAAAGAACAACCGCTCTTTGCTTCATTCCAGACTGATATATCGCTCGCAGGACGAATAAGGTCGTTTTAGGGTCACACGTTAAGGGTTTGCAGATATCACTCGTATCTGGAAGAATTTATAGTTTTATGCGATTGAAGGTTGTTTTTGTTTGTTTTTCTGGCCAAACTGCTTGGTGGGTACACTCAAAGCTCATGACTGCTCTGCATAGTGTATGAAGGGTGAAGAGTAGGACTGATTAGTCAGCTAAAGATTTTTAGTCCATGACGTATTTCCAAGAAACTTATGAGCACATTTCTGGTAAACCCGAGATTTAAAATGGTGCTTTTGTTGCGATTCTTTGTGGAAAAACTCAGTTTTACAGAACAATTAAATCAAATAAATGGTGTTAGTCGACGACGAATTTCAGCATCGAGTACTGAGTTTCTTCACACAGGCGTACTGGGGAGTTTTTTCCCCTACAGCAGCACTACTTGCTACCCTGAACCTGAAGCGATCTTTCTTTATAAATTACATCAGTTTATAATCATTTTTATTTACAGATGTTCCACAGATGGGATGCAGCAGCAGCAGCCGCCAGGACCGACAACTGCAACATTCAAAATCATGTTCACTCTGAATCCTGATGTATTGAGACACTTCTCTTCCTTGCCAGTGTGGAAAAGGACATCCAGATGTGCAGAGCGGAGAGCCCCCACAGCTGCACACCTTGAGGCCTGACACGCACCTTTCTGTCCGGAGAGAACAAAAAAAACGAAGGCGGACGCTTCAAGAGCCGCATGCGTAAACAGCATCACACGCCCACGAAATCCCATCCACTGTTTATGTTTCCAGAGCTGCACTTAGAGCTTTGGAAAAGTCAGAATTATATTCAAGACTGAAGATAAATAGCTCAATTGCACTGCTGCCGTGAAACTGTCAATAAGAATATTAGTCTTTGTAAACACATGATTTCCTGGTTAGCCGTGGCATGAAGAGATCCAGAGGCTTGGTTTACATTCTCCTGACTGTATTAGAGGTATTTTAAGACTTTCACTTTAAAGATGGAACATAGGATACTTCAGGCAGCAACATGAACGATGACAGATGCCAGAGAAGCTGAATTGTTGGAAGGGATGTTACAACAATCTGTAGGTCAGTATTAGGGTTGATGATAGGCCCAAGATATTAAATGTCAAAAATATTTCAAAACGGAGAGATATGTCAGGAAATAAAACATTGATTTTCCGACATGGACATAGAATACATCTCAATTATTGTTAGCTAGCGGTACCATATACTTTATATTACCGGCTGACATTTTGAAATCATGCGAGTGGCAAAAGAGAAAAATCCTTCTAAAAATTTTTTTTTATTACCAGACAAAAAAAACCCCCCCAAAGTCCTGGCTTAGTAGAAAAGTAAAGTTTTAAAAGGGCAGTTTACCAGCTGGTAAAAATTGATAAACTTAGCAGGAATCTTGCCTACAGATAGACACAAACACGCCAATCAGCAAATGAGCGTGAAACAAGCACAGTATGACGCCTGCGCTCGTTTAGTCAAAATCCTCTCCTGAATTTGATGCATTTTCAGAAGTCCAAACATCCTCCTCCTCTTCAAATTTGCCATCTGTCTTTATTGCCTGTATCTCGACTCTCAAGGCCGTGGCGCTGTAATGGCACCGCGCCTCATGTTTAAGTGTTTACTTCCTAAAGGGCACTCGAGAGCCCGTGTGCTGATTACAAACTCTCCTTCTCCCATTGGCTCTCTGGACTCACGCCACTCTCACGACCAAGTCAAGGTTGCTCCCACGCTCTCCTCCATCAATCTCACAAAACTTCCTCTCACGCCATTTTCTTCCTGTTCCCTCTCCTCCTCCTCCACCCCCCCCCCCCCCCCCCCCCCCTTTTTTTTTTTTTTTTTTGTGCTGATGATAAATACACTTCCCCTCCCTTGAAAATATGATATCCGCTTATTCCTCTCCCATTCATCTCGGAGCATAAACAAACACAGGTTGACAGACTAATTTATTTTTATACAAGTCTGATCCTTTCTGGCTCACAACCCCGCGTCTGAACCGCTGCTCTTCATTTCTGATAAACCGTCACGTTATTATATTGTCATAGATATCACTGATGTCACGTGGAGATCTCGCACACAAACACAAATCCGCATATGCCTCAGTTGTTGCTAAAACAGTGTTTTTGCAAACAGGTTTATTCGCTGTCGTTACAGCTTCTCATTTTTTAAGAGCTTTACAAAACACTATAAAGCCGAGTTTATCTTTGTGCATTCTAGATGACAGATCAGTCCAGGGTGCAGAGACAGACTGCGGCCAGCTTGTAAAAGTTTACAGACTCCAGCCCACGCTTTAAACAGAAACTCAGCCCAGATGAATTACGGTGCAACGACACCGTCAGCGGACGCCAAAGGAGCCCCGTTTAAAAGTACGGACGACTCCAAGCGTGCAATCCGATGACCTCGTTGGCCTAGCTTCACCACACACAAGCGACGCTCCGCCCGTAACCCGTTCTTCTGACCCAACGGACGCTTCTCTCTCTGGGAAAACGAGTCCGTCGGCTCGGACTGCAACGTAAGCAAATCTGATCGCATGCCGCAAATCACAACAATCTATGGGTGTTACACAAACACGGCGATACACAAATCTAGATTGTGTAAGCACGCCGATTGAACTGTCAGCATTATTCAAAGTGGTCGATGCCGGTCAAGTACACAATGGGACGTGACTCTGGACACCGCGGGACGATTGCGTCACAGGGGACGGACGCCGGCATCCGTTTCTACACAAACTCCTGCTTCGTGTCTCTTTCACCACGGTACCAGCCGTGCTGGAGGTGCAATGCATCACAATGTGGTCGAGTGTCCTTGCGACCACAGTCCGCCGTCTGTTTGGTATGAATCAACACCCTCATCAACGTGACGCTCGTCATCATTATCAGACAGCAGGCTTTTTGAAACGCCGTCTTGAAACACTTTCTAAAGTTTGTTTCCATCTAAACTCACTCTCCCATGGACAAAGAAACTCCTACACAGCCTGGGAATCACACACACACACATATATATATACCTCAAAAACCACAGCTTTCTCAACTGTGGGGGGTTCTGGGAATCCAGTTAGAACCATTTAGGGGTCTGGGGTATGCATTCATAGCTAGAAAGTAGTTAGTTGTCAGTATAAAGCATAAACCCAAAGCTGCCATATCTTCCTTGAACAGACTATATGGACATGCTGTGACATCACCCACACGTTTTAGAGGGGACATTCAATACAAAGCCCAAAGTCGGGTTCATGCTGGCTTGCATTTTTTTGGCTCGTGGCGTCTTAAAATGAAGCTTTGTCTACTTGCGATCGCTCGTATCAGATTGCATTATGTGGTTATGAGTCGTGGCCGTTCCAAAAAAAAAAAAAAAAAAAAAAGTTTAAAATTGTTTTATCTGGAACTTGTGGAATTGGAATTTGTTGTGGAAAAGAAGTGATCACTTTGTATTACCAAATACACTCAAAGAGGTAGATAAGAAATACGTTATCAAACAGGGACTAAACCATACATACCCATGTTAGAACCGACACTAATCCCTAAATGACAAACAAAAGCATGTTTACCCTAAAAAAGGACGGTAGGTTTCTAGAGGAGTTGATGGTGCCGGGCCTTCAGGCTGAAGTCTTGAAATTATTTCCACACGCCACCTTCCTCCCTACACCTTTGATCCCTGGAGGAATCTGCCAAACACATTCACGGCCGAAGCCACCGCGATGTGCTGCAGGCCGGATGCCGGAGAGTGAAGGTCAACGTGGAAACCAGAACAAAAGTTCTGCTCCGGAATCGCAAAACTGTCACATTAGAAATAGAGAATTAGTCCAAACCTATAGTTACTTTGTTGGAGCTTAAAACTGGCAACACTGGACAGGTACTCTGTTTGTGTGAAGGTAAATTCATGCACCTGGAGTTTGTGTACAGAGCCCATAATTTAGTCTTTGGATCTTAGTTGACGTGATGCTTTGAAGTCTATTTCCAGATCCCTTTGATAGCTGGGAAAAAAATAAATAAAAAATGCTAACTGACATTCAACCTAATCGGAGACATCTTTGTCGCAGCATTTGTAATTGAGATGGACATAACTTCAAAGTCCTTCTCCACAAAGTGTTGACGTTACTCTGTATGCATGTTCATGTGGCCTCGGGCCGGTCTAGCCGGCTACAGCGGCCCAGACAAAGACCCGATCCTCGGGACGCTGATGTATTCCTAGTCTCGCCATCGCAACGAATCCGTCACCGGACGTGTGCAACTTCAGGCTCGTTACATTCAGCACAAAACGTGTTGAACAAGTCCTTTCCCACACATCTATTATGCCAAAAAGCACATTCGAACACCGCAACTGGACTTTTTCCTGCACATATTGAACACAGGTGCGCTCGCTGAGCCAATGGCTGTTTCATGCCAGAGTACATCTTACGAGAGCACAACAAGAACACGGACGCAGAGAACCAAAAAGTCAAAAGTGCGCGATAGCACGCTTACATGCGGGGGGGGGGGGGGGGGGGCATACACGTAAAATGCATTCATTTCCAATTTAGAGATGGCATCTGTTCATTCCAGGAATGATTTGCTTTTAATACACTTCCTCTCTGCACATGCAAAACCCACGATCGCAGTCGACAGACTAATGATATTGCAACATGTGTCCTTAGGTAACTGCCCAATTTAAAATATCGCCCCTGCAGCTACGACGCGGTGAGGATGGAGGGTGTAAGAATGTGAGTGCGCCTGTGAGGCCTCAAACACATGGGAGCGGTGAATCTCCAGCTGCTCCTAATTCTCCCTCATGGGTCTCTTCTGGCAAAGGGTGTAAACCGCATGCTAATGTGCACAACCCCCGAGTTTTGTGTGTGTGTGTGTGTGTGTGTGTGTGTGTGTGTGTGTGTGTGTGTGTGTGTGTGTGTGTGTGTGTGTTTTATCTTGTCAGTATCAGTGTGCCCTTCTTCTGCATCGCAGTATGTGTGACATCTGCAGGAAATGAGAGCCATCCTCCTATGGCTGATGAAGACCAAAAAAAAAAAAAAAAAAAAAAAAAGGGGCCGGCAGTCTTTATGGGCTCACTGAAGCCAAACTGCTGGAGAACATCCAAACTCCTTTTAAACTTTTTTGCCCTTCCTCCTAAACGGGTGACAATGATAGAACGCGGCGAACCGACACAGAGCGTCGTAAGTAATGCGGAGCTGTGGCGAACCGAAGAAAAAGGGGGATGAGAAATACTTAAGTCTTATGGCAACAACATAGCACAAACAATAACGCACAGCCAATCGGGGCGCATGGCTTAGTGTTTAATATATGGAGACCTTGCCCTAACAAGACCCTAAAACCACATAAAACTTCCCTAGCTCTGCAAAAATGAATAAATGTGGTTTGAACTGGGAACCCTCCCAGATTTTGCAGGATTGTGGGAGACCCCACACGTACAGAGGAGAGTGTGTACTCTACTGAAGCCCACACACACACACACACACACACACACACACACACACACACACACATACACACACACATACACACACGTCACCGTCATGTAACCAATCTCAACCTGAGATCTCACTCCAGTTTACGTTACTGTGGCAGACATTTACACTGCTTATTGTTCGGGACGCTATTGATGCACGGAAGGAATACAAAAGAGGACGGAGCTTAAAAGATTCACTGGCCCAACTTGGGTCGGCTTAAACAAAATGGCACGATTTGACGCAAATGGATAATCTTTGTCTCCCTCTAGTGGTGTATCATTAAAAGTGACACGGCCCTCAAATATCTGACTCCATGGAGAACTGGCATACGGAATACGGATTGTAAAGCCGTCTGGGACAAAACGTGATTCTTTCCTCGATAAATGATATTATAATCTCATCACCTACAGCACTGCCAAGCAGCAACCATCGCTGCCGCTCTAAAACAGCTGTTGAATATTTATCTTTTCATCAACACAATGCGATTTTGTAATGCGACAACATTTTAACATTTATTTGTGTTTCGTATTAACATTTTCAATAGCAGTTGATAGAGCACATGCCAATGCAACGTCATCATCTCCTCACCGGCCATCTACAGACATTAGCACCGTTAACATGTAGGTCCATCAGAGGGGAGGGCATCCCGTTACACATACCGACTCAGATGCATTGTTGCAAAGGATGTAAATGAAAACCATTTCAAATGGATGTTTTACATCCAGACAGAATCTATCTCTTACTATATAATCCACAACAGCAAAGACTTCTCCCTTCTACAGTTGGCAAACAAGGCCACTCATTGTTCCTTCATCAATGGCTGCAGGAAAAGAGACGGCAAGTGACAGATTAGGCAGTGACAACAACACGGTGCTGGCTTTAGCCCTCACAAAAGGTCAGATTCTGCACCGTATGAGACCTCGGTGTTTCTAGGGAAGGACGACGAGAAGTCAAACATTCACAGAAGGTAATGCTAGAGTCCATCTGACATGTAGAATTATCGTTAGTGTCACACATTAAGCTAAATAGCTTCTTTTTTTTTTTTTTTTTTAGAAGCTATTTTTTTTTTATTCTGAAGTGTTGTCAGAATTTTGCACATATTATATGTTACCAGTGGCAACCACTAGGTGGAGTTATACATTCAGGGATCTGGCAAACCATTTGAGAAAAGGACTTATTATACCGTCTAAGAATGTCTTCATGTTTGAAGCCACGCACTTCAGTTTCATAACCATCCTGCCTTTTGTGAGGAGTTAAAGAACGATTAACGATTAAGGAGTAACCATTGTGAACTACATTTCCTTTGCTGCCATTCATCGCAGTGCATCGTCCGCTCCCTTTAAGGTTTCAGGCACAGAATTAATACGTAATCATTCACCAGCAGGGTTGTGAAAGAGGCACATTGTGTGAACAAAACATACAACCAGACATCACCTTTCTTCATTAGCGGGGACACCTTCGT
Source organism: Cebidichthys violaceus (assembly GCF_023349555.1). Lineage (NCBI taxonomy): Eukaryota > Metazoa > Chordata > Actinopteri > Perciformes > Stichaeidae > Cebidichthys > Cebidichthys violaceus. The sequence goes on from NW_027176384.1 coordinate 12,125,912, forward strand.
GAACTGCGTCCTTGCTCGGCTTACTGAAGGACTGGAATGGAATACAGAAATCTCTGCACAGTGAAAACATGTTTAGTTGAGCCGAGAAGAATGCATGTCGAGTATGTATGTGGGTCCCTTTCTTTTGTCCTGCTCAAACTAAAGCGTGCGTCTAAGCCAAGGCGATGATGCAAACAGACAGGTTCCAGTAGGCTGAGATCACAGTGGGGCATCAGGAACATACGAGCCTGGACAGCAGTACTTTGTAGCATAAGTAGAAATATCAAGCCTGGTTTGTAAATGGCACAGTGTGTTTCTGACTGCAATGGGAGTGATCTGGAAAGTGTCTGTGCGCTTGGCTTAGATCAGCTGGTCAGAGTTCAAGAGTCAGAGGTTGGAGTTTGGATGTTAGCAGCTCATTGTTCCATTTGTCTGTCGGAGGGGGGGGGGGGGGGGGGGGGGGGCTGGTGTGCTCAGTAAGGTTCCATCTTGATCCTTCTGTACAAGCAGCTGGTGAACACCATCCCACAGACCTGAAAACAGGAAGTGTTAGGTCAAAAACAATGTGCTGCTCCGTGTCACCATGGAAGAGTGCAGGAAGCCTGTGTGCTGTTGACTGTGAGGACAGAGAGGGGGTTAAAGGTGATGGGGGGGGGGTATGGAGCTGGTTACTATGGGGATGGCGGGAGTCAAGCAGCCATTACTGCAGCAACATGTGTGTGTGTGTGTGTGTGTGTGCACACACAGGCTAGCACAAGCAGATGCAAGATGAAGCGCTGGAGGTGGTTTATGGACAAATATTCATCACAAATCACAACTACTGGACATGAATGTGGGATTGGACTGATCTGAAAAGGAAGGTCTCCAATAACTTGTCTGACTGATGTTATGTTGTGCGTTAGAAAGCAGGGCCATCACTTCAGCCTTAATGCTAATGTTGGCAGGATCTGAACCAACTACACTAGAATGCTGTATGCAACAAATCTCCCAAATTCAAACGACAGCAATCGATGTCAGTTAATAACTACGACTGAGACTCCACTTGCAATGTCCCTGACAAAGCCAGAAAAAGAAAAAAAAAAAAGAGAAAAAAAAATAAGCTCTCCAACCATGTAACTGCATACTTCTGCTGGACTCAATGTAACAAGAGAAATTATACAAAAATGAAAAGAAAAGAAACGTTTCGGAAGGTTTCTACGTCCTCAAAGACACATGATCTGATGCTGGAATCAATGAGACATGACTTACAGAATCACTGCACTATTCTACACGACCACAGAAAAGGTTCCGGGATAAAAAGGAAGAACAGCAGGAGCAGATATTGACCTGTGCCACTGGCTTGATGGATAAACAGGCAAGTGCCCAGATTCAATCTTTGAGTCTCTAAAAGCCCTCTGAGAAAGCCTCATCGAGCGAGTCTGCATTATGTACCGACTCATCACCATCCCTCTTCAGGCAACTTTCACATTTTTCCAGTGATGGATGTGTTGGAACAATATATATATATATATAAAAAGTGGCACTTCTGTACAAAGACACAGGAGGTTACTCCTGCTAACAACACGTCATTGTGCACAAGCTGGTACGTTGTGTTGAATTTGTTCTCATGATGCGTTTAACCCGTATTTATCAGCCACAACAGCCCATAATCACAACACACACACGGAGCAACGATCTGCAATACACAGCCAAAGCCAGGCAAGCTGCATGCTTCACACCGAGCGAAAGACCATGCAAGAACATGTTCATGTCGTATACGCGTAGCACACACATTTAGCACAAGGACATGCATGCAGTCAGGTATCAGATTCCCATAATGCCTTCCAACCTTGTCTCTCCAGTTGATTAAACCACAAAGTTGCTCTCGAGCTAAATCACAGCGTACCGAAGTCCTCCTCTTCTTTATAGAGCAGATAAATAAAGCAGGCTGTCAAGACGGCCCCGGCCAGCTACAGCACCACCACACGCACACAGAGACAGACACACATAGAGACACACTGTACAATTCACCGTGGACAAGATTAGTGTGGGAACGACAAGATGGGAGTTTATGCCAAAAAATGAAAAGATGAAAACGACAGGGAAAAATTACAACAAATCTTCTGACAGGAAAGTGTACCAACATTTAGTATCAGGTTTCCCTCGAGGCAATTCACCAAGAGGTGGAGCAGAGCTACAGGAGGACCGTCAGCCAGCACAGAATTATAAAAGACACCCCCCCCCCCCTCTGTCCTAAAAGCTCGAGTCCATTTCAGGCTGGGACAAATCAAATAAAAGCAAAGAACGAAATCAGATAATGATGACTGGAGTGAGATGAATAGAAATGTCCATTTAGAGGTCGTTGACCTGCGATGGTACATTTTCAGGAATGGAAAGATTCAAATTGGTCTTCTATAAAGCGCAGTTTCCTCAGGTGAAGGCTGAATAGCACTTCTGCTTCTCCAACAACTATGTGAAGTGCATAGCGCATTCCTACTCACCTGCAGGCAAGCCACTCCTATCCCCACGGCACCAATGACCAACAGGTGGTCGGCCAGAAACTGCTCCAGCTTAGTGATGCAACCGCCCTGCAGAGTCAAACGGCGACAGTTCAAAAATCATACCACAGGTCACGCATACTATTGCAAACCCTTCAAAAGCTTGCTTTTTCTGCATCTCTCTATGACTAACTTCCAAATAGTTGCAGCCAAGAAGAAGACGACATCCTGCAGGGAATATATTGTGCCTGTCATTTTGCTTTTTTTCCCCCTTTGATATAGAAGAGTGAAGTCCACTGACCTCCACCTTGTAGATGTTGGAGGGGTGGTCTCTCTTGCCACAGTGAGGGGTGATGGTCTTACAGCAGCTGTCAGGCACCACCCTGTCCTCTGCCTGCTTGGATGAAACGTACACACTCGCCATCCAATCGTGGGAGTTGTTGCTGCCGCAGCACTTGAACTGGAGAGGCAGAGAGAGGTTTCATGATGTCACACAGTGTTATTTCATCTTTTTCTAATAACTAAGCCAGTTTTTTTTTTTACACTCCACTCCATCAAATCATTATTCTATCAACTTTGGCAATTCTTCCGACTGAAAGGAGTGGTTCCCTTTCCTCTCTAGGACTTAAATAAAATGACTTAAGTTCTGTTATTTTATTATTTCACGAATCATTTTTGGAATTTATTTTTAGCCAACCCCAATAACATAGAGCTATGAGCAATTCCTTCCGCTGAAGCTCAGCGTAAATCGAGAATGACTTCATGTATGGTAGCTGCAGGCGGAGTCATGGAAAACAAGTTTATAACAGTGGGACCATGCATGAGCATGCAAGCTAAAGAAACGTGCAAGATGTGATCTTATATAAACCAAACAAAGCCTCAGAGGCTTTTTAGAGGTAAATAGAGTCCATACGTCCTGCTGGAGTCTGTCCACGGCTAATGTGATGGCCTCCCTCCCTGGCTGGGCGTAGTTATCTGTCATAGTCTGGTTGAGATGCTGCTTCAGCTCCTCACTCAGCTGGGAGAGAGAGAGAGAGAGAGAGAGAGAGAGAGAGAGAGAGGTGGGGGAGCATTTATGGGAGAGAACAAAATGTCTTTATTACACATGGAGCACATCAAATAAAAACAGAATTTTATGCTTAAGCCAACCAGTTAAGTTGCCCGTCTTGTGTTTGTGTGTAATTGTCATATTTAACATATAATAATAATAATAATAATAATAAACATATAATGTTTTGTGCGGTCACAGTGACATTTGACCAGAGAATTCTAATCAACTCATCCCAGAGTCCAAGCGCACGATTGTGCCAGATTTGAAGAAACTCCATTCAGGTGTTCACCTGAGAACGGGACAGAATGATATAGATGTGCGGGGGCAAAAACGACAAGCTGAGAGAGTGTTGAAGTGATGCGCTTGACAAAAAGGTAACAGAGTGGCTGGCTTAGGACAAGATAGACAGGTAAGCAACTCCCAAGCATCAGAGAGAGCTGTGAAAATGCACAAAAACACAAGGCAGAAAATGGACTTCAAATAAAGCCTCTGATGCGTGGATATGATTGTGTGCATTACACACACACACACACACACAGACACACACACAAAGAGTACCAGAGAGGGAAGATGAGAGCCCATATCTTTAAAGTGATTCTATCCTGTGCTGAACCCTTTTTCCATTAGAATAAACCTCTGAGCTTGCAGATAGCAGACGGTGCTCTTTGCAGTCGTAGCTGACTGACTGACAGGTAGATGTTGGTGAGATAACAAGATCCTTAGAGTGTCAGATCAACTCCAGACACTGAACTCAATGCTCAGTGGAGGTCGCAAATAGTGAAAACCTAAAAGAAAGAAAGCAAAAAAGATCTCCTCTAGATTCCCCAGTGACTACCCTTTTCACATGGGGCAGAAATGAAAAAAAAAAAAAAAAATAAAGTCAGTTATTTTTTTCCCCCAAACATGAATCTGTCCATTATTTTAATAGTTCATGTATTGTATGCAAGATAACAGGTATGTTTATGCGTGGCAGTGGTACTAATAGGCCATCACTCATTTTCGTTTCCACATTTATGTTTAAAATAAAAACGTCAATTTGAATAGCTTGTGTGCATGATTGTCATACAAAGTGCGTTCATAAATGGCAGTCCCTACTCACTGTACCTTTAAAATAAAAACATGAGTACATGAACCTGTGTATTATTTGAATAGCTTAGTACTGAATGCACAATAACAAGGTATGTTTATACATGGCACTAGGCCCAGTTTAATATAAAACACAATTTGATACAATATACTGTATATAGGAGGGGGTCCCTGCTCCATCGCTCTATCAGTTTGGGGGTCCTTGGCCTGAAAAAACGTTGAAGACCCCTGATCTAAAATCAAATCTGATATTAGACAAATTGTCTCACGAATGGGATTTGAAGTTGACTCGTGAATGAGATTTTGAACTGCTTTAATTTTGAAATGTTACATCAGAATGTCCTGGTTCTCTCTGAGTGACACCTTGAGGTGGTCTGCTATCAACTTGAGGTTAAAGATTTTGTAACTATGCACCATTTCCTCTAAAATTAAATCTGAATTTAGACAAATTGTCTCACAAAAGGGATTTGAAGTTGGCTCGTGAATGGGATTTGAAGTTGGCTCGTGAATGAGATTTTGAAGGGCTTTAATTTTGAAATGCTACATCAGAATGTCCTGGTTCTCTCTGAGTGACACCTTGAGGTGGTCTGCTATCAACCTGAGGTTAAATGATTTTGTAACTATGCACCATTTCCTCTAAAATTAAATCTGAAATTAGACAAATTGTCTCGTGAATGGGATTTGAAGTTGGCTCGTGAATGGGATTTGAAGTTGGCTCGTGAATGAGATTTTGAAGGGCTTTAATTTTGAAATGCTACATCAGAATGTCCTGGTTCTCTCTGAGTGACACCTTGAGGTGGTCTGATATCAACCTGAGGTGAAATGATTTTGTAACTATGCACCATTTCCTCTAAAATTAAATCTGAAATTAGACAAATTGTCTCGTGAATGGGATTTGAAGTTGGCTCGTGAATGAGATTTTGTCCCTGCATAGCAACTATTCACAGATAGACTATTCGGAGATAAGCTAACACCCCAAGAAGAAGAACTTTGTTTAGTCTCCATTTCCCTTCCGTTGAGAACACACCCAGAGGGCCAACACAATCTGTAACATCCAACTTAAAAAAAGCCATTCAAACAGTCTCACTGCCTGATCGCATACTATTTTCTATTAACTCCAAAAATGAACTATAAGGATATTTTCACTTACCCTCTGGTAATAAACATAAGCCAGTACTCCAGCCACCAGCTCAATCAAGAAGATCAGCAGCAGGCAGAAGAAATACTGTGAATGGGAAACGTGTCAGTGAGTGAATTAAATTAGACAAATCCACACATGCAGACATTTCAGCTTCATAGTCATCACAACAGTTCTCTGCCGAACCAAGTCGCTCGTGAAAAGTTGCTGACACTCGTGACGGCTAAATAAAAACTTCTATCGACTGTCACTGTGCTGCATCTGTCACTTCCAACGCAGATGGCGACGCAGGGAAAGAGACGAACCAGAAATCGCTTTGACAGGCATCACACTTCTCTCGGGGGCATCTTTTAAAGAGCTCTCCACACCGCTCCAAACCAGCTCCATTATGCCTGATAATCAACTTCAAAGACAGCATTTAAACATTTGTTTATGCATTATATTCATTTTTTTTTCTTCAGGGAAAACAAGGAAGATAATGGTTCACATATCAGATTAGTAACTTCTTGATATAATTAGTATTAGCCAAAACTGAAGATCAAGAAGTTAAAAAAAAAAATTAAATGTGAAAAATACAGTGGTGGCTCTAACCAGCTTTGTCCTTCATGATAAGCACTACTGTGTGTTCTGAGCATAGTTATGTAAACTGTGTAGCCAACAGATCGCCCACACATCTAGGGTGCTCTGACAGACGCTTGCAGAATGAGCGAGATCAAAACTACAGCTTTATCAGGCCAAAATATGTAATGCAAAAAAAAAAAAAAAAAAAAAACACATTCAACTAATTAGGCCCACCTGTCACAGCACGGGACGAGACGCTTCGACAGCAGCAACGGCGCCGCTTCGCTCGAGACCGTGAGGCGGAGGCAGATGCTGCTGCTGCTGCTGCTGCTACCCAGCCTGCGTGACTCTGTGATGATGGCAAACTAGTGGTCGAACGAAGCGCCGCACGGGGAGCAGCAGCCTCACCGACGCCATATGTGAGACACCTTGCACTCCGCAGCAGTTGTGTCACGCAGGAACGCAGTCTGCTCGGTATCTCTTGGTTACAAGATTTCAAATAGCACTTTCGGTCTGTGTGTGTGTGTGTGTGTGTGTGTGTGTGCACGTACGTACATGCTGGCATCGCTCATTAATCTCCCAAAACTAATTTATAAAGAGCACATCAATGCAGTTGGCATTCAACCAAAATGCACAACAGACTCCAAATCCTGCACACATCCACCTGTTCACTCCTGCAAGCCCCTTTGACTCTCCTAATGCTCCATCCGTCAACAGTAGATAGATAGAGCTATAAATAGTCCTGCGGCAGTGAACGTTAACCCCGCCCGCTTGCTTGCTTCTCTCCCACAGGGGCCCTGTCTCTGTAAAATAATGAGGACAGTAAGGTCCCTGTAAGGGACATTTGTCAGCATCCAGTGAGAGACCTTAGACCAGGAAGGGAGTGGATGAAGCATCAGAAGCATCTGTCCTCTCAATGTAGACGTGACAATCTAGGGTCATCAGCATTGTTGAAGATGAGTGCCGTGTGTGTGTGTGTGTGTGTGTGTGTGTGTGTGTGTGTGTGTGTGTGTGTGTGTGTGTGTGTGTGTGTGTGTGTGTGTGTGTGTGTCCCGTCTCACTGTGGACAGGCAGCGTTTCTGCTCCCGAACGACGGCGCAACAGCCCAAGAAGCCCGTGACCACCACCAGGCCTCCGGCCAGGATGAGGATATATGCCGAGACAGCGAAAGTGCTGGAGGCCAGCAGACTCAAGTAGTCACTCTTCTCCACCAGGGTCCAGATGCCCACACCCAAAACAGCTGCTCCACCCACCTGGGGGGGGGGGGGGGGGGGGGGGAGAGAGAGAGAGACTGTATTAATAGTTTTAAAAGCTGCTTTGCAGACCCGCGGGTAAAAGATAAAAGAAGAGATACGATACAACTGATACAGGTGCAGCAAAAGCTTTCAGAGAAGGAAAGATAAGTGATATGATGACTTGAGCAAAGAAAGGAAATATTGTGAAAACACCAAGTGTGTCATGTCAAATAAAAGAAGAAATATATGGTACTTTACAAGGCAGGAAGTGACAAACAGGAAGGGAGTGCAATGCTATTAGATGAGTCACAAAATGGAACAACATGAGAGGGCAGCGGATGAGGGAAAAGGGGCATAAGAATGAAAAGCGGACATAGAAAGAGAAACACTGAGAAGTGGCCAAGTATAAAGAATAACAGAAGGATGACATAATAAGGCCATGTGAGGGCATAATGACCACTTCCTTCCAAACGGTCCTGGATAACAGACCCAGGGTGGCGTCCGGGATCTGTTCCGGTCATCAGTTTCAAACGGCGGACGCAGAGGAAATGCCTCAGAGAGTCTCTCCCACTTCATCCTCTCATTCCATTTCCGTCAAAAGCGAGATCCAAAAAGTCACGGAAACACACGCCCAACCAAGGAGCACCACACGGACAGACAGGAACCTGAGCGGGGGTGACTTGTCCCCAAACTACAGCATATTGAGGACTTTTATTTTATTCCTAACAAGTTTAAACCGGGGCGTCAACAGTGGGCCGCAGCATTCAAAAAAAATTAGTTTAAAATTGAATTTAGTTGGCATGCATTAATCCAATCCGCTGCATCCATATCAAAGGGGAATGGATTTGATATTTCTTTTAAATAGGTGGAAAGCCAGCAGTGTCCTGACAAAAGATGAGCTGCCCTGACGACCGGTGCCTGGTGGAAGGAAAAAAATGAAATGATGGAGTAGAGTCTGTGGCCCAAGGAGGAGAGGGAGACAATGCAAATTAATTTTAAAGGTGGAGACAGAGCATTAACCCGAGCCTGAAGGTAAAGCTCCATCCCTCTCCTCTCTTTAACCTCTCCCACGCACAGATCCGTCTCTCTCTCGACACACACACACACACACACACACACACACACACACACACACACACACACACACACACACACACACACACACTATTCTCGTTGCCTCAGACTTTCACGTTGTTTCAAAAGGGACCCCAGACACTCTGCACAGTAGCTGCAAGAGCATTCACTTCCAGCAGCAGAATTTTGCGGTATCATAAAACGTGGTGCCAGAGAGCCAGTCTGACACACCACAGTACTCCTCCCTCCCCCCCCCCCCCCCGAACACTGACAAGCCCTAAATAATCTATGACTCACTTTGGGCCAAGTCCATAGCTCAGCCTTTTTCAGAGTCGGAACTCTCCTTAATCCTCTCCCCGTTTCTACATGGTTCCTTTCCTCTAATGCCTCTCTGGCTGCAGTTTTAAAAAGGAACATTGAGGCTATGTGACTGTGTTACAGCACAGAATTATGGTTCTGCTTTCACTAAAACAAAATCGAGTGAAATTTTGTTTTCTCGTCTTTTTCTTTTTTTCTTTTTTTTTTTTTAACTGTGAGACCCGTCGGTGTTACTGCTCTGCATTGGCTGCAAAAAGAGGTTGAAGTGGAAGCTTATTTAAGCACAAGTGAACAGATGAAGACGAAGTGTAACCGCTGTAAAGTAAAAAGGTCGCTTAAAAAGAAGACTCTTACTCACCCAGAAGAGAAAGTTGAACACAAAGAGCAGGTACTTGAGACACACGGTCAGCCAGTCCTCCTGGTCATCTTTATAAACCGCCGTCATCTTCCTTCGTCACGTTCAATTCTGAAAAGAGCAGATTTTTTTTTTTGTCAATGCGAGAGGAAGATAGTGGGAAATACAAAATTTCGCAGCAAAACATTTTGATACCAGCGTGGCTGTAGTTGAATGATGAGCCTCACACTTTCCTGATTGACTTCAATGTTCCTCTTAGTACCACAACGTTAAGGCAGTAGGGGGGGGGGGGGGGGGGGGGGGGGTTATTACAAATTGATAAACTACATCTTACTAGTTGTTAAATGAAGCAGCATCCAAGTTCACAGTATCATCTCCTCTTGTTATGGCCACAAACCACACCTATAAATGATGCATAGCACAGAACAGCCCGTAAACCTTTCAATCACTGAGTGAGGCGAGCGCAGTTTGAGTTCTGTAAATAAAAGGGCGCGGGGTGGGAAGCACTTAGACCCATACCATTGATCAACACCACATCTTTTGCATTTGTTGACCAGGGAGTCATAATCCAGCAAATGGCTACTACAGTCAGGGTATATGTCGTATTAGTATTGGATTAATAACGATACTTAACAAGGAGTTAATTGAGTTTAATCCTGCTTTCCCATTGCATTAAGGGAAAAAAAAATCAACAGTCATCTTTTACCATAAAGCTTTCCCATTGCTATGGATTAACCAGACCTAAATGTTAACTGTTGTTAACATGGATTATTTCTTCAAGAAAAAAGTAGTTCCTGGATTATTTCTTCAAGAAAAAGTAGTTCCAAACACAGTTCTTGTCAGTGCATTACGTGGGTTCTTCAGAGTATTGGGTTACTCTCACATTTTTATTGTTTTGTTGTTGTCGTTTATTGTTTTTTTTTGTCTGTGAGCACCCTGAAAGGGGTGAAAACAGAGACCTCAGAGATGGATACGTGCCTTGGCACCTAAAACCGAGCTATCTCCGTGGCTCGGTAGGACGCAGACGTGTAAACAGGTCGTTAACCTAACGTAATGTGTTTGGAGATTTTAGGGCGCCTAAACGAGTGGTTTACAAATGAGCATTGCCCGTCTAGACGCGTTCACTGGGCAATGTCAGATAACGTTACCCACTAAGACGGTTTCTCCTGTGATGCACTGCTTCGGAGATTTCGGACTTTGACCACTGCAGGTGTTCTTCCGCGTCACGAGCAGCCCGTAATTCAAGCGAACGTGCGTCCTTTACAGTTTAGGACAAACTTTATTACTGTTTTTTTCAGAATGGGGTGAGGCTCGTGCATCCTGGGAGAACAAAAACAAAACATCCCTCCACCTGCGTCGTTGATGCGCAGTACAAAGTTTAACCACATTACCTTGTCGTCATCGACACAAAAACCGTTTTCGACTCGCTCTTCGCTGCAGACATACTCACCCGACCAGTGTTTAGTGGGAAATAACCTCGTTTTGTTGTTGTTGTTCCCGTCAAATCACGGTGTATGGCGCTGCGGCAGTGAGCGTTTTGTCCCCGGTCAAGCGTGTCGCTTCCAGCGTGTACGACAGCAGGTTTGTGTGGATGATGCCTTTGGGGGCAGCTCGTATGTTCAAAGTTTATAATCATTACGGTACTTTTTACACTGCGGAAAAAAAAGCCTACCAGAAAGGAACCAAGTCATAAGGTCCAAACAGCATTTGCTTCAAATTACACACACACACACACACACACACACACACACACACATACGTCTAAAAACATAAACTTGTTTATTGACTTATTTAACGACTATTTTCATATGTCCGACTGGCCTTGAACGCAGCGCAGTGTTAACCTGTGGAAAGGGTCACAGAGGGGAGTGACAGAAGGAAATTGAGTTGCTACACTTAACCACGAGATGCCATTACAGCATAGCCTTGGTTACAATGTAACCCCCCCCCCCCCCCCCCCCCCGGAGAGTTTCTCAATGAGTTGTACATGGATAAACAAAGATACAGAGGAGAATGCACAGACTACAGTGAACAGACTTAGAGTGGGCTTTTTGGGGGGGTTTTGCGAGGCCAGTTTGTACATAAACGAATGACAAGTTGAAGCCCGTACTGTTGACTATAAAATGACTTCTGTGATCCAAAAGGGAGAGATGGTAATTTGGTATTTCAACATTGAGCAGATCGACATTTATACGTTTTTGTCCAGACTTGTTTGCTTTTTTTTTCTTATTTGGAAGTCTTGTAATCACCGCAAAAGTGGAACTATACACAAACCTCCATAATAAATCTATATGAGAAAAAAAAAAATGTGAACGTAAAAGACAGGCAAGAAGAAAATTAGGACACCAAACTCTTTCGAACAATAACTGTATTCAGTTCATGACATAAAAGCCAAAAAATATCTTCTAAATAAAGTAACTGAAAGACCTGGGGCCTGTTGTTCGAAAGTAGAATAAAGACATCCGGGATAAGTGGGAAAGCCAGGTTGGGCAAAGTCTCATAAGTTCATCCTGGCTTAATTGGTTGTTCGAACGCCGAGTCAGGCTGAGGAGGGGCGGCTTTGTCAAGCCAGGTCTAACTAATTCGAGTAAGTGCGCGGCCACGGCTTTCTTCAGTAGACCACAGAGATCGATCACAGATTCACTGATGAGACGACAGGTGTGGACACTTTCCTCCGATGAACAGCGGATCCGAATGCTGACGTAAGGTGACACGCCTCTCATAAAATGAAGCACCGCTGCTGTCTTGAAGTTTGGAGACGGACTGATTAAATGAGTCGTGTAATTAATTGCAAGCACCTTTGCAAGTGCAGCCATTTCTAATGACTGTAATGACTGCAATAAAATCAGATTTGAGCTGGCAAACAATATGAAGGGTGTTTATTTACAATGACGAACACACGAATAGGCCCCAATTATGAAAAAGAACTATCGTAATAGGCTAACTTTATTTATTTTTTTAATTTGATCATGTTTTGTTTTATTTCTTTTTTTTTAAATAATAATTTAGCCTACGTGTTGTTTGTTTAAAAACGAGGCCAATGCGTAGCCTTCATCAGAACATGGACTGACTGTAGAAAACACATTCATTTCTGACTCCAAAGATAAGACAACAGAATCAACTAAGCTTGGCATTTAGCCTGGTCTGGAGCAGGCTAGCTGCAGAGAATAAATCACCATGGTAACTTGACCAGGATAAAGTTATCCAGCTTTCGAACAACCGACTGCAGGATAAATTCAGCCAGGATAACCAACATATCCTTATGTGCTTAATCTCTTATCTAGGTTTCGAACAACAGGCCCCTGGTCCATGTCCCTTTTTTTAAAATCTAATCACAAGACTTCCTCTCCACCCAAACCAGACTCCTCCCTATTTGCCTCTTTTTTTTTCCATCTCAGTGATTAAATAAGCATGCAAGCTATTAGGAGTAGATGATGGCTGCAGGGGGAGGAACTCTGCAGTGGTCACCTGGACTGCCGACAATCAGTCTACCAAAACAACATTACTTAGCGGAGGATGTCATCCATTAGGGCTTCCGCAAGTAAACACCATCCAACCAGAACCTAAAGAAAGGTACCAAATATCATCGTTCTGTGGGAATTTGGAGCCTGTCTGTTTCCCATTTCCTCCTATTTGCATAGGTGACACATGGTAGAACAAACAGAAATGTGGTTTCCCTGAAAGCCAGCTCATTTCTATGCCTAGCCAGTGCATCTGCGTCTCATTCTGCTGCGTCGTAGTTAGTTTGTGGCCCTCTATGCTTTCTCCCACGGGGGGGGGGGGGGGTGTAAGAGCAGGGCATGACTAAGCATGCATGTCAAATACAAAGTGGTTGGGGGGAAAGCAAACACAATGTGCAGCGGTGTGTGCATGTGTGATTGTACGAGTGACAAAGAGAAAAAGGGGATGCGTTTAATTATAGAGACCAAAAAAAAAAGACTTGCACCCTTGCTTCAGTGTTATGCATCCATTCCATTAATCTCACAATATATTTGCCAAGTTTTAACATCTGTTTGCTTGGATTTGTGCCTGTCTCGATTGGACATTTTGCATGAAGAGGATGAAAACGGGTTTGAATGTGTGAAAGTAATTGGTAGAATTTAAATAAAAGGATGAAAAATTGTCTTGCTCGAGAGACATTTTTTAATTGGAATGACGAATGTGACTAAACAACACCGAGAATTTATACCGTTTTGGATTTTTTTTTTTTTTTTTTTTGTGTGTGTGTTTTTGTTTTCAAACTAAATCACTGGTGTTGCATTAAACAGAGGTTTGAGCCACTCAGCCACTGCTTGTTGTGCCTGACCTCTTGTGGTCAGACTCACCTGGCTTCATCCGAAAGTCATCTACTATCTACAGTTATTACATGTTTACGTTAGTATTTCTTTGGTTTGAGTACAGTATTGTTGATGATGCTAGTTTACTGCCAACTACATATGGATGTATTCTAGTGTTTAGTGAGTAAAGCAGTGGTGCTTGTGTAAATGTTATTTACTGTTGTATTTCATCTTTTATTACTTACATTGAAATACTTTTAAGCGCCTGTCCACTTTGGTTTAGGCCAGTAATATTTGATCTACTGATGTACTAGAGATAGTATTTAGTACTTACAAAGGCACTTACCTTTTTGTGTTTTGTGCTCTTTTTTCAGTTTTACAAAAAATGACACATTTTCCCTCATTAAATCCTGCCGAACACAACAACCTGTCTGTTCCTTGGAGAATGCGGTGCTGGGAAATATACTGCCAAGCTGGCTGTAGAGCTGAAAAATAAGTTTGCTGAAACAACTTTTAGTGAGGACAGTAACCACTTCCTCTGGAGCCACCCTCAGGACAAACTCAACTTTCTTTTAATGAAAAGACACATTTTTTTGGTCAATGAGTCATCCACCCAACATTTCTTTCTCGCGTCATTGTATGTGTGTGAGTTGGGAGGAGGAATTGCATTTATATAGTTAAAATACTTGTATAAACATGCTGGTTGAAACACGCTCATGGTGACAAAGTTGTTTTAGAAGCAGGTACAGCTGCTAATGTCACCTCAAACATATGAACTACTTAAGAAGATTCACCATCGTCACTGAGGGTAAAGTATGTGACACATGTCTGATCTTTTTTATTATTATTTAACTGAACTCAACATCAAAGCAGTCAAGTGTAGAAAGTGTGGAGCTGAAGGTGGTTCAGTGTGTTGAGTGGACTGCTGTGGCGCTGGAGCCTCCTCACACCTCATTGGTTGTGTGATGCTGGAGCCTCCTCACACCTCATTGGTTGTGTGATGCTGGAGCTTCCTCACACCTCATTGGTTGTGTGGCGCTGGAGCCTCCTCTCACCTCATTGGTTGTGTGATGCTGGCTTTGTGTGCTTTGGTTGGCGTCCACCCTCAGTGGCTCCAGGAAGGCCAAAGACCCAGGAAGAGTCCTGCCCTGTGATACCAAAAACAAGTCAGGAATGTGGATCCATCTCTTGGTCTGCTGTTAGTGTCATTGTCTCCAAGACTTCAGTTGAAGTGTTGGCCTGCAGACTAATTCATGTCTGAATAAATCTGCATTAATCAGCAGCATCACAAGTTATTTGAGTCTAGAAAACATTTATCGGCTTCACCTTTGACATTGAAGCAGTGGAACCTTGTTAAAGAAGGCTAACTTTAGCTCGTCACCACTTTATGATGATATTTATATTATATATATTATTATATTTATAACGCTACTTTTGTAATCTTAAAGGAGCAGTTCAACAATTTGGAAATATGCTAATTAGATGTGAAGATAACACTTTCATGTCTGTAGGGAAGCAGCCAGTTAGCTTAGCATATCTTAGCTTAATTATGTCAAATTACAATTTTAACAGTTAAGAGTTTTTGTGCAGATTCTTCAGATCTGCTGGATTCTGTTTCCTTTGTTCAGAGCCAGCCGGTTTTCACGTCTCCGATCTTCATGCTAAGCTAAGCTAACCGACTGTTGGCTCCAGCGATTTATTTACAGACAGAGTGGTATCCATCTTCTCATTTAACTGTCAGCCAGAAAGTGAATAAGCGTATTTCTCAAAATGAAAAACTATTCCTTTAATGTGCAGCTTACTGACTCAAAACACAGGCGTCCACTTCTGTCCGTCTTGTGGGCCGTCATCCATCTGACTTGGTCAGGAAGAAACATTTCTTCTTTGCCGTAAAGGAAGCTCTGGATGTACTGCAGGAACTCTGAGTCTCTGTGAAAAGACTAAATAAATAATTATAAAAATAATTAAGTTAGGAAGACAAAGAAAATCTTAGAATTCTGATGAAGAGTAAGATAAGAATGAAAAGTAATTGTTAATAAGACAGAAAAATAATCTTTGAGTTACAAAATAAATTAGATTCTATAAACGTTCAGAAGCTCATACGCACCGTCTTCGTCTGAAGAAAAACAACAATAGTTAGCAAAACAAGTAATCTTTGAATTATTGAATAAGTAATACTTGACGGACAAACACACAATAACATGTATATGAGAATATACAGTAGAGAATACATCTGTGCAAAATCCAATAGCAACATGTCAAGACTAGCCTATGATTTGAAGGATATGAACATAATTAGCTATTTGTTAAAATGTTATTTGGGGGTGATGTTTGGCAGTAACACAACTGGTGAGTGTATCTTTAAATGTACATAATAGGCGCCTATTGCGCATGTGAATGGAGGCGAAAGAGTTCATTATTTTTTAACCAGGAAGTGTGTAGTTCAAAAGCAGGGGATACATGTACTGTATGCGCTTATGTATCATGTACTATATGTGTGTATATGTATGTGTAGATTACCATATAGAAGTAGGTGTGTGTGTGAATCTGTGTATGGGCGGATCAGTATGTATGTTTGTATGTTTGTATTATTCATAATCAGTAATTCAATCAATTGAAGCAGTGAAAAGAAATTGTGTGCGATTCTCTCTATTCTTATCATGAGTCCACCTTTAATCATGTTCTACAATCATGATATTCTATGGTGTACTAATAACACTGTCATATGATTATGAGTGCTTTCAACCCAGCCATCCAGAGGACATGGGAGCAAGTAAACACTGAGCACAAAAACATGATTCAGAATGGTGAGTCAATACAATATGTGCCACGGTAATGTAACGAACACATCCATAAGTTTCATAAGCGGCAAATAAACTCTACGAACAGCACGGCATGCAGCGGCTTTGTTCTCCGCATGGCCGACGCTGTGCAGAAATGTACCACTCGCAAAAAAAAAGCGGCAGGCTACGCATCCAGTCTGTGAGACGGTCGATGCTCGGCTGTGTGGTGTTCTCAACGTACGGCTCGAGAAGGTCTTGTAAATAAAGAATCGATAGCACTCGTATAGGAAGTCATCATGATGTGATAACGGATCTTGCCGATCTCGAAGAACTCTCTCCCTATAAAACGCTAATCTAACTAATATCGCTCCTTCATCAATGGGATCTCTGAGAAAGGGAGCTGACTTTTTTTTTTTTTTTCAGTGGCAAGCTTATCCAGCTAACTTAAGTTAGCCTGCGCTGGAGCAGGTTCAAGTTTACGGATGTGTTGCTATGGTGATTTTGCCAAACTTCGTGGAACCGAAAAGCCTGACTTATGTAATCTTATCCTGAAAATTAACCGGCTAACTCAGTTAGCCAGGTACGAGGAACGGGGCCCTGGTGAGTGTATCTTTAAATTTACAAAATAAGCCACTATTACTCATATGAATGGAGTCGAAAGAATTAAAAAAAAAATGTTTTAAAGCAGGGGAGGAGCTAATACCGGTGTCACCATGACGAAACAGTGAGGAGTTAACGGACATGTTTTCAAGAGAGATGCAGGCACGACACAGAAGCTTCCCTACAATCCAAAGAGATTTGAAGCGTGTACTGAGGTTTTGGCTACGGAGGGGTTCACAGCAGGGAAGTTCTACTATGAGGTGCAAGTGAAAGGAAACACTGAGTGGCTTGTTGGAGTGGTCCGAGAGTCTGTGAATAGAAAGGTGAACGAAGCTCTGTCAGTGGAAAACGGTGCTTGTCTCATTGGGCTTGATGAAGGAACATATATTGCATGTATATCAGGTTTTGTTGAACTCACACTGAACGAAACGCTTCAGAATGTGGGCGTCTTCGTGGACTACGACGAAGGACGGGTTTCTTTCTTTGATGTGGATTCCAAATCGCATATCTACTCTTTCACTGGCCGCCACAGAGAGAAACTGTTTCCGTACTTCAGTTTTCAGAACAACAAAGATGGAGCCCCTCTCATCATAACCCCCTGTACCTCAAACACACTGAGTTTGTTCCTATCTGAAATGTGTTCTGCCCGTGCACGGATGTATGAAAGAAGTGTGACACTGTCTTTTGTCTCCAGCGCACTTTTCTTGTTTAGATGTAAACTCATGTTTCTAATGTTTCACAGTGATATTGTCAGATCCTGTTGTGTTACACTGGCTGAGGTTATCAGTGTTGCTCTCGCGTATATACTTTCATAGGATTTTCTTTTCCAAAATTTCACATGTCAGGCATTTTTGTTTGTTTGTTTGATGTCATTTGAATCAAGACATTACTAGCCTGTCAATGTTTATCTGGTAAGACTTCTAGAAAGGGACAGCACCGGAGGGGGGGAAAAGCCCAATGTGGAACAACTTCGTCATTTTGCTGGTTTCTTGTAATTTACAGTTGTTGCTTTTTTTTGTGCATTTGAAACATCTGACCAGAATAAACGAGATTTTGTCATTTCTACCTGTAAGAATTATTAGACTCAGAGTTGTAAGGACCTATTTAACTGTAGAACTGTTTGAGCAGTTTGCAGGTTCGGTGTTTTGCACAAAGACGGTTCGACGTAGAGGGGTTTGAACTAAAACCGCATCTCGCCTCAAACTCGCGAGAAACCGGTCTCAGTGAGCCCCGCCTCCTCGCAACTTTTAACATTTTAGGTGGCCGGTGCTACTTGTAGTGACCCTGTTGTTTCCCAAAAAGGTCACCACGGTTGCTGAAATGTTGAAATAACGAAGTCCAGTTTCCAATATAATCATTTTATTTCTACATAAACGGAGGCCATCCACTTTCTCTGTTGCAATCCATTTTCTTTACATAGACCAAATATTCATTACATGTCGCACGGTCAAAAACAGTTTGCTCCCTTCTGTTCAGCAACACCTGTCTCTAATGACCCCACTGTTTATATTACCTGTGCCCTGGTTCACACCGGCACTACGCCCCCAAGTGGTGGGAGGTTGTACAAAAACAAAACAACAAAATGGCTCTTACACTACTCACCGAATAGAATATCTGCTTTGTGAGATTTGTAAGTCAATCAATAGTAGTCTGCCCACAGCTTTCACTCCTGCCCCCACACTGGTGTGTGTGTGTGTGTGTGTGTGTGTGTGTGTGTGTGTGTGTGTGTGTGTGCGTGCGTGCGTGCGTGCGTGCGTGCGTGCGTGCGTGTGTGTGTGTGTGTGTGTGTGTGTGTGCGTGTGTGTGGATGCACACATTATCCTCAAGTGTGACGCGTGGGCCGATGTTCTTAAGCACTACTGATGGAGCTCATCCATAACTGTGACTAAAAGCTGGTGTTTCATTGTATTTCATTAATGGGACACAAGCCCATTTTCCTTAGTGACAAATATCTTGTGATCATTTACACTGAATCTTTCGTCACAGCATGAAATGAGTGAGGGAGTCAGTCGACTACTCAAAGAGATGCAGACAGCAACCGTATGCTATGGAGAATGGAAATCAAACGACCAGAAGTAGATATTTTTTGACATTCTCCAGGCGGAAGGCAGTATTTATTGTGGATAATGTTTTTTATTGTGCGAATTTTAAAACGGTATTAATACAATTGCATATTTTGTCAGAATGTATTCCTTTTACACTCACATTTAAGACAAGGAAATTCCAGCGGGACATACCTTTTCTCTTTTAGTGACGTCTCTTTCTGACAGACAGATGCAGGTCGGCTGAGTCAGCAGGTGGAAAATGGAAGTAGAATGATTTTCGGGTTGGCCCGACGTGAGGTTGACGTCAAATATGTGTGAGAAGCTCTGGTTTTTGGCCTGAATGAACACCAGGAAAGCGCAGTGCGAATATGGATAGACTCACGGGAAAAGACGAAAAAGTCAGCATGTTATACTTATTAAGAGCCTCACCGGAATCAGTGATGACGCGGCAGGTGCTTCGCCTTTAGCAGCCAATAAGAAAACACCTTGTGTGACTTCACTGATTGGGATAAAGTAAGATGGCGAAAATGCTTGAAGGTTTCAAGTTTTATCATAATGCAATTTCAAAAAGGTGCAGGATTTTAAAAAAAAGGAAGAAAAAGAAGCATTTAGCCTGACTATGTTTATCATATGAAGACTTTTATTATAAAGAGTTTATTTCGCCTCGCAGGTGAGCGGAATCTCCACCCACTAGACTCCTGCAGGGGGAGGTTTGCTTGGAGACAGTTGTCATAGTAATTGATCATGATCACAACACTTGGAATTCAACAACATACATGTACATGTTTTTTTTCGCCCCGTCCCTTTGTCCGCAGACTTGAAGAAGACATGAACATGAGCGATAACTCAAGAAATCAAGATGATTGAGAGACCTATGTTGCATTGATTAACGTTTTTATATGAGATGCTATTCATTCTTGATAATAAATGTACATAAATGTATGCTTTTCCATTCAATTATGATGCATGAAATCATAATTCATGTACCCATTTCATAAAATGTCACCAATTGTTTTTTGTTTTTTTTGCCTTATCCTCTTTGTTTTATTCATTTATTTTATAATTGCTAACATATTGTCCTAATGTCTCTCAAGTTGCGTAGCCTGTCAATAGTTTTCTGTAACATGACAATGAAAGACAAACTTGTTGAACTCCTTTTAGGTAACAATGTAACGACATGAATAATACAAAAGAACACGTCTTTGAAGCGTCGATTCTGATTGGCTGAACTGAATTCTGAACTGTCCTTAAAATTGCGCAGCCATGACTGCGTAATTTCAACAATTGCATTCATGTATCACTGGAAATTGCCAGTAATGGGCAACAGAAACCTGCAAATGTCCTAATGTGTACTTCATTAACAGTAGTACCAGAAAGTATACAACCACATAGACACAATAAGCATGTCGTCTACGTTATTTCTACCCAACACATAAAACACTTATATGTTACATAAGCGAGCAGCTGAGAGGCTCATTGGCTGCCTTGCCGGAGAGCTGATTTCTTTCTGCCTCTGTGGAAAAAGTCCGCTGTGAGGAGGCATCTGTCCTTGGGAAGCAGAGATTCAGACCTTCTTCTTCTTCTTCTTCTTTTTTTTTTTTTTTTTGAGACGGTAACATATTTTCCTCACGATTCATTTCGTGTCAGCCGAGGGGCTCGTGTGTAACGGCAGTGCACACTGACAGTCTGAACCCTTTTTTTAACTTTCTCTCCGGCAACACCCCCCCCCCCCCCCCCCCCCCCCCCCCCCCTCGGGATGGATTACGCAAAAGGACTTTTTCCACAGCGCGCACGAGAATTTCAGTCTGCGAGCCCCAATGCTGAGAGATGCCACAAGCGAGTCCGCGAGAAAGTAGAGGAGAAGAAGCGTTTTCTGGTGTGGACTTTTGGGGGGTTTTTTCAGCCGTTTATTTTTTTTAATTCTGTGGTTGACACTTTACATTTTCTGGAGCAGTCATACCCAGACATTTTAAAACCAGAGAGCAGGTATGACCGCAGCGTCTTGCACGAGGACTTCTTCTTCTAAACGGGGCGCCTTGGTTGCGGGGTTGGTGGACACAAGGACTCCTGCTGGGATCAAACCTGCAACCTTTTAGTCGCAGCACAGACCTTCCAGCCAACGGACAGTCTCTGTCCATCCCGAGTCCTAACTCCAAAACAACCTGTGTCTCATTCACTGTATGGATTTTCATTTAACAACTTTTCTACACTTCATTTGGTGAAACCAAGCCTCCACGTCTTTTATTATCACTTTCATCTTTACGTGTATTGCAGACATGTATCCGGGGGCTTAATGTTATTTTTGTTTAATTTTTTTTTTGACACGTTTCTATACAAATTTCTACACCTTGAAGAGTTGTAGCGTAAATCTCGTCGGCTCTCATGGGACTGAGGCATTCGTCGCGTTGTTTGCTGCTACGGCGAAAGATGGCGGAGGCGGACAGCTCGGAGGTAGGGACCTTGTGGCGTCCTGCGCCCGGCAAATAGCGGGACCGGGACGGTGTCGTTATGGCTTATTTGTATGGTGACAACACATTTGACTTGCATGTAATGTACGCTTCTTTGCTTTGTTTTTTTTAATTCTTTTCTTGCCGCCATCGTAACCGCTTTGGAATCGATGTTGCGCTATGATGGCGCGCAAGCGAAGCAAAGTGCATTTTCTCAGTGTCTTGCAGATGTTGTGGGTGATCTGAGTAGATCGCTGCAATTGCGATAGTAGTGATAATGCACGCGGACGGTTTGTAGTCGTGTTAAATGGTCAGCCTGAGATGTATGGGACGTATTGAACGGGGCCGTGTCCGCTGTCCTTGGTGCTGAAATGGAACCTGCATCTTTGACCGCTCTTCCCTGAGGTCTCCACGTTCTGTATAACGTCGAAGACTACATGTGAATTCTTGACAGCTTATTATAGGAATCCCTTTTGGCTGGCAATTCATCTGCCAGCCCCATCATATATATTCAGGTCCACTGCACATAGTCCTCAAATCCAGATGCTTTTTTTTTTTTCGCTCATTCTTGTCTGTAGGTTTAATACAAATTCTCCCCCTTTTCCTTTCTGTCTTCTTTCTTCCCCTTAAACAGCGGCAACAGCCTGTTACGTCCCCCCTCTCTCAGTCTGCCCAGCCCTCTCCACTGCCTAAACCAGTGCCTACTACCCACCATGTGCCCTGCATCCCCCATACGCCTCATGTAGCCGCCCTGGCCAGCTGTCCTGGTCGGGGGGAAGATTTCCAAGTTCATCAGCCCGGAGGAAATGACATCACGGGACTACTACTTCGACTCGTATGCCCACTTTGGCATCCATGAGGTAGGCAGGCCAGGCTCACAAACATCAGCGTGTGAAAGAAGGACACCAGAGGTCTGAGCTGATGCTCCTTATTAACCCGCCACATCGTTTCAGCCCTGTTAGTCTGGCTTTCTGTCAGCAGGATACCTCAAACACCTCCACGGATTTAACTCCAAGGACAGATGGGATTATTGTATCCATAACTAAGAAACTTTGACATGCAGACACTTGATTACAAAAGCTCAGTTCATTGGTTCTGAAATCGATCGTAAAGTAACAGCAGAGGAGCCAAGTTTCAGTCCTCCAGCGCTTTCAAACACGAGTTTAAACAAAGTATGAAACCAAACATCATCAGAAACATGATGATGCCAACAACTCTCAGAAGCCAATTGTTTAAAGCTCCTAAAAAAAAAAAATCACTCAATATCTACTACACATCAAAATGGAACTTAATGATGCCCCCAAAGTAAACTCCAAATAAAAATAAAAAGCTGTGAGGCAACTGTCGCCTACGAGCTCGTGGAGAGAAATAAATAAAAGAGAGCGGAGGGTGTCTCACAGCTGACAAAAGAGAGGCTTTTACCAGCTAGCACTAAAGAAACCAGATATGTGATAATAGTCCATGTTCAGTGTTCCATAAAGGAAAGTAATCTGTCTGTCTTTGACAGAAAGTGAACATCTAAGTATATATATGTATATATACATATATATATGTATATATAGCTATACCCTATAGCTGATGGCCTTGATCTGTGAGGGAGTGGTGGTGGGAAGGTTTGGGGACATATAGACCTTTTTTTTTTTTTTTTTTTTTTTTTTAAATGGTGTCCACATTTAGCATGTGGGACAGGTTTTTGTCTGCTTGCAGACAAAGAGTGTGCCCTGATTAGAGGAGTGCAAAGCGAGAAAAAGACCAGAAAGTGGGATGTGTGAATGGGCTCAGGGAGATGGATATCAGGCCGTCCCCAAAGGCTTTGTGTTTACTCTATTTCAAGAAGCTCTGACATTGTCACTGAGGCTTTTGGCCTACATACTGCCTTATCTACCTCATTATACAAGAACAAAGTGTACACATGTGTATGTTCATTATACAATAGTATATGTATTATGTATTCCTTTGGGGATTTTATGAATCCCACTATTCTTCAGGTACGCCACACCAGTTCAGTATGGAAGCTAGAGATGATTAGGTACCACGGCTGTGAGCTCTCGCTTTTATCTCGCTTTAATTCAAACAGGAGATGCTGAAGGATGAGGTGCGGACGCTGACCTACCGGAACGCCATGTACCACAACAAGCACGTGTTCAAAAACAAAATCGTCCTGGATGTCGGCAGCGCACGGGGATCCTCTGCATGTTTGCCGCCAACGCCGGCGCCAAACACGTGTATGGGGGTGAGGCGGATGGACGCACCTTTTAGCCACCAACGCATACAGTTCCTAATCTTCAGTAGAATCATCCAACTTGTTTCCGCTAATAAATATTAATGAGAGAGAGAGAGAGAGAGAGAGAATCCGCACACCTTTTCAGCGCCCAAATTGATATTCTATCTGGCTCTGCTGTCACATTATGTGTCTTTATCCGTGGCCTTTCCTTCTCCATATAAAACGAACAAATTCCTCTTTAGGGCCAGCTCCTTGTGTTCTGTTGAGAAATAGCTTTCAGGCAGTCTTACACACAGAGAATAAGAGACATCTGGCTCCCCATCGTCAGAGGTTATACTTTGCAGTGTCTCCCACCGTAATGTATAATGCATGTACTCTATTACACTTATGGACGGGAGAGCAAAGTGATGCATTAGTTTCCGTGCTGCACAGGCTCTGAGGTGAGTGATCAGGGGCATTAGTGTTTGGATGGATTGGAAGGGTTTGATTAAATTTGTCCTTTCCGATATTACCCCAAAAGGTTAACCGTCTGTATATAAAGGAGGGAAAACGGTATCTGACGCCATTGCAGGTCAAGTCCAATGGCGAGAAAATTATCATTTGTTTTTTCGAACTGAGGAACATATTCCTTATGAATTATTTAAATGATGAAAAGTGCCTGTTACCAGAAGACGAACCAAAAAAAACAAAAAAAACCCAATGTAGATATTGCCGCTCACAGTTTCTTGTTCAGAAGACACCACCTCTGTGGTTTTGCCCTTGCGCCTACAGATTGAATGTTCAAGCATATCCGAATATTCTGAGAAGATTATCAAGTCAAATCACCTACACAATGGTAAGTAGCAGCGGTTTCTCATTACTGCTCTATTTGTCATACCCGTCTGTCGGAATGCAGAGCAGCCCGATGGCATCTGGATTAGATGCGGCGTGAAAAATCGGTATATTTCACATCATTAACGTCACACTCGACAATGTTAGTCACAGTTCCGATGGTTAACTGGCAGCTCGCCTCCGATATCAAATAACCATCAATCAGAATTCCCTCAGTGTTGGTGATTCCTATTGTAAAATGCCACCCTTAGTTTTATAGATTTTTCTTTCATCTTTTTTTTTTTTTTTTATTTACAGGTATTTTCAAGATGATGGTCTTACTAAGGCATCTATCTCCTAGCTTCTCCATGTCACGGGTCAAATTGGAAAAACAGAAAACAAGACAAATTCACGCATGAAGCACCGAGGCGTGCGTTGAGCGTACTAATTAAGCCGCGCTAATTCACAGCAATCCCAAAGCATAAAAACAATGTCATCTGAGAACAGAGCTATTGTCCTGCATTAATGTGACGAAGGTGCCGTGTAGTAATTTGTTGCCTGCTGTACACCTCGCAGTCATTACCATCTTCAAGGGCAAGGTGGAGGAGGTGGAGCTGCCCGTGGAGAAGGTGGACATAATCATCTCGGAGTGGATGGGCTACTGCCTCTTCTACGAGTCCATGCTCAACACCGTCATCTTCGCCAGGGACAAGTGGCTGGTAGGATAGTGCTGCTGGAGGCTTTAGAGAGGCCTGAGTTTAGTGTGTGTGTGTGTGTGTGTGTGTGTGTGTGTGTGTGTGTGTGTGTGTAAATGTGCGTGTATCTGGCTGGACGAGTGAGGCTTTGGACACATAAACACACCAGACAGTGATGAAATAGAGGATTTACTGTACGCTTGTGCGCATGTGTCTGCTGCCCATATGCTGAGGTCGTACATGAATGATCTGCTCTCTATTACCTCAGTAGCTGCCTGCAGGCTTTAAACTCCGCACATGTCATCGTATACTACATGGCAGGTGTGTAAAACAGTAAAGGTGATGGATGGCCTTGTGTGTGTGTGTGTGTGTGTGTGTGTGTGTGTGTGTGTGTGTGTGTGTGCGCATTAATACCAGAAGCTTTTCTTGAATTCAGAAACCTGGAGGCCTGATGTTCCCCGACAGAGCAGCTCTCTACGTGGTAGCCATTGAAGACAGGCAGTACAAAGACTTCAAGATACATTGTGAGTAATTATGGAAGATTTGTGTTTTTTCTCTCTCTCTCTCTGTCTGTCTCCCTCTAAGCTGTGCAGTGCATTATTAATGACCGCTGTGCAGATTAAGTCAAACCAAACTTAAGTTTAGTATAAAAAAATGTTTGTTTCCACTTTCTAATAAGCCGTTCTTTTTCAGAGCTGTAGCTAAACGATTTTGGGAAAAATCTGTTCGGCTGATATATTACTGCAGACTGCGAGAATGAGCGAGTCATTAATAAAAGGCCATGTGGTAGTCACATTTTAATGAGCTATCAGGTCAGCAGTTATTAATAGTAAAGAGTTTCAACTGCAGTGTAACCCATCAGGTGTGGGTTTGAAGTGGGAATAACATATTGATAAATGGATCTTGGTCAGCAGACATTAACTTACTTATTTGGAAAACTTCTACAAGTGGTCCAAATGTCTAGTTAGCAAGCAGAGTTAAAGTTAGCTACAACGACAAAGTAAGTTATGCTGGGATATACAACAGCTACCTGGCTACACAAATCATACATACAAGTGGCCAGAGATGGACTACTAAACGGGCCTAGCAGGCACATGCCCAGGGGCCCAAAGTGTCAGGGGCCTCCCTGGCCTTCACCTACAAAATGTACTCAAAGGAACATAACATGACTGCAAAGAGACCAAGACAACTAAGAGACACAAAATGACTATTAAGAGACACAAAACGACCACAAAGAGACCAAAACGACTAGACTACAGAGAGACACAAAATGACTATTAAGAGACACAAAACGACTACAAAGACACACGAAACGACCACAAAGAGACCAAAACGACCACAAAGAGACACGAAATGACCACAAAGAGACCAAAACGACCACAAAGAGACACAAAACGACCACAAAGAGACACGAAACGACCACAAAGAGACACAAAACGACCACAAAGAGACACGAAACGACCACAAAGAGACCAAAACGACCACAAAGAGACACAAAACAACAACAAAAGGCTAAACAGCTATAAAGTCGGTGTGTCTTGCTCCTACATGTGAGAGGTGGTGGGGCCTTTGGCAGGTCAGGGGCTCATTGTCTCACATTCTGTCATCGCAAATGTTACTGATCGATAAACTAATAAAATGTATATATTAACTATTAATAAAAGCATTATTTCCAACATAGAAACCCCGGTGTAGAATGATAAAGTAGAAGCGTAAGTAGCTACACCAGCGAGGTGCCTTGATCCTGCAGTACATTCTGTGCTCTAAACTCACTTTATATGTTCAAATATCTATCACAGCAAGAGTGCTGAGCTTAACATTGTGATCCAGATCAAGGCACCAATAATAAAGGTGCCATTCACACGAGCACTAAGGCATCGAATCTGGGTTAATAACTCCTGCTGAGTTTCCTTTTGCTGCACAGGTGGCTTTCTCTGTTCTGTCACATCTACGTGAACATAAAGGTTCCCGCGTTCACATAAATCCCAGAAGAATTCAGTGTACCCGAACCCTTGCGTTCTTATTTTTAGTTTCGCTCTGCGTCGGTGGCATATTCCACCTTCTCCTCGCTCAGACTTAGCGTTTGGCCCTCTGACAAAGCAAGGTGGAGTGGAGGGACAGAGGGAAAGGGGGAGGGAACGCCTGCTCGGTGTGTTTTCAGCCCAAATTATAACGTAAAATAAGCCAACCAGACACGGTGGAGGAGGCGGAGGAGTCCGGAGTCTATTTTCAGAGGGCCATGTCTTTCTCCACATAGGGACTGGATAGACAGAAAGACAGCGTGAGTGGGGGACGGTTTTTCCTGGTAGGGTTAAGTGCTTTGTTATATTTTCTCTCCCACATGTTTGTGTGTGTGTGTGTGTGTGTGTGTGTGTGTGTGTGTGTGTGTGTGTGTGTGTGTGCTGACAGCTTGGCAGGAGCAGAGAGAACAGAGCTTTGCAAGTGGATCAAAATTCAGAAAGTAAAACACATACTCTTCGCACGTGTGGTCATATGGGTGCTGTGTCCGTTTGCGTTTTGCACAGGGTGGGAAAACGTGTACGGGTTCGACATGAGCTGCATTCGCAACGTGGCCATCAAAGAGCCTCTGGTGGATGTGGTAGATCCCAAGCAGGTGGTGACTAACGCCTGCCTCCTAAAGGTTAGTCCAAGTCCGGTGAGGCTATTTTCTAGTACACAGTAGAGGTTTCTGGGGAGCTGTAACAGTCTTCAAGTGGCTTGTCTTATATCTCATAAATGAACAGAGGATAAGAGCACTCAGGGAGGCGACAGCTTTTTTTGGTTTATCTCGTCTACCTTTCATATCATTACTTTTCCTCTTTCACTGTTCCTTCTCTCTGAGTGATATCATTTCTATTATTATTATTATTATCTTTTAATCCTCTCTTTCTCTTTTATTTTTTTTTTGGTTCCATATCATTTTGTAGTCTCATTTCTCACTCTTCCCTTCTTCTTCTACCGTCACATTCTCTTGATTTAAGCAATGACATGCCTCAGTAGTTTGAGCGAATGGGGGGGGGGGGTCTCACTCTGTCTCTCCCTCTGTGCGATGGTGAAATGTCACACAAGAGCAGGCATTGAGTCACCAGGCGGCGTGAAATGGACTCGTATAGGCACCCGCCATCCTTTTGTGTTCAAAGAAGAAGGTGATTTATGCGTCAGGTTGGGGGGGGGGGGGGGGGGGTTAAATAGTGATATGCCGGTCTGAAAGTGTCTGTATCTCTTTCACGTGTATGTATTTTCTTATTCACATCTTCCCGCTGCCAGACACTTCACCCCATGTTAATTCAAAATGCCACTCATTCCTCACACGCTAAAAATGATAAAAATCGCTCCCGAGGACTTTTTTTTTTTTTTTTTTTTTTTCTCTCCTCCCACAATTTGCTGTATATGACACTGGCCTGGCATCATCGGAAAGGACAGAGGTGTTAAATCACAATCTGCCATGCTGACGCCACATGGCCGAGCGATTCATAGCCCAATAGGCCGGGGGGAGATGAACAGGTTGCAGTGTCAAATCCTCCCCCCACCCCCCCGTCCTCCCCCCCCCGTCCTCTTCCACACAACATCCTCCACAGTGCATGCATGACCGTCTCTCCACTCCTATTTTAGAACCGCAGTGATGCCTGCCAGGTAACAAAATGTGATACTTAAATTTGTGGCCATATTCCTGAGGTAGTGCTTGATATAGACACACACACACACACACACACACACACACACACACACAGCCTTGTAGACTTGAGGGAGGACACCCACACAGCATGTGTACTGTGAACAGGCTTCGTTTGCCAGCCGTGATTCAACCTGTGGGCTTTCACACACAAACGCTCACACACGCACAACCATTATGGGGAACAGTCAAGCAAGGATTGACTTACATGTACTGCATGTATGTGTGAGAGACGGCGAGAGTGTGGGCGAGGGGGGGCGGGGGGGGGCTGACGACTCGTGCGTGTCCGTGCCTGTACACACTGTTGTTACTATGGCATGATATATGTGATGAATTAAAGAAGCACAGCGATCTCTTGAAAGACGTCCCTGCAAAATAAAGCCGAGCAACTAATCGTTTTGCCTTTCATGCGCAGGAGGTGGACATCTACACTGTGAAGCCAGAGGACCTGTCCTTCACGTCGGCCTTCTGTCTGCAGATCCAGCGCAACGATTACGTCCATGCACTGGTCACCTATTTCAACATTGAGTTCACCAAGTGTCACAAGAAGACTGGCTTCTCCACTGGTGAGTGGTGTGTGTTCACCCATGACACGTAAAAAACAAACAAAAAAAAAAAAACAACACGTATAGAAGTTTCCGTCACAAAATAAACGTGTTTAAATACAGAACTAGTTGTGTTGGGCGACCCGCTGTTTGCACCGAGCGCTTCTGGTAACGCGGCGTCGAGGACGAGGACCGTTATAGAGAGAGTTGCTATAAGCCGTTATGTAAGCTTATGTTAATACATTCATGCATCCAGCGCTTACATAATGTTGTGTAGAGGAGGTTCTATGTTTGGCCGAGTCTGTTGGGCCCGAGGCTGAGCGTCACCGAAGGACTTCAGCCTCTGTATTTCTCCCACTTGGTGAGCCAGTTTCAGGTGCTTTTCGCTGTCAATTTTCGTCCACGTTAACATGCCCAGGGGAACGGAGCGTCCCTTGGAACGGTTTTGTTATTTATACATGATCTCACGTTCACCCTAAACTTCTCCTTTTTTTCCGCTTTACTCTGTTCTTCTTTAACCTCGGTACACCGTGCTCCTCCTATCCTCGATCTCAGCTCCAGATGCTGCCAGCACACACTGGAAGCAGACAGTGTTTTACTTAGAGGACTACTTAACTGTCAAGAAGGGAGAGGAGATCTTTGGCAGTATCGCTGTGAGGCCCAATGAGAAGAATGTGGTAAGACTCCTAAAATAAAGCCACAATAGATTTGAAGTTCTGGCAGAGAGCTAGTTTTATGTCACATCTTCATCTAGATTAGTACCTACAATATAAATGTACAATATTTGTGTGTGAAGTAGTATGAAATAAAAAATACTGACGTACATACAAGTAATATTCAAATTGCACCACTGCATTCTTAATTTGTGTGAAGATTTCATTTGGCTACCATGGACTTTCTTTTTTTTTTTTTTTTTTGTCATAAATTTCTTAACTCATTTAAAATCGTTTCACGGTCTGCAGCGTGACCTGGAGTTCACCCTGGAGCTAGACTTTAAAGGACAGCTATGTGAGGCCGCCATCTCCCACGACTACAAAATGCGTTAGGCGCGACAACAACCGACCAACTAACCCCCCAGCCCCGCTCGACACACTCCGAGTGTGTGTGTGTGGGGGGGGGGGGCGGCGGCGCAGGCTCTCCAACAGGCATTTCCAGTTGGCCAGCGAGGGAGCCGGACCGGACGCATCTGATTGGATGCCATCATGCCAGCACCCAAGTGATGTCATCAGAATAGGCAAATATCGATCAGCAATAGTGCCATCACCCGTACCAGCTTGATCGACTCGGGCACATCGTTGAATGTAACATCCTAAATGAACTTGATTTTTTTTTTTTTTTTTTTTTCTGTCACTAATTTCTGGAAATGATGCTACATTTGAGTAGAAATGAGTCTTTATATATCGTTAGTGCAGCTAATTGAAAAGCATTGATCTGCGTGATGTCGAGAGGGTCACAGCACAGTCATCTGATTTTCCTTCAGTCATTCGTTAAGATTTAATACGCACTGTGTAATTGTTTAGAGGGTGCAGTAATGAATTGTGTTTTATTTGTTATTTGCAATTTCTTTGCTTCATTGATTTCAGAAAGATGTGAAATGTAATTTTTAAATTTCTTTAATTGAGGATAATTCAGAACAAACGTACTTTGGTGCCGGAATAAAAACGGAGCAATGCCTCAGAACAGCAACAAACACAGATGCAATATGTCATATGTCATGTAACACTTTGTTTTGATCGGACAAAGAATATGAAAAAAAAGAAAAGAAGAAGAGATGAACAACGATGATGAATAAAATGTCAAAGAATCAAATTTTTTTTCTCTCATGATTTTCATTTAAACAGCAATTTGAATGAATTCCAAATAATTTAGTTCAGTTTAAGCTTACATATAAAGTATAACTACATTAACATACACAAGACAAATACAAAGAAATTAAGACTCGTAAGCTAGCATTCATTTATGAAAAAACGACAGTTTATGATTTCTCTTTAAATTTTCTCTTTGAAAGTAATTATAATACAGAATATGTTTCTATTTTTAAATCTTATAGACAGCACTACTGGGATTTGGCAACACAGCGTTATGTACAGGGAACTTCCTCTGAGCCTCATCATTCAAACTTGACAGAAGGTTTCATGTTGAAATGAGCTCCACGGCCCTTCGTGTGGATTTCAACATGTTGTGCATATGTGCGAGTCACAATGAAGACTGCTTGTTCAAAGACACATTCTATGATACAAATCCATGCCGAGTTCAATCGTTGTCTTATAACGCTGCAAAAAAGTGATCCAGAACTTAGTAAATTGAGTTTACGCTTCACTTGCAGCAGGCTTTCTTCTTAATGGGCAGAGCACTCAGAATGACTGTTGTGTCTCTCACCCTGTCCTCCTGCTCCATTAGCACTCTGAGTGAAGACAGAGACACAGAGAGCACACTGCATGAGCCACCGACGCCACACACACACACACACACACACACACACACACACACACACACACACACACACACACACACACACATCTCCTCACAAAAGGTTGCGAGGACAAAGAGCCGTCAGTAATTTAATCATGCATCTGATGACTGGTCCGCAGTGAGTCTGTACGGTTTGTTCCTAGACAGCTATTATTGTTTGACGCCCTTATTAGACTCCCAGCTGTGATCTTACCTGGCCAGGTGTGTGAGGGACTCGGTCACGTTCTTGGCAGTGTAGGCGCTGACCTCAAAGAACATCACCTTGTTTTCCTACAGAGGGTTCGAAACGGAAATTTTTAAAATTTTGAGTGAGCATTTCAAATGAAACGATCCACGCGCTTTGAATAAAACTCACGTAAGCCAGTTGCTCCGCCTCTTTGAATGACACCTCCCTGTCACCATCCATGTCCATTTTGTTGCCCAAAAGGAGGATGGGGATCCCTTCTCCTGCTGCTTCCTGAAAACGATGAGTCCAGTTATTGTCCTTTTTCCATGTCAAAGTAGGAAAACAACAGAAATGGATAATAAACATGTTCAACATGGAACATTTTGGGAAGACTACAAAATGAGAGGTGCAGAGGACTTCCTCGGGTCAAAGGTCAGACCTGGACATTGCTGAGCCAGGGCTGCACGGCCCTGAAGCTCTCCTGCACGGTGACGTCGTACATCACCACCACACCGTCGGCCTTGCGAAAGAACTGCTTGGTTATGCTGCGGTACCTGTGTCAATGACAGAGATTAACTACACTACACTGTACACAGCTGCTAGTATTATGTGATTGAAGTACACAATACTACTACTGTATCATTGTCATTTTAAGATATCTTTAAAAGCGTAAGAAAAGGGATTTCCTTCAGTTCATTCATCCATTAAATATACTTCATAATAGGACCCGAAAATCCACTTTAACAGTGTATATATTTCAAAATATCATACTTTTAAATACTGTACTAATTCTACACTAGTATGTGTTGCCTGGTAATGTATTTAGGGGAAAATGTACACCTGTAGTAGTAATGCTTATTAGCATACTTATTTTAAGCTTAGTACACTGAAGAACTACAAGAGGAACACCAAAATGATATTATTAAAATGTATTTATTGATATTTAAGTACACTGAAAGTACATGCGTAATGCGTCCAAAAAAACTGTCTGGACATTATGTTATTCATACTCCGTCTTGGGTTGTGTTGCAGTTGGTAAATTATGATAATGTCAATACTACGTCTATTAATTACATGTTGATTTTTTTGAAATGAAAACATATTCACAAGCTTCACTTGTTTTGTATCTAAAACTAAACAGACACCCACCTCTCTTGACCTGCCGTGTCCCAAAGCTGCATGGCCACCTGCATATTGTCCAGGCTTAGTGTCTTCACACTGTAGTCAATACCTGAACAACACACAAACATCGATATCATTTAACCAGGACACATTAGTCACTTCTTAGAAGAAGGTTTTTTTTTTGTGCAGTTTCATGATAAAATATGTGGACACACTTTTCATATTTAATTTAAATTATATTCATTGTTTCTTTTCTTTGACGGAGCAACAAAGACAAAAGCTGCCACTAGGGGGTCTGATGAGGCGTGATACTGACTGTGCCTCATTCCAGAGGAGGGGGGGGGGGCCAAAGTGGAGATAACAAGGCTCGAGTGAGGATTGAGAAAGATGAAAGCGAGGAGAAAAATTCATCAGAAGCGACATAATCTGCGGTACAATGTGTGCCAGGACTCTGAGAGGGGCAGTGTGACTTCACAAGCCCTCTCATGTGATTCTAAGTCACGCGCCGATCTTCTGTGTTAACATCCACAAACGCAGCCTGTGACCCATGCAACACAATACCATCGCGATGTTTCTCTTCTCACCCACAGTAGCAGTTGTGGAAGGGTGGAAACGGCCCTCGCAGAAGGAGCGAAGCAGGGACGTCTTGCCTACGCTGGAGTTTCCGACCAGGACCACTTTGAACAGACGGTCCGGGACAAACAGCGCTCCTTCATTTGTCTTCTGAAGCAGATTAAAACACGTGCGAAGGCAGAGAGACAGAAAAAAATGATGTCAATCTGGTTCATTACCTCTGCTGGTAATAACACATTTACGTTAGGATCAATACATATTTGGAGCTCCAAAGCTGCGGACGTACTTGCTGGGTCTCCTTCCCGACAGGCTGTCCTCTAGGAGACATTGGCGTCTTTTTTTTCGCGTGGGTAGAGCGGGATTTCCTCGCTGGAGGAGCTTCTGCCGACACGGGGAGGTGACTAGAGGGTGGGTTGTTGGACAGGTCCGCTGCCAAGACGACACTTGTTTCAAAGTCACTCTGAGCTTCCTCTTCCTCCTCATCGTCCAGCTCGTCTTCCTCCTCACTGAGCTGGTGCAGTAGAAGTTGAGGCCCTCCATGGAGCAGGTGGGGCAGGTGGTCCTCCTCAATGGAGATGACCCGACGGAGGGGCCACCCATCTGGAGGGGCGTCCAGGACCTCCTCTTCCACCCCCGTCTTCTTCTTAATTTCCACTTTCTTCGCTCTGTCTCTGTCTTTCGCCGTCACCCTCTTAGCGGCGGCCATCTTTCCGGGGGATTTTTTGGCCTTTGGCTTCACATCGTGCGCTTTGGGTGGAGCGGGGTCGGCGTAACCGTTGGCTAAGCCAGAGTTTTTCTTCGCAGCGGGGCGTTGTGGACAAGCGGGGGCGCCAAAGGCGGCGGTGGAGGAGGAGGAGGAGGGGGAGGCAACGGG
Organism: Cebidichthys violaceus; assembly: GCF_023349555.1. Lineage (NCBI taxonomy): Eukaryota > Metazoa > Chordata > Actinopteri > Perciformes > Stichaeidae > Cebidichthys > Cebidichthys violaceus. The sequence continues at coordinate 12,160,492 of NW_027176384.1, forward strand.
GGTGTCATCGTCACTACAGGAAGAGGAAGCGACAAACACGATATGAAGGTGCTCTATAGGCAGGGCCTCCAGAGACTGGTAGGACCCATCCACCAACAGTGGGGCTCTTTAAGAAACAGAGGAGAAACAGAGGATATACCGGGTCAATTCACTTGACTGAGATGGAAATCTAGAGGCCAAAGCACTCAAAGGTTTCTGATTTTAGTCTCATCTAAACAAAAAAAAAGTGAATTCAGTGGATTATAGAATCAGATATCCTCTGTTTTTCCTCCTTTGATACATGATTTTCAAATCAAACTGAGGCGGACATTCTTCTTTGTCACACAGGAAACACTCTGACAGATGATTTGTGTTCAAGAGAAGATAAATGAATCACCTTTTCGCTGGCTGGCTGGTGTCGTCAAATATATTGGCGAGGCCCGTTCTCTGCTTCTGCTTCTTTCTGAGTGAGGTCCGGGGCTTGTTTTAAACAAAGCGAGTGCGTGTTAGTGTTACAGGGGCATTTGTTATCAATCAGGTGCTGCCATGATAGATGCCGCAGCAGGGCAGCAGTTACGCGAAACGCATACTCACTACGCCGCAGCATATGTCTCGTTCGTCTTTCAAATGCTTGTTCATCTCTCTGGGGAGATTGAAAAGAGAAATGAATGAGAAAGATGGAATCTGCAAGGGGGGAAAAAGGATTAGAGTTCCTTTAACGAGGCTTGCCCATTAAAAGATTACCCAGGTTAGATATGAGCTCATGGGATGTCTTACCTGAGGAGGTCGAGCTGCTTCATGAGACTTTGCTTCTCTCTCTGCAGTCCCTCAGTTACTCTGTACATTTCCCTGAAACAAGACAAACTCAATATTCAGTAGAAGCACAAGTGAGTACGTGCGTTTGTACTCTTAGAGCCTCCCTGTAAGGAGACACTCTTCAATGGTTCTTCACACAAACAATAATGAAGCGCCTGTACCCACATCTCTTTCTCCTGCTGCAGACGGGCGGCCTGCTCCTGCAGCATGGCCAGCTGTTCCTGGGCCAGCCCCAGGTCCTGGCTGGTGCTCTCCAGCGCTCGGGACAGCTCGTCGTTGGTCATCTTCAGCTTGACGTTCTCCACGTGGCTCTCCTGCTTCTCACTGTTCAGCTCCAGGCACTGGGCTTCTAACTGGAGAGAGAGAGAGAGAGGGAGAGGGAGATATTCGCAGGAATGAAACGCTCTAATGCTGGGCCGAGTGCGCTCGAAAGTATGTCTACAGTGGAAAGGGAACCGTGTGGCTGCTGCTTAAACCCCTCCCTACGACAGAGGGAAGGATTAATACCAACTGCGTGCTTCAAATGTTTCAGCAGTTTATTTTTATTTTCCACCTCACTGCAATAATAGTATCCAACCTTTGTTGTCTATTCTGGATTAAATCCAGGGGCAATCATTTAAGAGGAATGTCGGATATCTACATGTTGTGTGAAGGGATGTTGTCGTTATTTAACATATGCACGCACCCTTTTCTGCTTCTGGAACAGATGCTCCAGCTCTTTCTCCTTGGAGAACAGTTGATGCTCCAGGTCGTGGCTGCGCACCTGAATACGCTCAGCGTCCTGCATGGCCAGAAGAAGAAGAAGAAGAAGAAGAAGAAGAAGAAGAAGAAGAAGAAGAAAAGGTCAAATAGTTAAGGAGTAGGCACATGATGAAGATCCCTTCCAGACATACACACATTCTGCACTGTAAAAAGGTCAAACAGCCAAGTGAAGGAACAATAAACAAAAAGACATTTTTGACTGGAGGGGGAACTTTAAACAAAAATGATTTTGTTGTAGTTATTCGGTTGCTACAAGAGGAGTTGCGTCGGTAGGTGCCGTGTGCGTTTGAGCTCTCGCACCTTTAGTATCAGCCTGTCTTTCTCGTTTTTGATCTGCGCCTCCATCTCTTCGTATAAATAGCGGATCTCGCTGTCATGCGTCGCAGCCTTCCTGCACAGAGGGACAGCGGAGACATTTTACATTTAAGGTTAATGGGGAGCTGATGAAAGACACGCAGCATGACACGATATAATGTCGAGGAACAGAGCAGCTTTGTTGTCGAGGTTGACCTTAAAGCCGTGTCTTTAACTGCATGTAAATACTTGAGCACACAGAGCAACAGAGCTTCCTTTTCAAAAGAATACTGAGTGGTATTTACATTCCCTCTGACAATTGTTAAGACCCAAACAGCCAATTAGTGTAGTCTAGAGGAATAACTAGCTGCTACAAAGTACCATGCAGTGCCATGGGAGAACGGCGTATGCATGTTTTACAAAACAGCTTAAATCACAGATATTACTGGAACAAAATGAAGCAATTCAATTAAAAGTATTCAAAACTTAGATCTTAAATATCGTGGGGGGGGGGGGGGGGGTGGTGAGCTAATGCCACAAACTTTCATATGCATTTACATACACACACAAACAATAGGACAATACACACACATTCACTACTGCAAACACAAACACTGTAACTGACAGAATTAGAATAATATTCATCATTCATCCATTATTTACTCTTTTTTTTTTTTTTTTTTTTCTACCGACAGTCCTTTTGTTTTTCATATTAATATTACTATTGCTATTATTATCTCTGACAGGAGAATTATGCGATCGGCCACGTGTGTGAGTGAGTGAGAGTGCGCCTCTTTGTCTGTCCACAGCTAATCCCTCTGTCTGCTGCAGCAAACTGCAGAATATTTTTGGGTGGCCAGTTATATGCAACATGCTCAAAAAAAAAAACCTCTGCATATCACACAATTAAATATATTGACCAAGACGTGTTCTTATTGCTTTTGGTGTCCCTTTCAGGCATAGTGTTCATGGGTTTCTGCAACAGCAGCAGGTGGTCTGACTTCAGAGCGGGCCTCCGGATTACTGGTCATTTGACACGGATAAAGGGGTCGTTCTATAGAGAATTACAGGGAAATCCATGCAAAACGCTGACAGGCCGCGTCACACACACAAACACACACACACACACTCGCCGTTATGTCACAGATTCTTTAGGTGTCTAACGAGAACATTTGCTTTAAATGGTACATGAAGTACGGTACTTAAACACTGTAAGTGTGGGAACCAATTGAGAAATGTGGCCTTTCAAATCCAGAATCTACTCTCACTTTTCACACCTCTTTATCACTTTACACGTCCCGTCTTTCACACTTAGAGGCAGGAAAACGCACAAAAACGGAGTAAAACAGGACATTTTGAGGGAATACAGGCTCTTCCTTTAGCCAATGAGCGCAACTGTCCTGTAGTACTACCTCTGTAGGGCGCTCTCCATCTCCTTCTTCTCCTTGTGGGCGTCTTTGATCTGGTGCGTGACCCTGGCCAGGAACTCCTCGAAATTGGACAAGAGGTGAGGCTCATCCCGCCTGAGCTGAGCCCAAAGACTGCGCACCTCGCCTGGACTGGAAAGAGGGAGGACGAGGAGGAGGAGGAGGAGGAGGAGGAGACACAGAGAGGGAGGTTAGTCAAATGAAAGCACACCTCAGGGTTTCTAGTATGGATTGTGGCTGTCACACAGCGTGTTTTCATGTGCAAAACACACCAAAACACACATATACACAGAAGGATTTGCAGTGATTACACTCACTCCTCAAACACATTACTGGCCCCCAGGCTTTCCAGCAGCATACAGAAGTGCCCCTCCTCCTCGTCTTCGCCTCCCGACAGCTTGGCTTCCCATTGGCTCTGATAAAGTGCTTCTTTGGCCCTAAAGACGGGGCCGGGGGCCTGGCTTTGGTCATCGGCCACAGAGATCCTCCGGCCATGCAGGAACTGACCTGAGGTACACCGGCGCCCGCAGGCAGCGTGGACGTATGAACGGGTGGCAGCAGAATTTTTTAAGAGTAACACGTGGACATTAGCTTTAGCGTGACGGTACATTTCTTTGTAACGTTGGAAAAAAAAAAAAACAACAACAACTAAAAACATGTTCTTCTTTGTACAAATGAAACGGTGAAATCAAAAAAAATGCACCGATGCTTGACTGAAAACACTCTGGGGGGTTTTGCAGCCTTACTTGGTCTGGTATGACAAGCAGCTTATGGTGGCTAATGTTTGCAAACTTTAGATAGAAGTTGTGTAACTGACATTACCGAGTGAGGTCATTGCCTTTACGACTCTACTTGCGCGTCTGTTACGCTACATTTCAGCATGTGTTATTATCCTGTCAACTTCACTTTTACAGCGCGATAAATTACAGTCCAGCTAAAGCATTTATAGACTTCAAACACAAAACAAAAAGGGAGCGACATGCATGTCGTTTTCCATGAAGACAAATATCCGAGTTACGTTTTTTTTTTTTTGTTTTTTTTTGTCATTTAAACTTGAGATTTCAGGCCTCTTGTCGGCAGGAGACCTACTGAATCCGGAGGAGAATGCCTCCAGCGTGAGGTAACCAGTGCGGTCCGTATCCAGCGAGTCAAACACATCCTCCAGCTCCTCTGCAGACAGAGGCAGCTGTCTGTGGAGCCTCTGCCAAGAAAACACAGAACACACGAGGCGTTTAGACTGCTGTCGTGCTGAGCAGGAACAGGAATCCTCAGCATATAGAAAACAGGACCGTTGACTACGGACGGGGTTAGATTACAAACCATTCACAGGGCACTGGAGCTCAATAAATGTCCCCTAAAAAAAAAATCCAGAGCCTTAAATCTGCCACGTCTAGCTCTGTATTGCTGTAGCTCACCTATCACAGGCACAGAGTGGCTCTTTTAATGCGTCACTGAACGGAGCTTTTTCTTGGAAACAAACGGCAACAAAAGGCCTGATGCTCACAAGGGCCCTGTCCTAATTAACCGACACTGCACAGCGTGGACGGTGTTGGCACTTTGTGTAATGTGTGTATTGTTCCTGCCAGTAAAATGATGTGTGTGTGTGTGTGTGTGAGAGAGAGAGAGGTGAGGTGAACCCATTCTCCTAAACATTTCCATCAATGGTGCTACTCTGCCACTTCACCGGCTGCTGGAGTGCGATGAGTGGGTGAAGTGCTTCTATTAAAAAGGGTTTTTTTTTTTAACTCGCCATTCACCGGCGTAACATCACGACGGGACACTCGGTTGCGCCACAGGGATGTGAGCGGCCCCCCGACCTATTGCTCTTCTTAGTGGAGGCCTAATGCATTCGCAGAGCATCAGTACATTTTTAAAAGAAAGAATGTGAGACCTTAAACAATGAGTGCGACTAGGCAAGAAAAAAAAAGAACGTTTAAAGAAAACGTTTGTGCTTTAAAAGGAAATATAAAATCATGCAGAGCTGAAACAACGAATAAATTAACTAATTAGTTGACAGAATATTCAACTGCAACGGTTTCTTTTCTTTCTTTTTATTTTTTTTAAAGAAATGCAAAAATGTGCTGGATCCAGCCTCTAAAATGTGCATAACGTGTTAGTCATTAGTCATTTAAAAGACCAAACCATTAATTCACTAACCAAAAGGGTATTCAGCAGATTCGTCTTTAGGAAAAGAATACTAAATTGCAACTCTAAAAACATGACATTGATGGGCAGCTCAGATCTCTTAAAAGGTATGCAAACTTCACTTGAGTCTCCTCAATCCAACGTGACACAAACACATTAACAGCACACACACACACACACACACACACACACACACACACACACACACACACATCCTGCTTCTCTGACCCTCATGTCGGTGCGGGAAATAAAGCCTTTTCCCTCCACATCGCAGGTCTGGAAGAACTCCTTGGTCTTGTCCAGCAGGGCGATTCGCCCCCAGTCTGAGTTCCTCCTCCCTGGGGTCAGTCCGCGGCCGTTCACCCTGCCTTCCTCCTCCATGTCGGGGACTTCTTTTTAAAAAGGGGGCAGCACGGTGTGTCGGTGTGTGTGTGTGTGTGTGTGTGTGTGTGTGTGGGATGAATTTCAGTTCACTCAGGAGTAGAATCAGACATCAGGCCTCCTTACTGGCCCTGTATCCAGCGCTCTGGGGCTCTTACAGTCGCCATGACGACAAAGACAGGAAGTAGCATCAGGTGATGAGATCACAGATAACTTTGTGGCTTATTAATATACCGAAAATGGCTGCAAGCTCCTGTGAGACAGAGAGAGAAATAGTATTAAATACAGCAGTCAAACTTAATATTACTAAAAAAGGTGAGTTTTTGAGTAAACTAGTGGTGAAATGCACGGTTACACAAGTGATCAGAACATGAATGCAACAGTACCACACTTCTTACGACGATACAGTACTTCCCTTTTTCTAATAAGCCAGGAACAAGCAAATCACAAAAGGCATGTAAACACAGTGTAAAGGATTATCTTAATACCCGGCCGTACAGAACACATGACAGCATAATGCCTGCGAGACCGTGAGAGCCGCTTCCAGGAGGCCGAGTCACAGCGGCATGAATTCGGAGCTGTGATGTATGAAACCGTGGGTTCCTTCTTTTGTTTCGTCGCCACAACTTAACCTCAAACAACTTTGTGATGCACTGTCACGCTCGCATCGTTATTCAGAGCCGTGCAGCAGTTTGCAGAAATGTTCAGACGCAGATATGCGATTTTCAAGTCCAGATACGTCGACTAACCTCTCGTGGTGGAGACGTTGGTTTGGTTTTGGTTAGTGAGGCGTTGGGTTAAAGGTTTAAGCTTTGCAGCAAACAAAATGTAATTCTTAAAAACTGCAAATTAGACATTCAATACATTAGACTACTAGTATCCTCATAGTTCTTTTTGAACACATACATGTCCTTCATGCACAGGCTTCAAGTATGTTAGCCTCTGTAGAATAACATTACGACTGAAAACTCTTCTAAATATGAAGTATGAAGGACACATAAAAAAGTGTTGGGCCTGTCCTTGAAACAAACACAAAACTTGTGGAAAATTCTTTCTGCTCCAACCCCTTCCTACTTTAACACAGCTTGAACACACTCTGTGGCCAACTACAAACGGCATCTTTAACAAATAACGCAGAAACAGAAGGAAAGCTCTTACCGTTTACAACATGACAAGCACAAAGACGCTGAAGCCTTTTTTTTTTCTTCTCCTCTCTATCAACAGAGCAGCGAGCGCGCGCTGCGTTTAGGAAGTCTTGCCTCACGCATGAGTGTCAGAGAAGTCATTCTGCAACCATGTGATGTCATGAGGAAGCGGCCGGAGGCTTTTCAGCCCGCGTCCGCGCACTGCTCCCCCAACCGAGGGAGAAGGTCGCTGGGGGAGCCGGCTTTAAGCGGACTGCGTTGTGTGCAACAGGTTTATACGTCGCCTGATGACAGCGCGCTTAAGAACAGACCAGCGTCTTAAATTAAATTACAGAGGTTTTTATTAATCACAGTGGCTGCTCACAGCTCGGCATTACCAAAAGTTGAATCAGAAAATTACAGGTTACAACATTAAAAAGGATTTTCAAATGTTTATGGGTTCAAAAAAAAATATCAAAAAAATCAAAACTAGCTTACTGTTGCTAAATGACAGCTTATGTAATGATTATTGGTTTCATGGTAATAAGCTACACGTGGGATGTGTTGACCATTTGAAATGAACAGCGCTTTACAGGACGCTAAAACGGTTTGGTGATTAATAGAAGTCTAACATGAGCACGTTTCCCCCCCATCACTCCGTGTCTTACAGCGCCCTCTTGTGGTCTGACTTTAAAATGAGCCATTTCAGTTGCAAGCTACTGAAACACAGCAGCATTTAATGTGTATGAAAAGCACAATCCCGATTGTCCTCAGTGGTATTTGCAACAGAGTGATTCAATACCACAGTCGAATAAAAGTAAAGGTCCGCTCTCTATAAATTAATCATAATTCTCCAGTATCAGCTCTGACTTTGGGAGTCATTTCCCGGTTCCTTGGGTGATCTTTTGAAGCAAATAGTCCATTTGGAGGTTCAGATTGGGTTGTCCTTTCTTGGTCTTTCTGCTCAGCATCTGAAACGTCTCCAACTTTTTCTCTTTGTACTTCTGAATGGCTTCTTCTCTCTGCTGGCTGCTTTTCAGATACTCCTGGGATTACGCAGAACATGCGTTCAAAAGAAGAAGAAGAAAAAGAAAAAAAAAGGGTCAGAATGCAATTTATTTGGAGTTATGATTAAAAAATAAATAAATCATATTTTGTTCATTTGTTTCGTTGTTAAACGTTAACAAAATAGGTAAACATTTCACCTCTTTCTTCTTTTTCCGTTTTTCTGTGATTGCCTCAAATTCCTCTTTTGTCTTCTGGTAGGACGTCTTCTTCAGCACTTTTTTCCTCATGCGGTTGCTCATCGGAAGGCTGGAAGAGAATATCATTCATACAGTATTACTCTGTGTTTCCCAATCTGCTTGAAATTGAACAGAAGAAGAATAAAACAAAACAAAAAAACCACTCAAACTCAAGAAATGTTCATGTTTTCCAATTAAACTCTTCACTTAATCACAGGTTGAGGTCGTGATTTAACTTCTCTATGTCTTTATAGAAACACTTAAAAGTCACTCGGAATCTCACAAATTCAGGTTTATGTTTTGGAGATTAGAGTCGAGACATTTTCTCACCCGTCTTTCTCTGCGGCTGCTCTCGTTTCAGGATTGTCAGTGCCAGAATCTGTCCGCTCAGATCCACCAGTAACTTCTGGATCTGGCTCATCAGCAGCAGCAGCAGCAGCAGCAGCAGCATCATCATCGTCATCGTCGTCGTCGTCGTCGTCGTCATCATCATCATCATCCTCACCTCCCTCCTCTTCCTTCTCCTGCCATTTCATTCTCAGTTTACTCCTGTTCAGTCGATTGGTCCAGGCTTCGTTCTTCAGTTTCTTGGCCTCGGCCACGTACAGATGCCTGAGGTGTTCCGGGTACTCATCCTTGTACAAAGCTTTGGACTCTGGGTGTCTCCTCCTCTCCTTCCGCAGCAGCTTGTTGTACTCATGTTTGACCTTTTCTTTCCTCTTTAAAGCAAACCCCTGACCTGAGGACAGAAGACAAACGCATACCATTGGCAATTAAATCGACAATATATTGTAATACAGATTTGCTCGATGGACCTTTAAATGCAAAATGTATTGAAAGTCTGATATATTTGGCAAAATAAGATTTCAGCTAAGATCAAAGTGTATCACGTAGAAATGCCATTTTAACTCCCATCATGTATCAAACTGTTGTTCCTCACTACTCGCGTTAGTTGTGTTTAGCAATTAACGTACCTTCCTTAACACTGCCTTCGTATACTTTCTGCTCGGGGACCCATTTCCTCTTCTGCTTGACACCCTGGGCGTTATTTTTGGACTTCTTCCAGTTGCCATCTTTCGCGGTAAACTTCTTATTCTTCCCTTGTTGATCCGTCGGCGCCATTTGAGTTAAAACTTGCCAGGAAAAGTCAAATGTTTACCACAGTCATGCGGGTTCGGGTCGCATGCCGTTTCCTCACAGACGCGGTGTGATGACGCGTTCAAGGCAGACACGAATAATCGATAACGGAGCCTCCAACTTTAATACAATTTATTTAAATTTAAGAGGCAAATCGGATGTAGTACTTTGGCACACGTTAAATGCCTACCCTTGTATGTACGCTACCGTATATTTTGTTTAAAAAAATACATAATTGTAAAAATCATCGAACAGTCTTTTCGACTGCTTATGTCTAGGCGTACATCAGCAGTGGAACGACTACTTACGCGCTTCACTCGGGCCTCCTTTAGAGAGCTTTTTAATATGTTATCCGCTTCAAACAGCATCACGGAAATTCAACGTCGAATAGATGAAGTTAAGCGGTTTCTGTCTGTAACCCTGAGCATCGCCAATGCTCACACCGTGGAGTTTTACACTCACGACGCGTGGGACCGCTTCATGGCCGTGCCACCTCAAGAGGTCCTGTCAACGGTTGGCTCATGTAGTGACCAGCAGGGGGAGCCAGAACACAAAGCAAATGGTAAATACCGTAGAAATAGATATTTACAGATAAAATACCATATTAATATATATTTACCACAAAACATTTTATTTGAATATTAAATACGAATGATTTTTTTTCTTCTTCAAAGAATGCTTAATTAATTGCTCAAAGAAATCTATTTCAGTTGCTGTGTTTTTGAGGAATTGAAGCAGACAGATTTCACAGGGACTATTTCTTCAGTAGAGAGTAGTTTGTCCACAGTGAATTGTGGTTTATCCATCTTGCTATTGCATTTTTAGAAGGCAGTTTTTTTTTTCCAATGCTTAAAGAGCCACAAGCTAAATTGCATTCCCCTCTTCTGTATTGGGGTGGCAGCATAACACCGTATCCGGATGGCTTGATACCACTTTTCGGGTCATTTGGGTGAACTCACCCTTTTAGGTGATTTCCTTCCGACCCCTAAAATCTGATACATTTGAATGATTGTGTATAGTTTTAGTATCTATCATACACATGTGTCTGTTTCCAGAATCGGAGCAAACCGGGACCACATTTGGGTTTTGCGATGATACAAACCGGCTGGTCGACACCCGAGAACTGGTGCGGGCGGCCAAGGCCCACTCTCTCCCTGGCCTTGGAGTCTGCATGAGCAGGGATGAGCTACTGCAGGCCCTCAGAGGGAACAGGCCCGGGTCTGGTGCTCCAGTAGCAGCTATAGGTAGGAAAGAGTGGACTGTCTGAGCACATTTGTTCCATGCTGAGGGTAGGAAACCAGTCCAGGAATGTCCAGCTGTGTGTTTTTTTTTTTTTTTTTTTTTTTCGTAAAAGGTACATTGCAGGCATATATGACTTTTGTTCTGTCTAACCCAGATGCTGAGCTGGTGACGGACGAGTTTATGAACTCGAAGAAATCTCACGAGGTCAAGTCCATGTCTGAGGTGGTGGCCTGTCTGGCCCAGCGCTGCGGAGTCAAACAGGTCGAGTGACATCTTTAAACCTTAAAAGGCTCTGTTTGGGAGAGATTTGATCGAACTTAAAGTTTTATCTGAGTAACCCGATTTGGTTACTTTCTCTCCCGTCCAGGTGATCGATGTCGGCTCGGGGAAGGGCTACCTGAGCTCCTATCTGTCTCTGCAATACGGCCTCCGGGTCTACGGCATCGACTCCTCCAGCACCAACACCCACGGGGCCCAGGAGAGGAACCGCAAGCTGAAAAAGTTCTCCAGGGCGTACCAGCAACACAACAAGGCAGTGATGGCACAGGGAGAGGCCACGCTTTCACCTCAGGAGGAGCTAGTGGACGTAAAGCCCGGACTAGATGGAGACGACGGCGATGTCGTGTATGGAGATGGGGTAGGAACTGTGCCTCAGGAGGAGCAGGAGCAGGAGGAGGTGTTAATCGGCCGATCGGACGTCGACCCTGACACAGAGGAGCTCTTCCTCAGCGCCCTATCGGTGGATGTGATGCAGCCTGCATCCCCCAGAGTTCCCTCCGGCCACCTGAGCGTCGAGGAGAGGGAGAGGAGGAAGAGGGAGAACCTGGAGAGGAAAGCTCAGAACAGGAGCGCCGGCGCCAGCGTCATGTTTTCACCCCTCACTTCTTACGTTACCGCTGAAACGGAGCTGCGAGAGCTCATCAACGAGCTGGAGGTGAGCAAATCTGAAGTTTGAAAAAAAAAAAGAAAAGTAAACGTTGGAAATAGATCTACTGCGTGTTTGGGTGCCGATAGGAGGCCAACCTGCACGGTATAGTAGCAAAGCTCGATTCCCACAGCAGCTGGAGTTCGCATCTCTGCAGCAAACGTGGGATGTTTGTTTTTTTTGCGGTGCCAAATCTGCAAGCTCGTCACCATCAATACATTTTACCATCGATCCCCCCCACCCTCGTCCCTCTCCTCCTCTTCTGTTCTCTCCTCTCTCTCTCTCTCTCTCTCTCTCTCTCTCTCTCTCTCTCTCTCTCTCTCTCTCTCTCTCTCTCTCTCTCTCTCTCTCTCTCTCTCTCTCTGCACGCTTTCTCCAAACATTTCCAGGATGCGGTCATGGTCGGCCTGCACACATGCGGCGACTTGGCTCCCAGCACCCTGAGGATGTTTGCGGCGAAACCGGAGCTGGCCGCAGTCTGCAGCGTGGGCTGCTGTTATCACCTGCTGTCTGAGGAGTTTGACCCCGCCGGACAGGGTAACCAAACGCACACACACACACACACACACAGACACTGGCAGTGACACACAGAGATGCAGATCACAGCCAGGAGCAGATAAAGTGTGTTTGTGTCCGTCTCTCTGTGTGTTAGAAAAGCTGTGACAGTCACACTCCGTTCGTTTTTTTTTTTAAAAAGGAACATATGGTTTCCGTTGTACACAGAGCTTACGGCCCTTTTTTCCCCCCTCACTCACATCCCATAACTCGAACCTCAGACACCTGCAGCGTTCACTTCATCACTCTGACCCAATCCGAAAGGAAATATTACCTTCCCACGCGAAGCCACATAAACACTTATAGTCATATTTTTGCAGTAAACAAGTCAAATGTTCCGCTGAGAGTCTGGAGACTCAGGCAAGCTGCCTGCTTCTGGAGATCGCGTTGAGCTTCCGAAACTCGCCGTTTGAGCCATCAGAGTGGATTTACTGATTTAGGAGAGCCGTTTTAAGGCTGCTGAAATTGTGATTGATTCCACGTCCAGCGTGTTGTGTGCTCTTGGTTTAGTAGGACTTTACTGTTATTTAGTTCGCCTGGACTTCAGGATAACAGGCTGACACCGTCCTCTTTTCACGCTCCTTCACTGCTCAGTTTACGAGGTATGAAGTCGTCCTCGTGCCTCACTATAAGAACGAGCCCTCGCTTCAGTCGATGCCGCGTGTCGCGCCATCTCTCGGTAACGGCGTGACCTGCGACCCTCGCGTCATCGTGGGGGGGGGGGGGGGGGGGGTTGTAGCATCAGCCAAGAGCGAGCGGAAAATGATATGACGGCTCATTGAAAACCCTTCTTTCCACGCTTGTTTCCCCCGAACTCCAGCTTGATCATTTAAAGAAGTGAACAAAGGCGCGCACACACACACACACACACACACACACACACACACACACACACACACACACACACACACACACACACACACGTTCTCTCCCCTGTTTGCCTCACAGTGCAGTCTGGGATGCAGGCCAGCCCCTGTGTTGGCCTACCTCACACTAAAACAGAGCTGAAAAGCTTTATTATAGAAGGCTACATTTATGTGATCGTGCTGATTTGGGAATGAAGCGATTACTTCACCGCGTCGTCCACGTTCAGAACCTTATGTGGAGTCCAATGTCTGTCGTGCTGTTTACTCACAACAAGTTAAGTACATTCTGGCGTCTTAAGCTCTGGAGCCAGAGCGTCTCCTCACGAAATATTGTGTGGCCACTTCAGATGCGAACTCTGTGGGCCAACATGAGGCTAGCTACTATAAACAGATCTCTGTATGTACTGTAATCTACCCTTCAGGCGGAGGAAAGGCTTGTCCACTTCGATTGCCTTCAGAGTCAGCGAGCCACCGTGTCTGTGCGGGGGGGGGGGGGGGGGGGGCTGCACATGTTACTACCACTTCTTTTGACTGCATCCCCTCTGGATTCACTGCGCCTTGGCCTCAGTCACTTTTTAGAGATGACATGAAAAGGATGGCAGGCTGTCAAGTAGTCACACTCAGTGCCCTCCTAGTGGGAATGTGTGTGTGTGTGTGTGTGTGTGTGTGTGTGTGTGTGTGTGTGTGTGTGTGTGTGTGTGTGTGTGTGTGTGTGTGTGTGTGTGTGTTAAGCTCTGCTACGGTTAAAAAAAAAAAGTGCGTCTCACAACAGCAGTCACAGGTCTCTTTAATAAATATTAAGGAGCGATGAGTTTAATCTTTATTCTTCTCTTAATAGAATCAAAGACATAAAAGAAGAGGATGGAATTCCTTTGTCTTTATAAATTAGAAATAAGATCCGACTGCTCCTCTTGAAGTTTCCCATTGCAAATGTTTCATGACCAGCGGTGGCCTGTTATCTCTGTGCGTTGCCTCACAGAGTGCTCGCGCGGCGTCTGCGGTTTCCCTCTGAGCCAGTACCTCCGCGACCGGTCCTGGTTCTGCGGCAGAAACGCCAGGATGTCGGCTTGTTTGGTGAGTTTGTGCGTCAGCGCAAATCTTTCCCACACAAACACGTTAACGGCCTTTTTTTGGGGGGGTTTTCCCAAGGATTGTCTTAACGCTCTACCATTTTCTTCCAAAAAAACAGGCGCTGGAGAGAGTTTCACACGGCCAAGGGGTAAGTAAGGCATGCGTGCTAATTGCAATCAACATATAAATTCACAGTCACCATCGCGCACCAATGGGACTTTGACTATGTCAAACCCATCAAAACAAATCTGTGAAGTTCTTTCAAACATTGGCGTTCACGATCACTCAAGACCGCGTTATCTTCATCGCAGATCTTCAAACCATCAGACCGTTAGTTCTGCTATTGCTTTAAGCCTGCGATCGACTACAGCGTGTTTATTTCGGAGCTCCGGGCCAAAGCCCCCCCCCCCCCCCCCCCCCCGATACACGATACCGCCATCCATTAATATGGAATGTTTATAAATATTAATGCAATCACGGTAAGATTGATTACTCGTTGGAACTAAGGGTCTGAATCCAAAAAAGCAGGCTGATTGCTCGCGAGGCTCGCATCAGGCTTGGAAAGTGTCAGAAACATTCATCAGCTGTTCCGTGCTCACGCTGAGGGAGTAGCAATCTCTTTCTGTGAGAAATAGAGCGAACTGCATCACGTTGAACCTTCCGTCTGTCCTGCAGATTCAGATGGAGTCTCTGTTCTACCGAGCCGTCCTTCACGTTATTCTGAGGGATCACTACAGCTGCTTTAAAAGGTATCGTCCAGCGGTTTTGCATCTGGCATCGCTTTAATGTGGGGGAAAATGACAGCAAGTGTACAGTACTTAAACGTTTTCTGGGTGTTATTACGCAGTGTCAACACACAGGGAACACGCGTGAGTCTGAAGTCTTTTATTTAGGGTTACCAACGGGCAAAGTTGCAGAGCAGATATTTTCGATTCATTTCGAGCAAAAATAACAAACATTTCCAGTTTCTCAGATGTGTTTGTATTAGTCTAAACAGATTATCTTTGGGTGTCTTGGACTTTTAAGTTGGACGAGACAAACTTTTTGTAGACGTCATCTTGGCCTCTAGGAATGTGTGAAATGCATTTGTTTTTTAAAAATATATACGAAATAACAAAAAAGACACAACTCTGGTTTCAATGTGTTCAATTCTCTCACTTCTCTGCAGTCAGCGGCTCCGTTCTTAATATTTTATAGATCATGAATAAGCAAAATAAACACATTATTTGCTCGATTATTTTTTTTTATTTGTATAAATGGATCTTTTCTGCTCATATAATTCCTTGAGGAACATGAAGAAAGGCAGAATAGGCTGCAGTTTGGTTCACTTCCGCAACGTTTTACTTTCCAAACACGAGTGCTGGCGCTCACGAGTCAAAAAACCTGCTGGTTTGTCCCATAAACTCTTGAAGCGCTGCGGTCATTTGCTGTTATTGTGCATTCCTAATGACTGAGCATTTTCAGCTCCAGATCCTCAGTAGATTACCACCGTTGCTCTCCTCTAATTAGATAAACGGAGCTATAAGAAGTAAACTCTGCAGATTTCCATTAGCTCTAAACAAACGCCTTTAAAGACCCCAAGCATTGACCCCCCCCCCGCTCCGTGACCTTCTGTTTAATGACTAACATCAGAGCAGGGTTGAATAACCATTACGTCTCTGTAAGCAGCACCTATTCATCACAGTGTAGTCCTGTAGAAGTGTCTTAACTGTTTGAGTCCCGGTCGCTCATGTTGTTTGTTTCGCTGGGCAGGAATGAGACGTTCAGACCTGTATTTTTTTTTTTTGCGTTTGCTCCGCAGTGAAAAGCGGGTTGGGAACGTCTACTCCAAGGCTAAATCCTTCGTGGACTACGTTCGCCGAGCTCTATGCAGGCTGGAACTGGACGAATCAAAGGTGAGGCCCACAATATCACAGTCGTCGTGCTAACAAGGCCTCCCAGAAACTGTGGCTGTCATCATTTTTCGGCAGGATTAGAGGGGAAAATGTTTCCTCGTTGCATGCCCTCATATTCAGTTTCACTTTCATCTATTAAAGTCGGGACTCTCGCGCTCTCTTTGTCATCAGCTCTCTGACGGTGACGTCCAGGAGTACCACGACGCGTACAGGCCGCGAATGGGCGAGATGCACGCCTTTAATATGGTGAGTCCTCGGGAACGATTCAACTTGAACGCGGTGAACGCGCGCGAGAGAGAACGAGTTTTCATCCCCGTAAAAGGAGACGTGTAACGGCAATAAATTGCAGACCATTAAGTGAGATCACCGTAGTCTGCTGGTCGTACAGAATGGGAAGAAAACCAGCCTCTGGCTGCAGCCGAGACCACTAATTGAAGTGTCAACCAACATACCAATTTTCTTTCGTGACACAAAGCAGTGAAATGTATTTTTTTTGGGGGGGGGGGGGGGGGATCGCCCACCAGCTACTGGGAAGACACCGGTCATGGTGGGTTTTAGTATGTAGAGTCAGTCATTAAGGGATAACCTGCAAGCAATTTTGCCTGAGAAAAGCAGCGATACGAAATGAAATAAACAAATTTCGTGTTTAAAATCTTCTCACGTCGTCGTCTTTGTGCAGTTGAAGGTGACCCTGGCTCCCTGTATTGAAGGTCTGATTCTCCTGGATCGCCTCTGCTACCTGAAAGAGCAGGTAAAGTCATTCCAGTCGGGACACGCTCATCAGTCATTTCAGAATGTGAAACCGGTACATGCTTTGCCGTCTTAAACGTCTCAAAACCTCTTTTCAAACCAAATAGAAATTTAACAAACTAGAACCTAAAACTCGTCAAATTTCACCAGCAGCCACACAGGGCTCCCTCTTCCTCCCTCTCTCCGGCTGGACTCCTCTTCCTAATCTGCTCGTACAGCTCGTTGATTGGGATTTGAAATTTGCTTCCCACATGATGAAAGCAAAGACGCGGAAATCTCAGCCGAGATCTTCTGCGATTCAGATCTCTGACGATAACATAGGTGTCGACTAAATTAAAGCCAGCCCCGCAATTTGACGTTTCATGCTCCTGCAGCCAAACACAACATGCTCTAATCTTCAGCCCGAGTCCGTCCGATGGGACGCGTAGAAGCCGAACGCTTTTTGAAGTCCTGATTGCATGCGTGGCTGTGTGTCGGATGGACTTTTCCTTAATGGGGTCCTGTAATCAAACTACATCGCGTCAAAGAGCGCCGGTCAGCTTTGAGCGATCTCCCCGGAGCAGGAGCAGAGGAGGAAGAAGAAGGAGGAGGAGGAGGAGGAGGAGGTGATGAATGGATGTGAATATGATCCATGCGACGATAAACGTGCTGCAGCATGAGGTGTGATTATTACCCAGAAACATACTGTAGCTTTGTGTAGGTTTCCATAGAGTCCTTGCTCCAGTGTTGATAGTCAAACAATGATTACACTTGTTAAGCAGTGTGTACACTGTGACGCGATTGTGTGTGTGTGTGTGTGTGTGTGTGTGTGTGTGTGTGTGTGTGTGTGTGTGTGTTAGCAACAAATCCGAAGAGTTTAATTCCTCAAACAATCAAGGGAACTAGTGTTGTGTGTGTGTGTGTGTGTGTGTGTGTGTGTGTGTGTGTGTGTGTGTGTGTGTGTGTGTGTGTGTGCGTGCTGTTTTTAGCGATCTAACCGCCGTGGTCCAGAAATATCTCAACAACTATTTGACGGACTGCTGTGGCATTTCGCACAGGCATTCATTGTCCCCAGAGGATGAATCTTGCGCACTTTCGGGATCCCCTGACTTTTCACCTGGCACCGCCATGAAGTTGACATTTGTGCCTTAAGAGTGAGATGTCTCGACAGCTATTGGATAGATGTGCCACTGCGCCAGACATTCGTGGTTCCCAGAGGATGAATCAGAACTCACTTTGGTGATCCCTTCTTTCCAAATGTTAGCATGCTAACTTGCTAAACTAAGACTGGTAAACATTATACCCTTTTTATGAGAAAAACCAGTTGCAGCTTTTGCAGTTGGATCAAAATAGCATTTAATGTGAAGACTAATTCAATTAGACGATTAATGGGAGGTTTTCACATTCTTTCCATTCTGCCGTCATGTAATGGTTGCAGCAAAAGTAAGCCTTCAAAAGCAGCTAGTGTGGCTGATGACTTCGTCCTGTTTCCTTTCCAAAATGACCTATTACTGAACAGATAGCCACCAAGGAAGACAAAACGTGTTTTACACATGAACAGGGGTCCACCTGACACAATATTTGTACAGATGTTTCTTCTCTGGGGATTCAATAGAGACCTCTTTTAATAGGGAGAACATCAGACAAGGGGGGGGGGGGGGGGTCACAAAACCAAAACCGGGAGGAGAATCTAGATTTTCATATCCATGTGTTTTGTATTCAGTTCTATTGTGTCTTATGGTTTTCGGGGCGTGTTTTCCTTGCGTCCTACAGGAGGATTTCTCGTTCTCTGCTCTGGTGCAGCTCTTTGATCCCCTGCTGTCTCCGAGATGTTACGCTGTCGTCGGACTGAAGAGTTAGGAAGACAGAATTTCACGTTGATTAACATACATATGCACGCGATTACAATACACTGCTTGAGAGGTCGTGATTATACATGATTGTATCAGCAATCATACATGTCTTATGTATGTTTTCTCTCCTGCTCGTTTTGATTATATGTATGATTTAATCTACATTTTGCAATTTATTTATGCGGTCTCTGTATCACTTTCAGCCACATCTTGTTTTGTTTTGTATACTTTACTGTTTTCGATGAAAAATAAATCGCCAGATTTTTTATTTTTTTTGCTTTTCGTCCTTGACTCTGTGCGTCCTCAGTAAAACACATGGTCAAAACACCTGGAAAAACTGTCAGCGCTGTTTGATTGGATCCTGTCCATCTCAGCCTTTTGTCTTTGTGCTTCGCGAGTCTTGAGAAAACACTTGTTTTTAAGGAGCGTTCAGGGAGCCATGGGGCATTGTGGGATTTAGGGAGGCTCGGATCCCCTCTGTTGACAGGTCTGGAAACCCCATTTCTAGGCTCCCAAACCAGAGGAAGTCGGGGAAACGATAGACGGGGCAAGAGGCGCCCTTGACCCCGTTTCACTTCTGTTTTGCTTTGTGCTTGCTCATTTAATAAATCACTCTCTCCTTACATGTTTGATAACAAATGTTATAGTCTTGAGTACAGACATGAATTATGATCGTGGCAGTTACACTAAAGCTGATAGAAAGCAGACACAAGGTAGAAGGAAATGGAGCTTTTAGGGCAGCAAAAACATCCTTCTTTTACAGTGGGATTGTTATTAACCGAATTTACAAGTTAAGAAATACTATTTGAAATAAAGTTCACTTCTGTGTCTCTTTGTTCTGCTTTAGACTACAATGAGAGGTCCTGTTGTTACCCACCAGGGCTGCTTCTGCACCTTGCTTTGCGATGAAGAGTAGCTACATGGAAAAAATAGTTTGCAAGTGGAGAAGTTAAAACAGCGAAACGGAGCCAAATGGATAAATAGTTGAAATAGAAAACTTCCTCGCTCCAGTTAGAGATATGTTGTTGAAATATTGTAGCCAAACGTAACGTCTAAAAGGATTGAAATATTATAGTATTTAAGTATTTGATAAATGGATGAGATAGTAAGCTAAAACCTATCGATAAATGGTGGAAACACATTTGGAAGTGTCATCAATGGAGGGCTACTTGAGTTCATCTAACAGGTCTGGAGGTGTGTCTGACACCCTTTCCTGATGAACCTTCATTCTGTCATATTATGCCCCGTGTGTCTCTCTCATTATCCACCACTGGGTCAGGAATGTTGGTAGCTGCTGTGCATGTGAACAGCGTTGATTAAAGCTCTGTAGGAACATCCCTTTTTTTTTTTTTTTTTTAAACTATGGAGACAAAAATAGCCTGAAACAATGGTCCCACTGAGCAGCGCTCGTGCAGAGCACTTCCTCACATCACACCTTCCACTGCTTCCATTATTCGTCGCTGCAGCTGCAGCGGCCTGCGCATCTGTAGGCCGTCCATAGGTTCTGTCAACGTTGCCGTGGTGACACCCAGAAACCCAGAGCTTTATTTATTGATTTTTTTTTTTTTTTTAAACCTCGGTAAAGACAGATGGCGAGGCTCTCCGCTGCGTCTGGACCGTGTTTGGATGCGGCGCAGAGTTTCACGCTGACAGCCTGCTGTAAGCGGCCAAAACCGGACTGACCCGAATGCAAGCGCTTCAAGGCGTGAGCGGGGCTTGTTTTGGGGATACAAACGTTGCCGGGTTTTTGTTGTGGCTGAGTGAGTCATGTCCTGTCGACCTGCCCCGTCCTTGATGCTTGCACGCATGTTTGCCCACATATATGTATGTTTAAACACACCCTGGCGTTTGTCCTCTTTCATGTGCCCGCATAGAAGACAAGAAAAAAATGTTACGATAGGAAGACCTGCTTCCAATACGCACCAACAAACATGCAAGCTAGGAATGAGAGGAAGTGGAGGGGAGTGAGGGGAGTGCGTCAAACACTTGGGCCCTTTGCTGTGATCACCGTTTCTCACGGTGGTGTTTGGATATGACTCAAGTTCCCATTCCCCTCTTTGATATGAAAAATCATCCCAGGGTTTCCTCCTCCTTTGTGAACAGGAAGGGACCTACATCATCCAATCACGTCTACAAGTTCTCAGCTGGTGGATGTTGTGATTTCGATTTGAAAGATTAAACTTTATTCTGGCTCATAAAGTTACGACAAGGAACTTTTGAACATCCTGATGCCTCTGTATGACCTATACAAGCAATGTAGTTCATCTTAATGCTGGAGATGCCAGGCCGTATTCGTGGACCCGCTGGAAGGAAGGGAGGCCCGGGAGAACTAGAACCAGGTCTGAGCGGGGCAGACTGTCAGACCCTGCTACAGTAAAATGAGAGGTTTTCTAAAGGTAATCTGGTGAACGGAAACACTACCGCTTTTGTCCGCAGGGACCGCCAAAAATCACCAAGTTGTAGCTTTAATCAATTTTAAAATTTGGAAGGAAAAGTGGCAGGCTTTATTCAGCATCAAACTTGAAAAATGAAGAAAGGGAGTGAGAGAAAGAAGAAGGTTAATGAAGTGAGCGTTTGTAAAAAAAAAAAAAAAAAAAAGTCGGCAAGAATGGTGACGATGAAAAAGCCGTTCAAAGCTCTGTAAAAGCATCTCAAGCACACCCCAACCACCATCGCTCGTACACCCACTCTCATACACACCTAATGTCTTCCATCTGATCATCATGTTGTCCTGTTTTAACTGTCCCCGTGCACAAACTGGGATTTTTTTTTGTTTTTCTGGTTCCTGGGCAGACAGCCATCAGAGAGAAGAGTGCCAGGATGTAGCCCTGGCTGCCGTCGCCGTGCCCCTTCAGCCACAAACTGACGACACTTCTCTGCCAGATGCCCTGCTTCTGAGAAACAGGGGATTTGGCTGGATGTCGAGCTGGACACACATGACTCGCTATAGATTCAAATCTGCTGTTGTCACCTCCAGTCACTACAGATTTAATATCTGGAGAGCTACAACAACAAAAAATTGCATTTCACACCTGTCAGGGTTGTATATGCGGACGCGTAAACAGGCGTTTGTCTCTGAACCTCAGGGAACACACTGTTTTCAATGTGTAACCCAGTCATCGCGTATAATCCAATAACAATGTTTCTCCCTCTGATTCATATTTTCCATTAATCTTGCCCATGTTATTCAGATAAATATCAAATTAGATCAATCTAAAACATCTGGCAAGTCACAGAAAACAGTGAGAGAAAACTAGAAAGACTGTGAAGTGTGGCTTGCAGAAAGTAGTACTCCTATTCCACAGCTTCAAGCTGTTATGCAAAACAAATGCAACACTTAATTTCCCCCTGTCTTAATATGATTTGCATGATTACAACTTGCTTTGATTGTATTTTACAAATATCTTCAGTGAGCTGTGATTTAAGGGCTACTGAGATTACAGTGCATCCTGTAAAATGCATTCCCTGTAGAATTGACATCATGTTTGCACAAACTGCAATGTTTAGTGGATGTACTGTCCTTTACTGTCAAAGGGGTTTAAATAGTTTCCTGAGGTGAGAAAATGCTTTAAGTTGAACACATTGGATTTATTTTACAGTATCACTGAAGTATCAATAAGAAAAGCCTCTAATTCAACCAGTCAGGTTTAGCATCCCTCCTCTTTTTTTCCCCTCCTCTGATGCCGCTTCAGTCTCCAAAACACTTTGGAGTTTGTTTATTGCACACATGAGCAATATAAAATATCATATCAGATGCTGCTTTTTATGCTTATATGGTGTTTTATTTGATCTCTTTTAGTTTTATTTCATTTTCACAGGCTGTCTTTTCTGAAACTATGCAATCCAGTGACCCTTATAACTGAGATTCAAGCCGTTTTACAGTCCGTCGTCGGCGTGGTGCGACAGTGAACTTACAATGAAACGAAGTATCCTTCTTAATTCAGCGCCAAACCCAAACAGTCATCAAGCCCACCCCTCTTATTTCAACACAGTTATGTTTCAGAACGAGGCGCTGGATTTGATTGTGTCTCCTGATTTTAGGTCGACGGTCAATGTTGATATTAATACCATGGAAGCTCTATTTCTGTCAGGGCGGGGCCCCGGCCCGGTCTTTCCAGCTGTGATTATCTGTTTCCTGCGTGATGTTTATCCGCTGGGGTGAAGGAGCCGTTTTTTTCCGGAGTAAATAGCACAGGAAAATGACCATTACTCGCTCTGAATAGCTTAAAAGGGAGAGGAAATCTCTTAATAACAGGGTTGATGGAAATACAGTTTGTTGTTGTAGACTATCCTGTCTATCAGTTTTGTCTCTTAAGTTGCATGTGTGTGTTATCTGGTATCACATAAAACCATGACGTTATGCATTTCTGTATACTAACCATGGCACGATGCTTAACGATGCTTAAGGGAATAATTTGACATTTTGGGAAGAATGCTTTCATGACAAGAGATGCATCAAACGTTTCATACCACTCGTGTGTGCGTTCCATTTCAAGCTGCAGCCAGCAGCCTATTAGCTTAGCTTAGCATGAGAAAAAAAAAGAAAGAGAAAGAAGGAAAAATACATTCATCAATAAATGTAAATACCCTCAGCTCTGCCCCCTCAGACTTCACCATCTCAAACCCCCCCAAAAAAAGGATGTTTTATTCAGGACTCTTGCCTGTTTACACCTAAAGAGCAGGCAATATATCCCAAGGTGAGGACGTCGCAGATACAGACGGAGTAAACACTTCTTCTCCTGTAAATGTGTTTGTTTTGCCCTGGGTCTGTTGATACTCTCTACAGGAGCATGTTTCCCTCGTTTCCTTAGCTAATCCCTGAATCACGACTGCAAGACGCAGCACCCCTTTGTGCACAGTCGTGCATCTTGCTTTGTGTTTTTGCTGTGGGTTTGTTTGGGTTTATGTCGTGACAATGTTGGCGAACATCTGACTAAAGAGACGAGAAGAAGGCTGTATCATAAGGTAAGTGACAAAAAAGGACCGAGTGTCTTCCACCAACAGCCCAAACAAAGGCTCTCATTCGTTACAGCTGGACGCTGATGAATGCTACAGAAGAGCATAAGTCCCAGGTGCAAAAACACAGAGGCCTGTCCAACAGGTTCCATGAGGTCAAGGTCAAGTCTTCTTCAGCATCAGGGTCTCCGGGTGCCCCTGTTACAAATGACTGCTCTCTCGCCCCGTCTGTCTCACCCGTCACCGGCCGATGCTCTTGCGCTCTAACAAGCCCCTCTCCAGCCATCTGTTTTCCTCTCTGCACTGGATTTCTTTGCTCGGAGCCCCGACTGAGGGCCAGGCGTCGGTCCAGCTGGTAGTCAGCGGGACCGGGCTGCACGCTTCCAAACTGACGCCCAGATGCGTTCTCACCATAGGGTGAGGTACAACAGTTCATCGATCACACCCGCTATCCCAGTTTAGCCTCTCCATAGGGAGGCTGGTGGGGGTTGGTGTATGGCAAATTAATCAATATTTTCTATTTGGGGGTTAGAATGAGATAATGTGATAAATATGCCATCTCAGCTGTTTAGCAGGGCATTAAAAGTGTTGTCAGATTTGCCCCCCCCCCCCCCAATATATAATAATAATGTAATCTTCATCTTACAAGCAGAGATCAAGATAGGGGTCCTACATGGGATTAATTAGGTCTAAATTACATCCTACAAGTCCTGAAAAACATAAAAAAACCCGATGTTTTATACATTTTTACTGTCATGATTTATATATTTTGGACATTATCATGATGAATATCATTATCTCAGTTGTGGTAGTGATGCAGGTTTAGGCTTTGTTACTTTAAATTTGTGTTTTATTTTATTTTAAAATGATAACAATTCAAAACTTAAAGTCAAGGTTAATAATATAAAGTGGCTCTTTTGTTCATGCCAATGTGTTTTTGTAATTTCTTACAATGTTTTTGTAATAAACCCTAAAGGTAACATTATCTATTGAGTAACACTGAATTAAATACACATACAATGTTGGACCTCTGATATAGATTTCCATTCGTGACTCCCTGCACGCGGTTGATCATTATTCTAGTCCACCAGTAATGCACAAAAACACAATCACTTATTTCAGGCACCACCTTTTTTATCCTCCCCTCCAGCGCAGCTCCCATTGCGCATGCTCAGCCTTCCCAGAAAACCACATGCGTCTCCCCGCTCCGCTCTCTCCACTGCCAAGGCGGAGAGATGCGCACACCGAGAGGACACCGCAGCGAAGAAATGCGCACAGCTCCGAGCCGAACCCGGCTATAGCGTCACCTCCCAGCAACCCCGACCCGTCTCTCAACACTATGGGTCACAGGGAATATGGCTAACTTTGACACACTTTCCATGTCACGGGGGGAAAATGCGGTCTGGAGCGCTGTGCTGCCGAGCGGCTGAATTGAGAGCACAATAACACAAGAGACTTGAGAGGAGGAGGAGGAGGAGGAGGAGGAGGAGGAGGAGGTGTGGGGTGGGGGGGGTTTGGGGACCTGATTCCACTCATTTCTATCCCAGCTTCTCTCCCCACTTTGGCTTTGAGAGATGATCACGGAGCTGGTGTGCACCGCCGTGGCAGTGGGTCTCTATCTGAACACGCTGGACGCGGATTTCTGCTACGATGACAGGTAGGCGCGGAGCGCAGCGGCATCATCACCATCCATTCGCTCCTCCACTTGTCATCTCCTCTTGTTACCTCCGTGCAGGTGGGGGGGGGGGGGGGGGGGGGGCTGGTCGTTGCGCGTGCCCGCATGTTTGCATGTGCTTTTGTCCGTAGCCTGTAATGAATCACTGCTTATTCGTCGGCTGTAGTGAAAGGCACAAAGACAGGGAGAAGGAAGGGGAACGTGCTGAAGCCCAATATCACTGAAATAGAACTTGGACCGCTGCTCATTGAGTTCATGTCGCTTTATTGCTCCTAATTGCGTTGATTTGCCGTAAATGTTATTTGGGTCACATAAATTGTTATTATATACATTGTTTATATTTATATACATATATATATTTTTAAATATGCTTTATAAAGAGAGCGCACTGCACATGCCCACAGTGACTACAGCAAACAAAGTTCAACACGTCGTGGACTGGCAGCAGAACTCGGTCCCATCGCCCGCCGCTCACACTTGAAGCGCTTCAGATGCTCTTCTTTGTGTTGATGAAGCGCTGGTGCCGGGTGTAACTGCGCCCGGCTCCCCCGGGGAATTGCAGCTAATTTGAACCGGGAGTTTCATTTTTCGCAAACAGCTGAATAAACATGTCAACACTATCGTGCTGTGGAGGGGCATTCTGGGAAAAAAACCCAAAAAAACCCCTGCGCTGCCCTGATGGAGAGTGATGAAGAGGTAAAGGAAAAGGGTGATTATTATGAGAAACTTTCACTGAGGAAAAAAAAGTGTTTCAGAAAAAGCTTCTATGTCTCTTAAAATAATACAGTTTAGTTAGTCATATGCATGTGAATACACTTCATATAGACCGGTGGTTCCAAACCTGCATGTCGAGAGCCTCTAAAGACTCCTAAGACAAATCTGAGCAGGGTCACAAGATGATAAAAGACAAAAACATACAATTATTTTCCATCCTCAACTAAACTGCTGATGTATAATATTTCAGAAAACAGTAAAAAGGTCCATCCATTTGTGCCTAAGGTATTGACATGTGTGTTTTGTCCGACCAACAGTCCAAATCCATTCATTTTACGATGATGTAAAACTGAAAAATCAGTGCATATGATTAATCAATCAATACAATATTGCTTTCTTACACAAAATAATGTTTATGACAGATTTGATTTATGTCCAGGGTTAACCTGTGATGCCAAAAAAGAACGACCCACTGATCGAGACTACTCTGTGAATTATGACTGAACCGTTCTCCAAGCCACAAAAAAGAAAAATATGCTTTTGCTAAGGCGAGTGCGCTTGCCATACGTCTGTGCTTGCGAGTAATCGCCCTTCATGTAAAAGTTCAGCACCACAGCTGTTCCCCCCTTTTTAAAAAAGACAAACACGGACAGGTAGTTCTTCACCGCCTCTGAAACACTGTTTATGGACATGAGGGGTTTTGGCTCCTGCAACGGTTCTGTCCAAACTCACATTAATTAGTCTTCCCTTATCAAGCGTTAAATCACAAGATGAACTACTGATATGCAAGGTATGTGGCAGATTTCTCCGTGGATTAAAAGAATGAACAGCTCACAGGGTGCCTCCCTTATTCGTCCACAGCACCGTCAGTGGTTGCTGTCTGGTAAGCATCTCCAGACACCCCTGAAAAGGTCAAAGATCCCCCCTCTTTACTTTTCAGCACCATCGGTGACCCCTGTGTGTGTGTTATAAGACAGAGTGTGTGTGGAGGAGGAGACAGTGGTGGAGAGACATGGGGTGGTGGTAGAAATGAGCTCCGAATGCCGTCTCCAGTTCCGTCGCACCTCGCCAAGTATCCCTCTAAAGCGCCCCGGCGGGAGCTTTCATTCATCCATCAAGCCTCGTCTGTACATGTGACCGTGACACCGCCAGGTTGTCAAAAAGCCCCTCTGGTGACAGATCGGCCCCGCGGCGGGGCTCCGCCCGCTGCTTCAGCCCACGCTCGCACTCCATCCCCTCAGTGAGAGTTCGGTGTCCGCCGGTGCCGCGCATCGATCAAAGTCACCGTGGTAATTTACGCTCTCGGGGACACACTCTGGCGTTTCGGTTCAGCGATCTCAGATGGAGGAGGTTGAATACCAATCAGAGGTCTGACCTTCCCTGGTCGTTCATCAAACGGCGTCCTGTCTCGGGGTCAAGAGTCGCGCTCTCCCGGTCTCTTCCCTCAGGGATTAGAGGAGAGTTATGAGCGAAAGGTTAAGGCGAGAGAAAGATTGAGGGAGAGGAGCGTTTGCACTTAAAATTCTGACCTGGAGTTGTCTAAAAAAAGATTGTCTCTGTTGCAGACAAATTTGTTCCTCTACGTTTGTCTTTTTAAGCCGCCTTGTTGCGAGCTGAGACGGTCTTATCTGACCTTTCACCCTGTAATCAAATTCTTGTCACGTGTCACATGCTGGTCTCAACGTCGTAGACGAGATGGCGGTGCAGATAGTTCTAGGCACTCCCGACATGTGGGGATGTTCTGGCCGGGCTCTGCTTTTTCAATCACGGCAAGTGTTTTTCCTGGGCACTGCTCAGGGCGCAGCCGAGCGCTCCTAGTATTCCCAATGAAAAGCCTCTGCGTGTGAAATGCCTAAGTTTTACGGGAGCCGGGAGAGGACTTGAGCCGGGCAAATAACCAAGACATGATCTGCTGGTTTACAGTTTCTCATCTTCAGGATTTGTTTTAAACAAGCTATTCACAGCGATGGTGCGTTAGTGTATGTCCAGGCTTCTTAGATTGATTGCTTGAGAGTTGTGGACTTAGATTGGAAAATATATTTACCGTAACCTCTGCTGTAGCTCTCCTTTGAATACTCATCATCGGGGCTTTTGACAGGTTAACAAACGAGGCTCCGCACGATGCCGACATTTCAATGATACGTTTTTTTTTTAATAACACCTTTTTGACAAATCGACCCAGTAACGGATGTCTTTACCGGGAAGACTTGGGTATTATTCCGTGGACAGCGGGAGCGAAGCAAGGACAAGAGATAACAGCGGCGACATTGTGAAATGAAATGCATCCTAAGTGGCTTTCAGCATTCAGAGTCGCGTATCCCAAAAGGTCTGTGACCCCAATCACGTCACAGTCCCCCTCTGTAAGGAATGCGTCGCGGTCCCTCGGGGGATTAAAGGGAAAACCTTTTTGTTTTTCGAAGAGCAAAATAATCTCTGGGCAAGGAGCCGGGTTCGAAGGGGTTTGGATTTTCACTGACTGGCACGTTGTCTTTTCGGTTTCATTCTCGATATGAAACACCCTTACCGCTAAATGAGAAAATGCTCGTCCCACGCTGGGTTTTAAACAAGTAAATATGCCACACAAATGACACGGAGGTGACGCAGAGTAGGGACTTGACAGACGCGCCACAGTGGAGACAGACGATCTCGGAGTTGGTCGGTTGCGACATCTGTTACTTTTCTATTCTGGTTTCTGAGGTTAGCCGATAAATGCGTCAATATGGGATTGTCTTTAAGAAGCGCCCTTTCATCTTAGTTTCCAACCATATTGCTTTGAGTTGAAGTGCTAATCATTTGCCTATACGTAAATGTTAATGGCGCGCACGTTGTTTAACCCCTTGGATCACCTTTTAAATATGGAAAATATCTCAGTGAAACCTTCCAAAGAGCATAAAACAAGAACATGTAAAGAACCCCTTCCTTCTTTTTGTCCCTCAACTGCCACTTGTCCCATGTATGAATTTACATGTAGCACCATATGTGGACGTGTGCTCAGTTAATAAGCATTGTTGTGTCAGGAATGTCCGTGTGCTTGAGTCAACTGCGATAAGAGAAGCAGTAAATTCAGTTTTCATGACAGTGTTTCTATGTGTCTTTTCTACTGGCTGCTGGCTACTTTAGATTTATTGTAGGCTACCAGTAGATGTATTGTACTGTGAGCAGCGTTGTAATAATATTGCTCATTGAAAAAAGTCATTAAATCACTTACTATCTACTCAATATCCAAGCTACATTACTTATTTTTTTCTGGTAAAGGTGCGCTTCAACAACACTTTTTTTTTTGTTGGCACTTTGAGCACCACAAGCCATGTGCCATATAGTCTCATTATATTAGAGAGCCGGAGCTCTACGGATGATATCTCCATCACTAGGCAACTCACAACGAAACAATCTAGATTGATGAATAGCGCTACAGGAAAGAGGAAAATATGTGTTTTTGATCTCGGGATGTACCGTCCCTTTAAAACATAACGATACAGTCATGTTCCTCTAAATCCCATAATTTAGACCTAAGCGTATGTGTCGTAATAGGGTTGTAAATTTATCTTTGTTGGCTCATCGAACAGTTGGCGCGTTTCATGCAGGCTTTTGATTATGTTCCATCTGAAAAGGACCTGAATCATCTCTGTTTTCCATAACTGCTCGTAATTGTTATCTCTTATGGGTTGGCGCTCCCCAAGGCTCACTGTGATGGGGTTTCGGCCCACTCGCTGTCGTTAATGTTGCCAGAAATCTTTATGCCTCTAGTGGAATAATTATCTAAAACACGTGCCCTCGTTTGTGTCGAGGCTGTTTAAGTTACAGTGTGTGCTCGGAGCAGATAAATATTGAGGGAAGCAGTAGGCTAATGAAATGAGGGGGCGAAATCCCTTTATTTGACAGTAATGCGGTTGAGGTGAAAAAGCTCGTTTCTGTCTGGAGGAATTTTCACTGTCAGCGTTTTCGAGACCAGTAACTCCGCCTAAAGAGGAGGAGAGAATCTAAAATGAACAATATAGTGAGTGAAGCTGATGAAATAAGTGTTTAAGGGTAATTTGAGGCTTTTAACCAGATTTGCTCACATAAAGAATTATGTGTTTTCATGGAGAAACAGGCAAACCTCATGAAAAGTGTGGTTTGTGTGGTGAAAAACAAAGTTGAACTATCCCAATGTATTTGAGCATTAACATGTTTGTACTCATTAACCATGAGTCTGTAGCCTTCTGAGAATTGGTGTAGGATAAATCAAACTATTACTCAAACAATAGGAAGGCCGGAGCAAAGAGTCTCTTTCTGATTACAAGCAGATTTATGTCACGAAAGCACTTAGTGGTCAGCTGTGCAGATGTTGAGGCTTTGAAACTACTTTAAAGCCACAATTGAAGGATCGAACCCAGTTATGTTGAATGGGGTGAATTATAATTTCCTTTTTGTGTTTATGATGGTGTCCGGTTCAACGTTAAAGCAGAGAAATGGCAGTACATGTGCTGAAGTCAAGAGGAGGAAATTGCAAAGCCTATCTTCTTGCCCCGGGATGTGTTCCAGATTTTACAATCCTTAAAGGGGCAGGAAAACATTCTTCTGAAACAGAAGCGCTTGCATGGCTTGTCCTTCGCAATGAAAGGGTATTGAAGCATGCATAAGGCAGATTTATTCATGAAAGGTATTGTCATAATAAACTACTTACATTTTTAAAAAAAAGTCTGCCAGCTAAGGGTCAGAGTTTGAAGTAGCTGCTGCCCAAGGTTACGCCGAGTACTTTTGTATTTTCTTAATCGCTATTAACATTAGTTTAATTGTTTTTGTATAGCCTGTGTTAATAATTGTAATACTTGAGACCACCCTTGCCTAGTGAACCACTACTCAGATTTGGAGAAGGGATTTATTTTTAGGTTGCACGATGCTGGTGGAGGCCGCTGCTAACCCTCGGCTGCCCCGTATGCTTCGCAGGCCGCAGTCGACCTTCCTATCTGCCAAAGACACGACCACCAAACCTCCGCCCCACGACCCTCCCTGTATACACACCATGTGTGGATCCCAAAACACCGGTATCCACGGTGAACAGGGCGAGCGCCCCGCGAGATATATGTCAAAGCCGTAGATTTGTCACGCTACATTTGGGAGGGTGGCAACCACAACGCATCGATGAAAGGGGTGAAAACATAATCTCACAAGTTTGTTATCTGGCCAACCGCATGCTAATTGAGAGCCTTCCTAACTGCTCAGCGGCATGGGCTTGAATTTCCACTCGGTGCACTAAACTCACTTTGTAAGCGAAGCCCCTTTTTGTGGCGTTAGATTACACTTAGAGGATATCGTCCACTTTCTCTCTTAAACTACAAGGTGGACTTCTAAAGCAACTTACAGCAGTTGTGGCGTAATTCAAAACCAAACCCAAGCTGGGGATCACACGGAATCGCAAGCAGTTAGCCTTGCTACCTTTTGTAATCAATAGCCAGTGAGGATCGTCTTTCAGTGACTGTGGAGTTTTTTTTTTGTCTGTAGCCCAGAACAGCTGTCAGAACAGAAAATCAAAGGTGGGTTGTTTTTTTTTTTACGCAGCACTTGACGGCGCGCTCATATTTCACTACGGCTACAGTGTGAGCTCGGACTGTGAAAAGCACTCTGGAAGTGAGGTCGACCTTTCATCAGCCAGTTCCTCAGAATCTGAAGAGGTCTGTTTGTGCATGTGGAGCGGTTTGTGTTTTTTTTCTTTCCCCGGTGATGGTGAAGCTGTCAGCAGTTAATGGTGTCAATGATCAGGGTGACGGAGCCAGTGTTGCCAGGTTGGGTGGTTTTCTGCCCAGTTGGGTTAGTTTTAATTTAAATGGGCGGGCTACTTTTTGGTTTTCACCAACAAAAAGTTGGTATCGTAGTGTAGTTGTAGTATGAGAGACTGAGTTCAGTAAGCTCAGCTCGACACGCAATGACAAAACCAAATGTCCTTTTAGTTTCTTGCAACTAAATTGAAACCTTTTGTCCCATTCCAATCATTATTCCGTATAGTGTGTTCATTTGTTAGCTTTAGAGATGCTGGTAGGGAGATTTTGTTACCTTCTGACAGAGCTAACCTCGTTGTTTCTCTGCTTGGCAAAAAAAATATATGATGAGGTAGAAATCGTGCAACGCGAGCTATGATGAAACTCCCATTTGTCTCAGCATGGTATACGGACCACTGTGCTTTGCATTGATTATAATATAAGTACGAGTAGCTTCACAAAGCTAATAGAGATTAATTAGCTTGGCAACCTTGGCACTGAACCTTAGCTGAGCACTGCACACGCTCTATCTATTTCTACGCATGGCCACTCCAGCTAACTCTTGTAAAATACACTAATATGCATAAGACTTCCTGGGCCCAGAACAAGGCCAACGGTGTGTGGGGGAAAATCGGCTTGTGCTTCTCACCTCATAAAAAACCTGAGGGGGGTGGGGGGGGGGGGGGTTGGTGTGAGGACTTGAGGGATTTAAGATGCAGGAGAGATCCGATAACAGCCCTGCTTCCTTTACTCAAGGGCACAGTTATAGTGTTTGGTATTGAGATGTAGGAGGAGTGAAGTGATTATACTGGAAGCTCTGTCGCCCTAGTGTCCTACAGTTGGTATTTGTTTGCCTTTCGATGTCTTTGTAGCGTGACATCGGAGACTTTCTAAAGACATTTGCCAGAAATAGAAACCTGTAGGAGGTCATGAACGTAACGTAACATACATTTAGGATCGCATTTTCCTGTATAGACGTATAAAATGTCTCAGAAAGACAGAGGAAGTGTGGAGGTCTCAATGCAGCGCTGCTGTTAAGAGGTTATTGTGGCACAATAGAGGGCTATTTAGAAGAGCATTGATACGAGTTGTATATGAAAGGAGATGAAAGTGATTATCACAGAGAGTTGGAAATAGAAGGAATTGGTGACTGTGGTTGAAATAGTGGCTTGTTTGAAAACAGGAAATCAGCATGGCTTGATGCTAAGCTGTTCACAGTGGGAATTGAAGCTTCCTGCTTCACCATATGGCCACAGCTTTTGGTTTTGTGGTACACCATTCCCATCCCGATGGAAACACACCAGTCCACTCAGGTTTGGGTCTGTCGCAAGCCAATTATTCTGTGTTTAGAACCATAAAGCACGGCATCCTTCAAGTTAAGTATCCTCCTTCATTATCTAGGCGGGGACAGGAAACATTTAAGCCAATCTTACCATTCTGATGGGCTGCTCATTTAAGCATTGCTCAATAGTCTGCTCACACATCTCACGGAGGGGAATTGAACTCCTCATTTCTGCACGGTTGGTCTCAGTAGCTGTTTTTTCAGGTACTCTGGGCTTTCTGGAGATAAGGTGAACTGCTGTTTAAGTAAACATGACGGTCCTGACTGTAAGCAACCCACAGTGGAAGTCAGCCTTGATAAATGGGAGAAATCTACATTTGATAATGGCTGTTTTCCAGCCTCAGTCAGCCCGAGATAAACCAGCCACCGCATTTATCTTTCTACTGAATGTAATTTGTTTTTCACCATCATTCTGATAGTCATAGATCAATGGCTATGAGATAGGCTATATATGTTTCAAATGGTTTCAAGATGAGCTGAGATGAGAATTTATTTTTTATGTCTTTTGGCTACCACATCACTTCAGAATTCACCCTTTAAATTTATCATTTTCATCTTTTAATCTGGTGGACAGTACTGAAGGTCACTGAATTATGCATGTTTTGCTTTTGATAAGAACATGGCCGGTTTATATGAGCTCTATGGTGCATTTTCTCTTTCATTTTGATTAGGAACACGCAACAGAGAGCTTGGACTGTCAATGCTTTGATTGGTTGACCCCCATCTTAAAGAAGTTCAGTATCCTACGGTAACATCCAAAGGCACCGTCCTGTTGTAGATTGGTATCTCCACTCTGTAGACATGGCGAGCAGACAGATTAAAGGTCACCACTGAGTGCGACGGTGCCGGCTCATCCACCTCGCTGGGTGCATTTCATCAAAAAAATCCACACAGACATTTCCCCCCCCCCCACGGCTCGCTCATTACCGCGATACCACATCCAGTCAATCCATTACCAAGGCGGCTGACAACGGCAATTTAATCTACACTCCCTGTTTTTTACTGCATTGACCAGCAGCATCTACTCACTGTTATCGTTATCAGCGCAAGGAACAAACCATGTGACATCGCTGTTGCAGACAGGATAGATGTCTGTCTGTAAAGTGGAATGACCTATCCTGGTCCCTTACTCACAAAGACATGGAAATGCATTGCTATCTTTTGTTCACTTGAGAGATGGCCTCACCTGTTCTTGTTTGACAGTGATAGCAAAGGTTTGACATTTTCGATACCGTTTCTTCCTGAGCGTTAGATGAGTAGATTGACACCACTCTCACGACCGTACGCTCATTTCTGAAGCCACCACAAGTAGCTGGCTAACTTAGCTTAGCACAAAAGGCTGGAAACAAAGAGAAACCGCTAAAGGTGACAGAATCGACCTGCACATCCGAAACACACCATGATACATCTGAGTTATAACCTTCAGACAGAGCCAGAGTAGCCATGCCCAACTGTTTCCAGTCAATGCTAAGCTAAGCTAACTTTTTTGCTTTCAGCATAGCCTCATGTCAGTTCTTTGTAAACTATGGAAATGTCGTGGAAGTGTTCCTTTCATCAGTGCTCTCTATAGCTGTGAATTATATGTTGAATGACAAAAGGCTTGGCTACAATCCCTTGTAACCCAGTCTGTAATACAAATGTCATGACGTCGTATGATGACATCATGTCTGCGTGTCCCTCCAGTCCATCTCAGAGGGGAATATGGTACTTTATGATGTTACACGATGCGTTTTATGGTTTCATAATGGAATTTCCTTCAGCATTTTAAAAAAGGCCATACATTTTGGAACCCCTGCTGATAGTCTGACAAACATGGAATATATTAAACCTCCTACAGGGAATTGCATCTGACATATTTAAATATTGCACTGGATTCTGTTTGTCTCATAATTCATACACTGTCATCATTTGCGCTTGCCTTTGGACCGTTGGTGGAATTATTGTGTTGCTAAGGTGTTTCAGAGCGGAGTGGAAACGTGGCTTGACTTAAAGTACCTTCGAAAGACTTTAGCCAACTTTTGCTTTGTCCTAAGTTAAGGGTCAAATGGATGGGGTTTGACTTCATTGGTTCCAATGTGAGTGTTGAGTTCAGGCAAATGGTTTCGTTGTACCAGCCGTGTTCAACAGATCACAGATCAGAAAGTGAAAAGATCTGAGATAATTAGCACAGATCCTTGAAAAGAAGACAGATTTGGTTTGGGTTGGCCCCTGTGGTACCCCTCTATAGCTACAGTTTCTCTCCGGCTAATGCTGGAATGTGACAACTGGTCACGGCAGAAGAAAGGAGGGCCTATTCTGGATTGGATACAGTGCTGTACGGCCTGTTAGTGCAGCATACTTGGCCATTACAAACTGTTGCATGTGAATCTGACCACTGAAAAGTGTTCAAAGAAGCCTCGCTGCTCCTGAGTGTGACACTGTTTTCGCCACTCATACCCATTCTTTACATACAACATCAATACACAAATCCTCTACATTCTCAAAATTGCCGCATTTTGAAAAAAAGAAAAGAAAAATGTGATCAGATTACAAACCAATTCTGGTGGAGGATTAACGTTTTTTTTTCTTCTTCTTATCAGAGACAGAAGGCTTTTGAGCAGAAACAGAATGCTGCATTGTTTCTCCAGCTGCTCCCTCCTTGGCAGCGCCGCAACACTCAGATCCTCAACTGGCTCCGTGATTTGTCATCAGCAATTAAAGTTGTCCTCATTATAATCTCCGCCGCAGATCAAAACTGATCCAGTTTCTCAAAGGAGCGAGGAACTTTAAACAGAAGTTTGGTCTCCACGGAACAGACGTGAGATATGGACTCTTCATATCCACATTTGATTAGACTCCTCAGTTAACTATTGATTCCGGTGTGCTATTGTACTGCAGAAAAAGAGTCAGGGCTACACACAAGTTCAATACTTCAACTTCCAAGTTTTCAGGATTTGGTGTACAGATTTTTGTTTTTGTTCAGAATGGAGAAAAGGAACCTCTTTCCTTGGCAAGAGACAGTCGACCCGGCTAGACAAAGTCTGCCATGCTGTTGATTCCAGTAAATAGTGGGCCTGCAACTCTCTGGTTAGGGTACTGGTGGGTATTGTGTCCACACCTGGTGCTCTGCGAGTGTGTGTGTTAAAATTGGAATATGTGTTCATGCAAATTATACAGCTGGAGGAAGGTGAAAAGTGACCCGAGAACATTGGCGGCCTTTTCTGAGCCGTGACTCTTAAAAGGACCCATCAACATGCATCTATTCCCTGGAGAGAAAAAAAAAAAAAATCAATGCCAGCCAAAGTATTAGTCCTCGGTGTTCCAAGTCCCCCATTTTAATTTGAGTGAGGGAGCGGGGCTTCCATGATGTTGAGCGTATGGTGGCTGGAGGTGCACGTTTTTTTATAGGTCACTGTGCCAACATCTGCAGCTTTGCTGGAACTAGGCCAGTGGAATTGATTGTAGAAGCAGAAGGTAAGATGCATTAAGGAGGTAAGGGAAAAGGGAATAGGAGTTGTACCTGGTGCTGAAATGCATACACGATCACATGCTGGTGATGGTAAAGTAGTCGTGCCACTGGAGGTGTACTAGTGACCTCTGGAGAATAGCTAGACAGGAAGATGGCTCATTTTAATGAATGAGAAGTAAGAGTTTGAATTCATTCAAATGCACGTAGCCTTATCTTAATCGATGGCTGTGTCTAAATACCTCCCTATTTCCTACTATTTTGTACGATACGTTTCTGTCATCTATTTATACAAGTGTATGATTTCTGAGTGTGAGAAATATGCAGTATTGTGCCCTCGAAAAAAAAATGATTTTCTGGAACAAAAAAATGTATCCAGGACATTTTATAGAGCCCATTACAATTACAATTCCAGTTGTAACTTTTCATAGCACTTTCTGGACACCTCATCAAAATTATGTGACGCAAGTCTCGAATGTACTGTTCACTACTGAGTGTCCGTTATGTAGAGAGTGGTGAATGAGTGAACGCGTGAGAGACTTCTGACACAGCCATGTAAGAGGTTAAATAGTATTCAAGAATTCCGGCATGTGCAATAATAATAATAATGATTTTAACAATCCCATTTTGTAAATGCAAAAAATAGCATTTCCATTCCATTTATTCCATTTATCCCAAACTATTGAGTGTCCCTTATTCAGAGAGGAATCAAACAGTTAATTGCAGAATGAATATCTAATTTTCCCCTCATTCAAATGTTTGTTGGAATTTTGCACGGAAAGTCACAGCCCTGTTGAGCATTTCTGCAATTTATAGTTTATAGTGAAAAGCAGCAAATTAAGATACCAGCAAAATAGCACACATTTGCATAAATTCTCGCAGATGCAACAACGTTGTATCTGCAGCAGCCGACATCTGTCTGGCATTTTAAATCATATCGTCAGCCTGCACACAGCTGTGATTTATGTATTGTTTGGCGCAGTCAGAGAACAGCACCCGATCCGTTTTTAATCAGGCGTCACATTTATCACTGTGGATGCAGGCGACTCGGGGAGGCCACCCTAATTACCCGTCCACAGTCACACAGTGTAAACAACTGTCGGGACCATGCTGGATGCAGAATTTGGACAGACTGATCGGCCGCTCGTTTGTTTTGTTGCAGCGCGCTGGAGGTTGTTTTTCTGGTTGGAGCTCTCCGTCGGGATGGATGGAGGGTGTTAAAGTTGGCCACTGTTTCACTGATAAGTGCTGGGTGTGTGGGGGAGCCGAGGAATTTACAAACCCTTTAAAACTCAGCATCCAGTGCTCCCGGACGTTGGCTCATTTAAATGTGCTTCTCACTGTGAATGCTGTTGGGCACGGTACCACACTGTAGGCATATGGCACATTTATTGGGTGAGGCGTTTTTTTTTAAATACTTATGAATTTCCCATCAAGAGCTCCTATTTTAATGTGTAAGGGAGAAACAAAACTGCATTAGAACTTTCTTTCCAAAGACTCCCCTGGTGGTCTTGGGGGTGTTCACGGAAGTGTGAAACTGTAATTTGCTTTTGAACTGAAGTGAGCTTTACACTCCCCAGACCTCCCTCTCAAGTGTTTTTTCATTTCAATTACATTCACACATATTCCTTTTTTTTTTTTTTTTAAATGGTACAAATACTCTAGTGGCAAGTCTGCTTTTACAAAGACTTCTTGTGCATCTGCATTAAGTTTTCATGTTCATCGTGTAAATACCCGATTAATTACGCGACTCTTTTGAGGCACGAGTTTTGACCCCTCGATTCCAAACCCGGTCTTTCCTTTCACTGCATCTGATGTATTTATGCCCTGGGGAGGGAGCATTAGTTTTATTAGCCATTGATTTCCTATAGCCTTCCCCCTGCTGCGGACGGAGGATTCATCACTGCCTTTTATTGACACCATCACTCAGGGGACGCTGCGGTGGGCTCTGCCTCCTTTTTTTCGCTGAGGTGGCAGCGGTGGCATTGTTGTCAGATCGCCTCTATTTTGTGCAACCAGCTAATGGGGAAGCAATCAATCACTCACTTAGATGGAGATAAAGACTCTGGGATCAATCTGCTGAAGAATAGATGAAGGAGTTGCACTCTCGATGATTGGGTTCGTAACTTTGAAATCACTAGAAGTTTGGACCTGAAATGATGAACATGCAGAAAATGTCTGTGCTGATCTTGGGTTTCCTGCTTCAGATTTTAAAACTGGGGGGAAAAAAACACGGCGGCCGTTCTGGCAGTCGTTTCCAATTTGGAGCGCTCACCGATGTTGAACCATGCCTAATTTCTCGATCTACAATATCTATCTATTTATAGCAGTCATGAGATGGGGAAGTTCAGAGATGTGGGTCAATAATCATTACAAATCCAGCACTGTGCGTCGCCACTCTGCATTTAACAATTGATCTGGCTTCCGAACCGGCTCCCAGCCGATGCTTTTCAAACTAATATCCTGAAAACAGAGATGGTGGGTGAGACAATGCTTGATACTCACTTATGAAGCATGCAAAAAGGGCATTACTATGATGCATTTATCAATCAGAATGTTTCAGGTAATGGTCTATTCTCTTCAGGTTAAGTACAGTGAGTTGACCCTGGCCTATATTTGGAGTTAGT
Source organism: Cebidichthys violaceus (assembly GCF_023349555.1). NCBI lineage: Eukaryota > Metazoa > Chordata > Actinopteri > Perciformes > Stichaeidae > Cebidichthys > Cebidichthys violaceus. The sequence continues at coordinate 12,199,434 of NW_027176384.1, forward strand.
TGTTCTTCTAATCAGGAAGCCGGCTTCGCAGTGAACATGAAAGCGAGTCCTTGGCTTGACAGAAGAGAGACAGCTAACTTCCTGACGCTTAGCTCAGACTGTTTCAGCCTCTTTGAAGCCGCCGGTTTCTCCTGATTGGCTGCTCGGACAGCCTGAGGATGTAGAGGAGACTTTATCATATATTGTCATATTCATATCAGGTATCAGTTGACAGTTAACAACAAAGAAAATAACTGCAAACATTAACCTTTGCCGTTTTAGAAAGAAAGAAATACATTTGAAATAGACGGCTTTGTGTAGTTGGCTGGGCTTTCACGCTACTTTCTGCATAAAATAAGTCATTTAAATGGCCTTTCATTCCAACAAACTTCTGGCTGGTTATTCTGCACCCTTGGGAAAAAACGCTGGGAGCTGCAGGACGGGCTATTTTTAATCAATGAGAAGATAGATCCAGTGAACTGAGCAGGAGAGATAAAATGTAGGTTACTTGCCTTGAATACAAAGTGAGTTGCATCCTCTGCGTCTCAGGTTTATTTTCAGTAATACATATTTATATAAAAAAAAATGAAAATCTTTTTTTTTTTTTTTTTCACGTCATCAGTGGCCAGCTCTGTTGAACACTATCCAGCAGCAGTTTATCACTGTTCGCACATGTCAAGTGATAACAAATAATTGCATCTGAGCAAGGCATAAAATCTGTCTAATTTCGTCTTAGGCACCGGCAAAAGGAAGAAACTCTGCGTGGTTGAGGATAAATCTGTCACAACGAGGCCACTGGCACTATGACAGCGTTTTATGAATGCTATCTGGACATTAAATGCATTTTTCCTCTCCTCCAATATTCATGGCAGTATGGCGTGGGACTGAGTGTGGGAAAGCTGCGGGGCCACTTCTGATGATGTGGTGGTGGGGGGGGGTATTGTTCTGCCAGTGGTGTTGCTGACGTATGATGTTTGAACACACCCTTATTGCTCACTTCCTGACCCTTTCAGCCTACAGATATACAAACTAAAACAGAAACAAAGAGCTGCTCAAAAAAAAAAAAAAAAAAAGAGGAAATATTGTATTAACATCCCTGCGTGTCGTCTGTCTCTGCAGCATAACCATTTAGTGAGGAGACGGACATTTCAACAGGAACGGCATCTCTATTAAGGCCGGAGGAATACTGATGAGGACAATAAAATCAGAAAGCCAGAGCTCATCTTACTCTTTCATCTTCATCACCCCCCGCCGTCATGCTGTGGCCACGCACTGGCAGGATTCTAGAAGCTGATTATCAGCCAATGAGTGAGTCGCTCAGGCCCAGCCGGCGGGCGTAACGGCTTTACGCGTGATCGTTCCACCTCGCGCCGTGATGGATGGCTAGCTACTTCGAGGATAGATCCCCACGTGTTCACTTGCGTCATGCGGTGCAGTACAATACGCTCCCCGCTGCAGTGACCATTGAGCGGAAATTGATGGGATTTTTTTTTTTTTTTTTATCCTCAACCAGCTGTGGTGTTCGCCGGGAACAAAGCCACGACCCTGTGTTTTCCTTCCAACTCCAGCACCACGTGGATTTAGAGCGCCGCTTCGTATAGATTACATATCGTGTCAATCTATGAGCGCCTGGAGCGCACATACACACACACACACACACACACACCCTTTGAAATCAGATTACTCGTTGACCCCTGACCCCCGTGCATGTCTCAGAAACTCCATGATCGCTTTCTAATCCATTTAGGTTTGGATTAACACAGAGGTGATCTGGACGCTGCAACCCACCCACCCACACACACACACATACACTCTCTCCATCACTCTCCATCTTTAATACACTGCCCATCATCTCCCTGCTCGTGCTGGTAAAACAGAATCGAAAATGACGATGGTGAAATCAATAAATGGTAATGGATGCGATGAGAGACTCCTACTCCAATGCAAATTGTTTTGAGAACTCTGAAAAACGTGACGTCTACAGTCGATGTCAGTAAATGACTTAATCAGGACGAGTCATTAGAAGCATCATTTATACTTGTTTACAGATTAGCAGGGATGAACTAGGAAGAACAGGGAGTCTACTGGATTTAAATGACTTCAATTTGTTGTATTTTTTCCGTATTATCTTTTTGGGTCTAGAAAATATGAGAAAACATTTTTTTCTAAAGCCCAGAGGGAAGTCGACAGTCGTCTTCTTTTGTCTGACCAACAGTCAAAAAAAAATCTAAAAAACATTCGGTTTGCAACAATATAAAAACACAGAAAACCAGCAAATCCTCATGTTAGAGAAGCTGAAACTAGAGAATGTAAATTGACTTGATTTGTTGTCTGTTATTTTTGCAGTAGTGACAGTAAAGGAAACCTGAAAGGGTTCCCTACTGGAATCAAAATGGGGATGTTGCAGTTGTATGGCCTTTTAACTCTGCGTGTGACAAGTCTTCTGTGACTCTTTACCATTTCAGAACAAAATGGATGTAAATTCACGGTGATCCCGGCAGATTTCACTTGTTTCTAAAAAGGTGGCAGCTCTGTAATCATCGCGCTCTTTAGTGGCTCCACCTCAACACATTTTCCTCTGCGCTGCTGCGATTCGTCGTCCCTCCAGCACGGAGGACTTCTCTCCTCGCAAGTCTTCCGTGCGCAAAGACAGCAGCATCAGCGGAGTGTTTCCTTCAGCGGCGCGCCAGCCCAAGATTAGCGTTGTGTGAATACGACTGTCTGTCTGTGTGCTTCATTAGCGCTCTTGGTCAGTAACGAGGTGGAAATTTAATAGATCTTTAGACAGACGAGAGGCACTGAAAAGAGCGTTGGTGCCACAGCAGACCTGTTCAGATGAGTTACATCTTTAAAAGGGAGAGTAGAGATTAAACGGATAAAGGGCGCCGGAAGGAACAAAGTAACGGTAATAAATTAGGGAGGTGAAATGGATTCAATTATACTATAATATAACTTCATAATAACAAATTAAGATAAAAGAATGGATGGAGGTGGGGAAGACAGGAAGAACAAAACAAAAAAAACCAACAAAGAGGTGATGATATCCTTGAAATAATGTCCAGCTCAGTATCCATTAGTAGCGCTGTTTTTAGAACGATTGGCTAATCCATCTCATTACTGCTGTCAGGGAGCCGGAGGATGCACTCTGCTACTAAAGGCCCTGATTACGTTAAGCGATGGCAGTTTATACTGCAGATGTTTATTAGCGCGGAGCGGGCCGGCCAGGCTGGACCAGAGCCCAAATATTTAAAACAGACTCAAGAGCAGTGTTTTGTGATGCGGTTAGTGTTGCTGTTCCATTAGTGCACACAACTATTTAAACTAAAAAGGTGGGTTTATTGAGGCTGACCACAGAGAGCGATGTACTGTAGTGTAGAGCCGTGTGTGTGTTTGTGCATAAACTAAATCTGTAAACTGAACTTAACACAGATGCAATTACAAAAACAACTAGTTCTATAGGATGCAGTCTAATTGAATTTCCATAATCAATATTGATATTGTTTGGGAATAGTTGTTTAGAATAGCTTACATTACTGTGTGCTTAAATAGTTCTGCCTGTACTCGGTCAGTTGTGTAGAGACAGACTGCATATTGACGCGGCTCTGCTGATGTGCTCGTGTTTAATTAAAAAAAAGTGCCACGGGGCTTTTTTTTCCCACTACAAGAAGCTTTTTTTTCCGAAAACGTGGGCGATGCAGGACACATTCCTCTTTTCTCCCTTTTCTGCTGACTGACGGTTGGCGGTAAAGATGCGCAAAGAATTGTGGCAATCTGACAAACAACAAATCAGTAAATGATTACGATGATGAATGAAATTCACTTTGTCAATGTAAGATGCGCTCACATTTGTTAGATCTCAATGATGCATGCAACGCAAGTAAAACTCCACTATGTGCACCTTTATTAAATATTAAGACGCCTATTTTACCAGAAGTAGCCACTTATACATACACCTTCTGATAATCGGATCAACAGTTAATGTTGGTGAAAATACTCAACCCATAATGTATATGATTATTTTACACCAAGGAGGGCATAGTGGAAAATCTGTGCACTTTATTCCCTTGTGCGAAACATAGAAACTGTAAATATTTAATTAAGATATTATCCCCGACAGATCTTTTTATAGCTGTGGCACAAAGACATGGAATATCTGCCCCTAGATTCTGCTCCACCATAGCTGTATTTTTGGGAGATGAAATCATTTCCATTCCACCCTAAATCATGAAGAAAAAAAAAAAACTCTTCCTCTCTTTGTCCACATCTCCTTTGGGACTAGATGTGTTATAATAATGAATAATGGCTTTCACTTCATCTAATCAGGTTGGAGAAAAATGTCAGTCGGCCCCTTATATTTTGAGCGTTCAATGTATATCTAGGGACTGTAGGTTCCAACAAGAGGCCTAGTGTGTGCCTGTGGGCAGCCACAGCACTTGAAAAAGCAAACCACTGGTGGTGAGATCACTGTTGGGGAGGTGGTGGAGTGCTTCATTTGCATATTGAAAAGAAACACAGCCAAACACTGAAAGACAGCCAATTTTCTCGTCACTAAAAGCAGTGGACAGGTGAAAGAAGACCTGACCCTCTTACAAATGCTCCTAAAAAAAAAAAAAATGTCTCTTTTCAGCCCCTGATGGAAATCCGTCCCGATTTTACCTCCCCCCCCCGCAAAAAATAAAAGAAGAAAATTGAAAAGACCTAACCCGTCCTGTACTTTGAGGATTGTGAATGGAGTGCCCCGCAGCCTGCCTGCCTGCCCCACATACGGTGGCTGAATACAAAAGACCCCCCTCTGTAGGAGCGATCACTACGGGAGACCACTTTATCTGCACCGCTGCAGCGACAGGTCTCAATGAAGCCGTCAGCACAGCCTCTACTGTCACACACACACACACACACACACACACACACACACACACACACACACACACACACACACACGTGCACACACTCACAAACACAAAGACAGGCTCCATGCATGTCGCCATTTATTTCTTCAGCCACAATGAAACACACACACACACACACGCACACACACACACACACACACACACACACACACACACACACACAGTACTTTCAACCCATTCCCCTCATGGCCGATGCTTTCTTTTCATCCTCCAGTGCCGGGCAGGGACATGGAGGGAGATGAGTGGTTGGCGCTGATTTGAATATTTAAATTATTTATCACCAGAGAGCATTGAGATCCAAAGCATACCAGGGGACGCGAGGGAGCCGGGTGAGGGTGAATCTAGCCCTGTTTGGCTTTGATAGTGTGCCGTTATTGCCTCGGGGGAAGCTGGAAAGTGTGAAAAAACATGGCAACAAATGCAGATCTTGGTGGACATGCTGGTTATTCTGCTTCAGTAATGAATAAAACATTTTCTGTGTCGGTGTTGTAATGCGAGATTGCTGTCGTCTCTCAGGACATTATTGTAAGTACGGCATTAATAAAACGTTCAACGTCGATAATCTTTACATTTCAATATACGTTTATTGCTCTTATATCCCGAGTCCCCCCCCCCCCCCCCCCCGCCCCTCGTCGTCATGTCATACTCCGCACTGTACTGGGACTGTAAAATGTTTCATGAATAATAGCTCACTGTGAAATTACAGGAAAAAAAAAAAAGTACAACTGGATGATGTAATGCATCGGGTCCTTAGAAATATCAGACAAGGGAGAGTTCCCCTTTGGCTTGTTGCAACTCAGAGCCTGAGAACAATCCTGGGAAATGAGGGAATTTACTCGAGCCCGTGTGATGACAGGGCTGTTGAAGGATATTACATTTAAATCAGGATTAACATATTGAGCAATTCTCGCTTTAACACCGGATTCGTCAGATTTTTTTTCCTTTCTTCGCGCTGTCAGTCTTTCCTTTTCTACCTTTGCTGCTCTCATGCCGAGCACAGGCTGGCAGCTCGATCTCTCCCTCCCTCTTCTTTATGCACTCAGCACTAAGTTGCAATCTCTAGACAAAGGAAGTCCTCGGCTGGCCCCCGCGTCGCTGTCTTTTCCCTCTCTGGTGCGCCATGCGCGAGAACAGAAACAACGCTGATGGTAATCAAGCCCTGAGAAAAGAAGATTGCCATTAGGCCAGTGTGATCAAATCTTGGAAACATATTTTCATGTTGCAACATGCAAATACATCCCTAGAAGCTGAAATAACTTTTTCACTTTTGTTTTGCATCAAGTTACTAATATCTTCTGTCAATCTGAGTGTGAAGACTATGACTTCAAAATGTATATAAAGACAATCCAAAATATAGAAATTAGATCAGATGTTGTGAAGCCTGAATGAAAAATGCAATTCTTTTTTAAAGTTGACAGTCAGTGTGTAATATCTATGCCAGCTGTATCTTCTATTTAATATATTTATAACACTGTATCTTGTGGGGGATCCTCCCATTCGACTCCGAGTTGTTGTAGCTGCCATCCATCACTCTCCATGTGGTGAACCTCATTTGTTGCAGCCTGTGAGCGTACACGAACGAGCTTGTGTCCCCAGTAATGATCCCCTAATTATGAGAATCCACAGCAGCCTCGGGGGTGTGAAACCACCTGAGTGAGTGTGAGCGTGAGTGTGTGTGAGTGTGTGTGAGTGTGCGTGAGTGTGCGCAGGTACCGGTGACATATGTACATGCTGCGAGTGTGTGAGAGACAGAGAGAGAGAGCAACAATGCACACGTCTGTGCATTTAATCACACACTCTGTGGCCTGTTTATTACATTTGGCGTCCTCATTGCATTTGTCTATTACAATTTTGCTCATTACTGGATCATCAGCAATGTGGAAAACATATTCCATATGAGGCCATGCTGAACATACTGTGTGTCCAACAAAAAGTCTTTGGAAAATAAATGATTTGTTTGTACTTACATGTTAAAATGCTTAATTTAGAATAATATATATATATATATATATATATATATATACACACACACACACACACACACACACACACACACACACACACACACACACACACACACACACACACACACACACACACACACACACACGACTACAACCCAACCGTAAAACCCAACTTTGCAGTTCCCAAAAAAAGATTTATTTATAGCAATTTTCAGTTCATTGTTTTGTTTTTTGGGCCCACAGCTTTACTGTTCTAAAACGATCCAACATAAAAAAAAAAAATAGATGTATGTTGCCATTTATCATATATCATATTGAAGATGTTATTTCATGAACTTTATGGTTAAGATTCTATTTTTCTGCTCCTTTAGCCGAGCCATTAAGACCAACCAGGACCTTCTTCCTGAGACTCCGTGGACCAACGTCCTGTCTGACGACTTCTGGGGCACCCTGCTCACTCACAGCGGCAGCCACAAGTCCTACCGTCCGCTCTGCACCCTCTCCTTCCGCCTCAACTACACCCTGCATGCCCTGCGTCCCTGGGGCTACCACCTGCTGAACGTGGTGCTGCACGGGCTGGTCACCGCCCTCTTCACGGCCTTCAGTCGCCCGCTTCTCGGCGGAGGACTGTGGAGCCTGCTGGCCGGCCTACTTTTTGCCTCTCACCCGGTTCACACCGAAGCGGTCGCCGGTGTGGTTGGGAGGGCGGACGTTGGCGCCGCGTTGTTCTTTTTGCTGTCTCTCCTCTGCTATGCGAGGCACTGTGGACTTCGCAGGGACCCCCGTGGGACTTTTCAGACCAGGCGATGTGGCGGCAGCTCAGTCAGCTGGTGCTGGGGCTGGATGCTGGGCAGCCTGTGGTGCGCAGCAGCCAGCATGCTGTGGAAGGAGCAAGGGGTGACGGTGCTGGCCGTGTCGGTTGTGTACGACCTCTTCGTGTTCCAGAGACTCCGGTTGCGCCAGGCGCTTCTCCTCCTGCTCGGAAAGGTAAATTAATGCATGCCACAGGGGCCGGCGTGTTCACCGGCTCCACCAGTTTCCTCTTCATTCCCCCAGAGGCATTCCTCATCCAGCCAGCTGTTATGGTTCCTGTATGGTGGATTACGTTTTGTGTGTGCATGCTGTTTGCTTTTCATTAGCAGTGTAATTAGGAAAGCTGTTTGCCGATGCGAACCGCACAGTTGGTGAATGAAAAGTAAGCTATTGTCATTTGTCATCTGCTAAACAGGAAGAAACTATGTGCGCAGGGGAAGTTTTCCCCACTTCCTCGCAACGCTGCCACCAGCTTCAGCTCGCTGCAGTAAATAGATGCACATTAATGCAACGGAATTTAGATGAGGGTCTCAGCCTTATTATGTGTGTTTGTTTCAAGGGGGGAAAAAAAAAAAAAAAAAAAAAAAGAGCAGTAGCACAGGAAAAGCTATTTTCAGGACGAGTTTTTTGTTCAGCATAAGGTGACAAAAGGTATGTGCAGAAAAACAATAACACGTCCTACTCTGGCAAATGGGGTTTTTTTTCCACTTGTCGAGTAAGCTGTACAAACAATGTACACACACACACACACACACACACACACACACACTATTCTTCTGCAAGACTCCCTTTTCCCCTTCAAACTCAAGTTGTCTGAGGAGGACAACCTCGATGCAGTGACTCATCTGATGATGGGGATCAGTGTTTGACTGGAAATGCTCCTCTCACAGGCACTCTACATTTGATTAGAGGACCTGCTCCTTAGCCAACATGATGGCCCTCGTAAAATGCATAACTAGCGTAATAAAAAGTCCCCTTGGGTTTACTGAGCAAGGACAGTCTGGCTCTCAATGGTGTGTGTGCGCGCATGAGTCTTTTTTATAGTCATTTCTTCTTGAGGAAACATCTATAAATACCTTCTTTTAATAGCGAGGTTTGTGATGTAACCTTGCATAGCTCATCACATATGTCCTATGGAACTTTTCTAGTGCACGTCTACAAGCTGCAGCCCAGAACAAACTTTAGCGTGCCGATCTTATTTACACAGCCAGCCTCTAAATGAAAACACGTTCTACCTTCAACTGTGTCAGGCTTTACTGTACCTGTGGGGCAGCTTCTCCCGCTTCTGGCAGAATGATAACCCACAACTGTTCCTAGTGAGCGGCCCAGAGAGATCAGAGAGGGGAGGAAAAGGGAGTTATGTTTTCTCTTCTTGGTGCTAGGCATAAGTGACTCGTGTGTGTGTGTGTGTGTGTGTGTGTGTGTGTGTGTGTGTGTGTGTGTGTGTGTGTGTGTGTGTGTGTGTGTGTGTGTGTGTGTGTGTTTTCACAACTGCAAGGTCATCCAAAACAACACCTGTCTTCCGAACCCTTCCATTTATTAGAGCTGCTAAATCATGTTGTGTATTTTTGCAGCACAATAAAAGTAGGTTACTCTTTTGCAGATGATGAAGCAGATAAATATATGATCTTGAATGCACACCAGGGACAAGAAAGTACAAAAGAAAATGGGACCCGTTTTCCACTTCTCAATCAGTCTCTTTCCTCCTCTTACCTTCCTTTTTTTTTTTTTTTTTTTTTTTCTTTTTTTTTTAATCTGGCAAAGTCAATGGCCAGAGGAGGAGCACCAGTTCTCAACTGTGCAACTAAAGAAATATTGGAAAAAAAAATGCAGGATTTTTCAGGATTGTATTGTTTCATCAGGCATTCACATTTTGTTGTCTGGCCCTGTGTAAAACAAAGAGTTGAGACAGAGCCCAACCTGAGAGACATCCAGCACCACTTTTTTTTCCAGGCTGTTGCATTACGGTCTGAAAGATTTCATCACCCTCGGTGCTTGTCAGAAGCCATTATGAAGAATCCCATTTCCCTGTGTGTTTATCGCACAGGAGAGCAGGGATATCATCAGCAGCCTCCGCCTCTCTGTCCAGACACAATAGGCCTGGCCGGCATCGCTGTGCCAGCCTGTCAGGTCCCGGTGCCAATCCCCCCCCACCCCAGCGCCCCACCGCCGTCACCGCCGCCTCCAGCACATCTGGCTCGTTTATCACTCTGGCAATGCCCTCCTCTATTGCCCCGGTCACAGCTATCTTGGCAGGGAGCTCGTTACGTGCCGGGGGCCAGCAACGGGGGCAATCGTTTCCTCGATTATGAGCCAGACGTCTAAGGACGCATGGGAACACAAAAGGGAGCGAGAGAGAGAGAATAAGAGAAGGAGAGGGAAACTATGCCCTCACTTCCTGTCCTTTATCTGGTCTTGGTCACCTACTGTGCCCTAAAAGCATTTTGGGAATGGACGACCGTGGCGTCGGCTGTATCACCGTCTGCCACTGAGGCACACTGTCAGTAGCCGTTGAATTTGATGGTAGACGGAGAGGTTGAAAACATTCTCGCTGCAGCGCGTGCTATTTTCTATTTCAATAAAAACAGTGTCCCATTTCTTCCACAATGAAGCAAAAGATTGGAACATCACGTTATCTGACCGCCGCCTCACAGCAGCCACACACACACACACACACACACACACACACACACACACACACACACACACACACACACACACACACACACACCCAATAAGGAAATGTAAATCAGCTGCCGTGGCGAGAGCAGGACACAGATGCGCTTCGCTTTGGCCGGCACTCCATTTCTCATCCTATTAACTCCCTAATCAGACCGAGATGAGATTTGAAATGAGACGAGCTAGAATGGAGGGAGTGTTAGATGGAGACAAAGAAAAGGTGTGGCGTTGGCACTGCAGCCTATTGAGAAGGCGGAATGAGTCCTACATGCCAGGATCATAAGAACATTGTTCTTTTCCCACTCAGTTTGTCAATGGCTAAAAACAAACCGGTTGATGAATGAGGCTCCAGGCTTTAGACAGGTCCAGGGAAATAGTTTGCTTTTGTTGGTATTAGGGAGGGTCACATCTCTCTGCTAAGCCTGAGGTAAACTGTGACATTTTGGCAGGCAAGATCGATTTCATTAAAAGGATGTTTGTTTTATTGTTGAGCAAGGATTTCAAGCACAGAGGCCAGTGATTCGACCCTGTGTTGAAAGCACTAAATCAAAAAAGGTGTGAAACATAGTTCCTCAGATAATCCTCCTTACGTCACACTTTTTAGATTTTCATTTTACTTGACGCACATTGGCATGAGAGGGATTTTATTGTGTTCTTAACGTGGCGCTTACTCCTCCTCCCCGTTTGCCTCAATGAGCGCTGCAGGCTCGCACAATTAAGTTCAGCGTAACCAGCTGACTGTTTGAGGGATGTTGTCCCAATTATCTCGAAGCAAAAGCATTCAGCTGTGAAATGATGCCCTCTGTTGCACGTTCTGCTGCATGCTCTTTATTTAGCCTGCATTCGTGGTTATACAGGAATGCCAAAAGTAGGGCAACGGTCAAGACTTTTTGGCAACAGCATTGTCTTATTTTGTCTTACACAAACTATTATAAATGCACAAACTTGCCGACACCAAGACAAAAATCGGGTTTGTGATCTAGCCATTGGTGACGCATATGCGGATCCGGACACGGGACTTTGAAGTGGAACTGATCTGTTTGTGCAAGTGGTTCTTGCACGAGATCCATTTGTATTGTTGAACCTGGAACGATATTTTAAAAGGTAATTATCCTCGATAGCACAAATTAGTAATTACAACAAAACGAACAAAGCTGTGTGACATTTGATCGAGATCATCAAGGATCCTCACGTCGTCATGCACCCTCTTTCACAGTGATGTCCCTAAATGAGTCAAACAGGAAGCTCTTTAAATGTCAAGTTAACGCCACCGGCGCCCTCTGCTTTCATCAGCCGTCTCGGTGGACACCACGCGAGGCTTCAACCTGTGACCCGGCTCATTACAGTTCCCTCTGCCAGCAGCAGCAGCAGCGGGGCTTTCATGGAGAGAACTAATGGGGTAATTAGGTCACTCTATCAAAGTCAGCCCTCTCAATGCCAGCCAATGCTGCAGTCTGATGACTTGGGTGAGTTGCGCCAAGTCAGCAGAATCCGGTACACATTAGAGAGTTGGAAAAAGAACTGGACGCAGGCCTCATTGTACCTTTCATCCCAATTTAACATGTCATCAGTAATGCATCAAATATGAGCATGGCTGGATGTGTGTGCTGTGCAAACACGGTGTGTCCAGAACTTTGAAGGCCTTTCCATGCACATGTCAGTGAGAAAGAATTGCTCCACGGTAGGGGGGGGGGTGTAGCCCCCACCTCGACTTGAACGCAAGAAAAATACACCTTTTAATATTTAAACTTTATGGTTGGCATGATATTTGTTGTTTAGTTTTATCTATATTTTGGAAATACAAGAAGTCTTCAAAATAGATTTTGGAGCATAACAAGATCTCGATTTAAATTTCTTAAACAAGTGGAAGAAATCCCATGCATGATCAGCCCAGTGTGCTGGAAAGAGTTACGGGCGGTTCGAATTGGACATGACTTTAACAAGAAAAGTCCGGAAGATTGATCCCCTGCTGTCCTGCGTCAGTCCACAGCAGCTTTAAACGGTGCGCGTATGAACTCAGCCGTATCCCGCTGTTTCTTCAGTTTTAAACACTCTGCACGCTACAGTGTCAACAGGCGGACCACACACTTCTGGGATTAATAAAACGAGGGCTAATAATGAATGGCACCGTTAAAAGATGAAGGCTCGGGAGCTTAATACTGTGTGTTTATGTGCGGAAAGAGAGAGACGGAGAGGACGAGAGAAGGGTTAATTCAGGAAAAAAAAAGTGGGTAATAAACTGAAAGTGGAATAAAAAGTAGTAGGAAAAAAAAAAAAAAACACAGAAATGGACGCTGAATTTCCAAATGAGGATCCAAAGTGGAGGAGATATGTGGAAGGTTCAAAGGCTTGGAGCGAGCGGGATGTTGCGTTTGACAGTTGGCTGGGGATTATGCCAGCCGCCCTCTATGGACACACACAGATCACATGAAGGCAAATCAATCATAGCTAAAACACGTTCCCAGGGATTTAAGTTACAGTAAAGCTTAAAACAGTCAAAGTAGAAACAACCTGAAAGTAAATACAGAAAGTACCCCCATGGAATTAGCTATTGTGTCATTATTCAGTCCGAGGCAACTTGCCATGATACTTTTTTTGCCGGCCTTTAGTTTAGCACATGTCATAGTTAAAATGGCCACAAATAAAGAAAAATAATATCAAAATCTTGCAATTTGACTTATTTTATATTCTCTTGTTGAAGCCAGGAAATCTTCCTGATCATATTTGGCTGGTGTAAAAAAAAAGTGGATGAATTCATCCAATTTGTCTTTTTACTTACAAGGAGATGTGGGAGCAGAATAGTCCTCCCTTGTTGTAGACGTCTGGCTTGTCAAACACAGGTGTGACTCGTAACCTTAATTAGCTCCATCGTTAGTGTGATTAGTTCCACCTGTGCTTCTCCTGCCAGCAGTCAGAGGGTGCAGAGAGAGGTCCAAGAAATATCTAGATTCTAGAGTTAAGTTCGTTTTCAAACTCGATGACCAGAGCAGATTCATAGATACCTGTGGGAGCTGTAGGTGCCCATTTTATGATTTATGGAGCCAATAACCTTATAGTTTGAAATCACAAAGCCAGCTCATTTTAAGAGCTGTCTTAGTCAGAATAATGCCCTGCCAATAATCCTCCGACCATAAAATGACAATGTAAGCTGGAATTGTTCGGAAAGTCAATGAATCAATAGTTCAGTGGAGAGGTTAAAGGACTTTTTGCAGCAATTAAAGGGTGTAGTTTAGTAGGGAATTATTCAGTTGTTGGGTTATTGAAGATCTATTTTCAACCGACAACAGAAGACTACTGAAACCAGCAATCGTTTCACTTCAGTCCCGGTCCATCAACGTGTTGCTTCTCAAATTGCACAAGGGATTGGTGTGTCCAGTTGGCTAGAAAAGCTACAGTTCTTTGCTGCTGAGTCTGTGCATTCATGGTCACCCATCATTCAAAAGCAGATCCAGCCTCCGTCCTCGCATGCTCGCAGGTGTGAGTTGCGTGATCGATCGGGAAGTCAGTTAAGGAACGATTTAGAAATGGACGAGGCAGCGAGGGGTAAAATGAAGCTCATTCACCTAAATACCACAAATGACTCTCTGGCTGCAATTGGCTTATCTTCCGATGCCAAGCAGAATTGGATTTCTCAGACAGTTTCCTCCCTTGATGGGCAACGTGGGCTATCCATCAATAAGCGCACCCCCCCCCCCCCCCCCCCTTTTAAGAAGCACTCTCTCTTATCCTTTGTTTGCTGCCTTTCAGTATGCAAATCAATATCCAATTTTTTTTCCACTCTCACTTCCCCGCCGCTCTTCCGAAATGTTGGAACTCCTGGAACTGGCCCTTTTCCATCTCTCTATCGACAAGTGGCTTTCTGTGACTAGCTGTGTCTACACTGCCTCACGAGGGAACATGCTTTTTCCATTTGAGATATGCAGAAATCAGCTGGAGCCAGTAGGTCACGGGAGTCAATGCTAAACCTCTTATTCTAATCCTAACATGGGTTTGTTATGGTTAACTTGTTGTTTTCCATCATGGTTCCTGAAAGCGGGCACGGCCTTACTCCAGCATGCTCATTGTAAGAGAGGGAGTGTTTCTCTCAAAAGTTTATTAATGAGACAAATGAAAGCTTGTTCTTTGTGCTCCGTGTAGCTATTATCTGCCTATTGTGCAATTCATTCAGTGCGGATTGTACAGAGAGCGTAAATTATTACTGTAGCAGAGTAAACTCAATTAGGAGATAAAAAGAAAAGTCGGGCTACACTGGATCAACACTTTGAGTTATAGAAGACATTGGAGGACATCAAAGCCAATACAACGACAGACTACTTATACGTAAACTATCCTCCTGCGCTGCACTTTCATACCAAACAGTACGAACGGCAATTAAATTATGAAAGTACGCACTTGTGTATGTGCACACACACATATCTGATTCCCCCCTGTGCAGGTTCAAATACAGTTCATATTGCTCTGAAAATAGGAAGTGAGCAGCATCTCTGTGCTCATCACTCATGATGTAATGTCGTTTTTGGTCCATTAGGTAAACTCTGTTAGGAACACCAATAACGGCCACTTTTCTTAGTCAGGACTGCGGCCGCCTGTCTCCGTCAATAAGCCCGTATGACATTTCAGTTTCATGTTAATGAAAGACATTTCCCTCCCGACCGTCAACGACGAATGTAATTCAACGAGCCGCCGGTCAAAAGTCAAGGACGTGATCGCGCGACTGTATCTCCATTTATGCATCGAAGACTGATTTCCCTGAAGCGTCACCAACCAAATGTCCTCTCATGTTTCCTTCCAAGTGCAACAACATTCAGCTCAGGCCACCGTGACAACCGGTTGCGTGTGCCAGTTGGTTTAAAAAGGTGTTGCGTGACAGAGGACCTAATGGTGATCATGCTGCAGAATTAATGCTCTTGTGAGTTGCGAACAGCATCTACATACCAACACAATAAGTCTTAAGCTGATTAACAGTCACACTCGCTGCAACCCTGACGGGCAACAAGGACGGACTTAGAGAGAAATCCTCTCGTGCTTCAAATGAACTTCAAAGTTGACCTCAACCAGGTCAGAACCGAGGCGAGCGTGATTCACTAATATGTGGAAAGTTGTAGTAATAATCTTTACTTCACATCTTTGTGGAAGTACGTTGATTTCTTTCTCTACTGTGTGCGGCTCTTCTCTTTTTACACACAATTTATTGGCGAACCAAACGTGAAATTCAAAATAATGAGTCTGCCACCAGTTTGAACATCGCATATCCCATTAAAAAATGATTATTTCTTAATGTAAATAGGCACATTGTGGCTGACCCATTACAGCGCCCAGCTGTCCAAATCCCAACGTGTCTTTCATCAGTACGAATGTTATAGTTCACTATTTTATTGTAAGCCGAGCTGTGTTGCTTCTGGCTATGATGAATTTTGATTTTAAGAAGTATGCTAGTTTTTTCAAAGAACTGTATAATTGTACGTGAGTGTGGTCTATGCCCCAGGAAGCTATCAAAAACATTCCAGAGATTGCGTTTCACAGTTTCTCTTTCTGTAGGGGATAGTGGGGTAATACATTTACAAGCTTTTTCTTTATTTCAAAAGGTGGCTTTATAAATCAAACCCTAAAAGCTCATACCAAAGGACCGGAACATCCTTTTTAATAACTTGTTGTCTACAGTGACCCCCCCCAATACATTTGTAGGACCAGTGTTGCCGATTCAGCTCTCATCAAGACCTTGACAGTTATTGAAATAGCTTTGGTATGCAGACAAAACATTGCGGCTTTGACGGAGCTCTTCTGGACTAAAATGTTGATTTAGGTGTTTTCCTTTAGCATGACTTTTTTTACTCTCTCCTCTCTTTTCAGAAAAAGAACGTCAGTGTTTTGCTGAGTCTCGGCGTCCTGGCTTCCTGGGGAGTGATCCTGCTGTCTGCTCGCCTCTACTGGATGGGTAATAAGCCTCCCAACTTCTCCAACTCTGACAACCCCGCGGCTGACTCGCCACATTTTCTCACTCGAACACTGACGTTCCTCCACCTGCCGGTCGCCAACGCCTGGCTCCTCCTCTGCCCCGACAAGCTCAGTTTCGATTGGTCCATGGATGCTGTGCCCTTGGTCAGGTCCTTGGCCGACTGGAGGAACCTTCACACTGTTGCCTTTTATGGTGGATTTGTCCTCCTGAGTTTGTTCGGCCTCCGCGGCCCCAACTCCGCATCCAAGGAGACCAATGGGAAAGCCTATGTCACTAATGGGAAATCAATCAGCAATGGGAATGGTTACCATGCCCCTGACACAAACCATAACACAGACCAGGGGCCACCAAAGACCACCCTTAACGGGTCAGCTGGAGTCCACCACTACCCTCCACGGACGTCCCTGCCCCCCACAGAAAGCCTAGTACTATTATCATTAGGGATCGTCTCATTGCCTTTCATCCCAGCCACAAACCTGTTCTTTTATGTAGGTTTTGTTATTGCAGAGAGGGTACTGTACATCCCCAGTATAGGCTTTTGTTTACTGGTTGCTGCTGGTGCAAGAAACTTGTACGTCAGACTGAGGACTAGAGGCTGCAAGGCCTTAATGTTGTGTCTCTGTGCGGGACTAGTGCTGCTGAATGGACTCCGAACTGTTCAAAGAAACAGGGACTGGAGCAACGAGGAGAATCTCTACAAGTCTGGGATTAGTGTGAATCCTGCTAAAGGTAAGAGACGGGCGACGGTCCTCTTTAGGGATGGGTATCAAAGTCCCGCCCCTTCAAGGGGACAACTATGGGACCTTATTTTGGCGTGCGAAATTATCTTTTAAATTGACAAACATAATACGTATAGTTCATGGAACAATTCAAACGGGATTTAAAAATTTAAATAATGTACATATTTTTTCCGAAATAAGTTTCCAATGGAGACAGCAGAGGGGGAGGGACTTCTGACTGGAATACCTGCACAGCACTGAGTTTTTAAAAACTGCCAAGCACCAAAAGCCATTTAAAGCAATACAGTATAACTAAATAAAGAAACAACACATTCTTCTTCTTGCAAATGAAACGTTCATAAAGCAACAAAACACACAATTGTTCAATTGAATACATTCTAACATCTCTGCTTGGGAAACGTTTGTGTATATTTGTCATTTGATCGACTAATCTATTCTATTTTGTTTTGTTATTTTTATTTCAGCAAGTTGACAGCAATAGCACTTTTAAAATGAATACCAACGTTGTGTATTTGCGCTCTGAAAGTGCAACTTTTGACTGACACATGTCTCCTGTAGCCTGGGGAAACTTGGGGAACGTACTAAAGAACCAGGGCAAGATGGCGGAGGCGGAGAAGGCGTACAGAAACGCTCTGCACCACCGAGGGAACATGGCCGACATGCTGTATAACCTGTGAGTGTTAAAGAGTCCTCCTGTTTGCGAAGTCCTGAAACGAACGGGTTCCGATTCCTCCCATTCATCGCTTGAGATTGCAGTGGCAGAACAAGAAAGGCGGAAGGGAGAAAGGGAAATAGGATACTGAAAGAGAGAGTGACAGACAGGAAGATCTTACAGACAGCAAAAATAGATCTAATACAAGAGGAAAAGAAGCAAGTGAGACACAGAGCTCAAAGTGTGATGCAATAGTGTGACGAATAGGAAATAACCTTGTGTGTCCCTGGTGGCTCTTTGTACCTTCTGCTGCTGATTTGTCTTGAAGTCTTGGTTTGCAGGGCCTGGTGGGGGGGTGGGGGGGCACAAGGCCGCCGCCGCCCCCCCCATCCTGGAACACAGGGTGTTAAAGGTGCCAAAACCTCATAGCAGACCCATGTCTCTCATGCTGACACTGTTTTTCTCCCCACTTCTCTATTCCCTCTCAAGTTACGGGTGTCAGGAAGCTGGCAACGCAACATAGGGAACAGTGAAAAACCTATGCATGGTGTTTTGGCATTCTTTGAAGCTGAGGTGCAATTTAAATATTATGGATGGTCAGGTATATTGGAGGTCATGCTGTGGTAGATTGGGTAAATGATACAGTAGCTGCTATAGTTTTCGTTGTTTTATTTCTCAGCTTTCACCCAAAGTCCCCTCATCACTTTGACGTGCTGTAATTTTGGGTAAACCTTCACATATTTAAAATACCAAGACAAATCCTCAGTCATGCAGTTGATGCCGTTGTAAAATGTGTCACATTTTTGCATTTTTTTTTTTTGTGTCTTTTAGTGGCTTGCTGCTGCAGGAGAATGAGCGGTTTTCTGAAGCACTGCAATACTACAAACTGGCCATTGGGAGTCGGCCAACACTGGCATGTAAGTAAACTAAAAAAGGTCCTAATTTGTGTTGGTGGTTGAGATCAGAGGAAGAGTTATAAGCGATTTAGATTTTCTCTCTCATTGATTAACCAGATGTGAGCCAAGGGCCGTTATTGGATCGCCGTCATGGTCCAATTTGAGTGCTGACTAGGATGTTCTTTTTCCACATACTCATTTGGAGGGCCATATTCAGGCTATTTCAGCTTGACGGTGAAATGATGAGATTCAATCTCACACTTGAGTGGCCGCATGTGAGATGAGGGCTCGTCTCTTACTGTACCAAGGACAATTTGTATGAGAGAGGACAGGACAGGTTCCAGACTGCTTTTTCAACTTGATAAGTTATCTTCACTTCGTCCTTCGCTCCATCTTTTATTTTTTGCGCCATTTATTTCTATTTCTCACTCACTTTTCGTATGGTAATTTAATCTGCGTTTGACCTCTGTACGGTCTCCCTTCTGCTGTATTATTGCATGTCCATCTTCCCCAACTGGATGTGTGACTGAATCAGGAGGTTGAGAAATGACGTTATTTATTTGTTGGGATTGTATTGTTCGTCTGTTTATTCAAAGATCTATCAGGGAATGTGTGAGTGACAGCCGGTTCTAATCCTGTGGTTTGAAATTGCATTGGCATGTTGTGCCGTTTAATTCATTTCCCGTCCTCCTCACAGCGGCCTACTTGAACACGGGAATCATCCTGATGAACCAGGGCAACCTGGAGGAGGCCAAACACACCTTTCTGACCTGTGCCGACATTCCAGACGAGAACTTGAAGGACCCCCACGCCCACAAGAGCTCCGTCACCAGCTGCCTGTACAACCTGGGAAAACTGCTCCATGAACAGGGCCAGCAGGAGGTTAGGACTCAAAGCTCAACCATTTCAAATCCAAACAAAGTAAGAGTCCCTCATCTCTATTATGCTGATGCAAAGCAAAAACTGCCCTGTTTTCCCCTACTTCAGGAGGCGCTGTCTGTTTATAAGGAGGCGGTACAGAAAATGCCCAGACAGTTTGCACCGCACAGCCTTTTCAACATGATGGGTAAGTTACAGTTGGAGCCTGTTTCACCCTGAGTCTTTGTTAGTGATGCAGAACTGAAATTGCAGTATAAAAAAAAATCACTACTTGACGATATCTGCTTTGAAATGAGTATTTTGATGAGGGAACGTAGCCATTTGATACGTATAATTATGGAGAACAACGTCACGCTTGTTTTGTGACGTGAGTAAAACCTGGTACAAGTTTGGCTTGAGATTCAGTGATTCATTTTACATGTTTGTTTCCATCGTAGATGTTGGTCTTCCATTTCATCTGAGCTTTGAATTGAATTCAACAAATTGAGATTAACTCGCTGCCAAAAAAAACCTCGAGAGGACTTGAACCACCTGTTTGATTCCAACACTGCGCAGACGTTGTGTCCTTCTTGCAGAGGATTGAAGCTAATCCGTGCAATAAATCACATCCCTCTCTTTGTTATTGTAACACTAATTACATTATTGGAAGCTCATCCTGACGGCACGGTTGAGATTGCAGGGAGATGTCTGCATATATTCCTTGGACAAGCTAAATGAGAACGGGAAGTGTGTTTTGTCAGGTGGCGGGAGGGGTTGATGGAGGGCAGTGTTTGCATTAGTGCGATGTCCAGGGGCTTTGTTTAAACTGATGTCATTTTACCCCAGAGGCCCGCAGCATGTCCTCAGATCAAAAGGAGTCTTAGAGAGATTTACACACAATTGTTCTTTCAGAAAAAAACTTTTTTTTTCCCCCCTCGGCTAAATTGATTTATTCATTCAGCGTGTGAAGACCTGCACCTGTTAGAAAAACAGAATTATTTCAAATTTTTTTTTGAGAAGCTGAAGCTTCAGAATGTATTTAGACCCCATTCACTTTTTGCACACTATTGTGTTGTAGATTCAATTTAAAACTGATAAAATTGACTTTTTTTTCCCCCCACCAATCTACACTGAAAAGACCATAATGGCGAAGTGAAAATGACATCATATTCAGACGTTTTGCTGCGGCGCTCCAAATTGTTGGCAAAGGAACTTCCGTTACGTCTTTGTTGTCTTTGATGGACGACGACTTGGCTTGCAATTGTCATTGAAAGACCAGGACACCACCTTGGTTTGGTCTTTTAATGTCGAGGACACATACATTAGCACAGACGAAGTTAGGGTCGCATTTCTACTGCAACACATTGAACAACCGCTGCTCAAAATGGACCACATTTGATTGATTGATGATTCATAATCATCCCCCCCCAAAACACAAATTGTGACTGTTGCTGTGTGCTCTGTTTCAGGAGAGGCCTACATGAGGCTGAACCGGCTGGAGGAAGCAGGTCACTGGTACAAAGAGTCCCTCAGGGCCAAGCCTGACCATATCCCAGCCCACCTTACCTATGGCAAACTCCTGTCCATCATTGTAAGTCCCATTACTGACACACACACACACACACACACACACACACACACACACACACACACACACACACACACACACACACACACACACACACACACACACACACAGGGAGAATCATGAGGCAAGCCAAAGCATTATCTTAACAACGATTGCAGTGGCTAACTACCTGGCAGAGTGTAATTAAACGTGGACCTGAAGTGGCAGAGTGGAGTGATGAATAATGCATACCGAGTGACTTATGGGAGCAAAGCGATCGATTTCTTCTGCAGAGCCTGGAGAGCCGTGGTAATTGTTATGAGGTGTGAGCTTCCGACTCTGAAATATGCATGCTCAACAATGTCCTCTCCCCTGATCAGAAGTCAGCAAGAGCAATTCATGAATATATCGTTTGACCTCAAATGCTACTTGTTAGTCTCGTGATGGAAGCGATAAATACTTCTTCGGAGGCCTTGAATCAACCCTGATCCAGGACCAGTGCCAAACAGATGAAAAGAACAGGCCAATCGTAGAGGCATGAAGTCATGTCTGAAGGTCACAGACGTGGGGATGAAAGCTATCCCTCTGTGATTGGACGGTTTCCAGGTCACCTGTGTGTTTTCTGTCCCTCACTGTGTATACACATGTGAGGGAAGACATCGAGGGCGCACAAGTTTGCCACAACTTCTCTCAAATGTTACCTTGCCGTTCAAATGTTGTATTTCGACAGAACAACTTCCCCTCTCCGTCCTCCCACCAACGCTCCCATTCCGCTGAAAACAAAAACACGTTTTGGGTGACAACAGATGTGTTCACAGCTGCGTCAAGTTCAGACGTGGGAGTTGAACTGTGTGCCCTCTGCGACCCCTCCAGAGATGTTTGACCTCTTCCCTTCCACAGCCTTTGGGTGCTGAGGAAACCAACCTGCAGCGCCTCACTTGCAGCTGCAAACCCTCACTGGATGCAAACCTTAGTACTGATCATTTCCTCTTTTTGTTTAAAGATTTAAAGATATGCATAGCACACACACACACACACACACACACACACACACACACACCACATGTAATGCACAGGTTCAGATCAGTGGCTGGACATCTGCTGTGCTCCCTCCGGCTCAGGACTGCCGATCCATGCAGGGCCCTGATTCTCAGAGAGGCCCGCTTCACTGCTACAGGGCTTAAGGAACAGGAGATTGGACGGACCCTGGACAACGGGCCAGTGGACAGGCTTATAATGCAATTACTCTCCTTCCTTATTAAATCACTCCCATCAGCTACATTTTTGGCTGTCCTGCCGCAGTCAATCGACAATACAGACACGGGGAGGGAAAGGTCAACCTGAAGTCTTGTCCTGCGGTTCACCCCAACACGTGCTGTAGGGCTGTTTTTTCTTGAGTAGTATTACACATCAACTTTCAAAGTGTCCATCTCCCCCCCTTCTTAAAGCCACACGATAATAAAGCCGGACCCTGATAGTCTTGTGCCCATCCACATCCCTCAACAAATAACAAGTGCACCTCCTGAAGCCACTAATTTACCTCATTCTTCCCAACGTCACAGTGCTCACAAATAGGCCTGGTGTAACATTAGAGCCCTGCTGTCTGTCGGAGATCTCTCGCCGGAGTCAGAAGGGTGTGGTGTGCATTAGGGAAAGTTGTGGTCAGTCAACGCTAAGCTGATTTATGAATTCGAACTCGGCTGTGTTTTTAGACATAATCGTCGCTGATGCTCAACAATGCGAAAAACATGATTACGCAGCGTTAAATCTGTTTAAAAAAAAAAACATACCAGAAAATTGTTTTTAGATAGTTGTTTAAAAAAAAAACACAATTAACTTTGGCCTGAATGCTTTCATAAATCATTTAAATGAGGACTTCCTCCGACCGAACTGGACTGAACCACTCTAATTTCTGATGGATGTCTGGGGGAAAGGGTTCATTGAATGTAAAGAGAAAAGTGCCAAAGAAAATGTGAAATAAGCCATCGAGGCCCCATATTCGCTCATTCATTTGGAGGGATTGCGGGCATGGGGGAAACCTAATGAAGCAAATGTAATGGGCCCAGTCCTCTCATTTCATTTTGCGTGGCAAATCCATTGGCAATATGGAAGCAATCAGTGCTGAAGCATGAAACAAAAGAGGTGGAGAAATTGAGCCTCATGCACACAGAAGCTATATGTTTCGCAGTGTGGTTGCAGGCACACACACACACACACACACACACACTTTTTCTGTAAAGGTTAGGCATAGGAGGTGGGTTACTATATATATCCAATAGCCAGCTATTTAAGCCCAATTCCTTCGGGTTGCTTCACGTGTTTGGAATCCTGCAGGTCTACTATATTTATATTGTGGTCGACAAAAAACTTTAGGTTAAAGTGTGTCTTGTAAAAAAACGAAATATACTAAATAAATACATCAAAGTGTTACAGGTAACAAAACAAAATATTGTGCAGAACTATTCCTTAACTTGAATATCAGGTGTAATTTCCCTCCTTTTTCTTTTAGGGGCAGAAGACAGAAGCAGAGAGGTACTACCTGAGAGCTATTCAAATAGACCCGAGTAAAGGAAACTGCTACATGCACTACGGTAAGAAGAGATATCAAAGGTTGTCCTTCTGTAGAAAAGGCAAACATTTTCTGCAAAGCCTGTTTGAAACATTAGAATCATAAAAACATGGATGCCTGTGTCCTCGTAAATTTCTCTTGTAGTTGGCAGAGCTATGAGAATATAATTTAAAGTCCTTTCGCGACAAGCTATAACATGCCTGATTGCCTGTAATTCAAACCTCTGCCACGCCGCACTTGTAGGCTTTACCGTAATGATCGGACTTTGCTGCAGTAAGCTGTACTCAGGATGATTATTAGGCAGGGGTCTTTAGACTCTTTTATCCAAGACCTATACTTTGTAGTGTCACCTTCAGACCCGGAGTCATTAAACACACCAGCTGCTCTTGCACCTCGTGTTGTAAACCACCCTGGATCCAAGCTCATAGCTTATGTAACCTGATAGGAGTCTTGAACAGAAACAAAGCAGCGTGGTAATCATTTGGAAGCGTCAAATACTCAAAAAAAAGTCATGTTTTGGCAATCCCTGCACCACTGTAACAGATCTGTGGATGTGTGAGATCATGTCATTTTCTTTTGGTGTCGGTGCTGGGAGTGTTGGAGCTGCACACATGCAAGGCTGTGTTTATCTGAGTGGGGAGGCGGGGATCAGAGTACATTGTTTACCCTTCGTAACAGAGAGTGAAATGCCGCGTTGACGCTCTTGACGCCGTATTTCACATCAGTTAGGAGAAACAGGCTCCTTGCCGCTCCCATGTCGCTATCTTCAGGATATTTACAGGAAATGAAATCTGTCCTGAAAGCACCATTGTCCCCTTCTCCTCGTCCTTATCTCTCTCCGTTCCTCCCGGTGCTTTCTCTGCGCTGGATATCTCGGGGGTTGGAGTTTAGCTCGGCCCCCAGCGAGGGGTATGTTGCTGTCTTTGGACCGAGCCGTTTCCCCTTACACTCTGATTCTCCCTCTCTGGCTATTTTCTTTTTTCAATGTTATCTTGTAGCTTCTTGCTATAGGTGATGTGTTACTTGGGCCGGGCCCCTCCTTTATCGCTAATCTGGCTGCTTTGGCAATCCCGGGTCCACTGGATGAGCACCAGGTGTTAGTGTGTAAGGAGAGATGGTATCAGTCCACTTTGTAACACAACGGATGCACACCAAACACACACGTACGAGAGAGTGAAAGGAAGCGAGGACACAGAGGCTGATAGCTGAGACAAGGGCCCCCCTTTTCCTGCCATTGTTCACTGTAACTCATTTTAATGCAAACTGTCCCTCATATCAACCGCTTCTAAATGGTCTACTTTGGTGTCTAATGGCTTGTTTTTGAAAGCTGCGCTCAGGTGCATATAGTTAGCTTTCAGGACAAGAAAAGCCAACAGAAACACACCTCAATGGAGCTTCTTTGCATTCCCCTCTTCCCACATTCGGCAGCATCTGCGGCCGAGCCCGGCTGTTAATTTATAGCCGCTGAGGCAGGCACTTGCGGGTGCCGCACCAGGTGGCCAGACTCCCACAGGAAAAAAACGCATGAAATACCTCCGTCTCATCTGTGCTCTCAAACGTCGCCGAGCAAAACGACAATCCTTTCACTGTCTCACTTTCCTCCCGCTGCCTCTGCCTCCTCGTTGCATTTCCTGTGGCACTCTCCTGCGTCATTTGTCTTCCTTTGTCTCCCCAATGATCTCCATCTTTGTCTGACAGAGCTACAATGCAACTGCTTTCGTTTTGCTCACAATGACGACGCTGACGTGCTGTATTTTTAGCATCTATACCATTTACCATGTTTACCATCTTAGCTTAGCGCGTTAGCGCGCCAAGTTGTATTACATTTTGACCTGATGATGGTGCTGGATGAGAGATATTGCAATTCATACCGACGGGGGACATGGATGGATTGCCATGAAATTGAATCCAGACTTTCAACAGTTGTTCATTTACAACCAAAAGGGTCAACCTCATTGTGTCTCTAGAGGAGAATTCAGGGATCAGCAAAGTCATTTGGAATCATCATCTGGGGACCATCAATAACTGGCAAATTTCATCTAGTTGATATATTTCAGTCTGGACCAAAGTGTTGGACATTTGCCATCACTAAAGCCATACCGTTGCTAAAACAGCAGAACTTCTACTACGCCCAAGAAATGCATGCTCTTCCTCTGTCTTCCCTTCTCTCCAGGCCAGTTCCTGCTGGAACAGTCTCGTCTTGCCGAGGCGGCGCAGATGGCGGAGAGAGCTGCAGAGCTGGACGGCTCAGAGTTTGATGTGGTCTTCAGTGCTGCTCACATGCTCAGGTTGGCTAAAGTGCTGACAGACAACCACACGGCTTGAAAGTGGAGTTTCCCTCCTTGAAAAAGCATTTAGTACAGAAAATGTAATTATTGTATATGTCAAGAAATCCTGTATTTACAGACTTTGCTGCTTTCAGCGTTTGTGGGTTTATTATTTACCACTGCCATTTAATAACCGTCTTTTAAATATAAATTATACCGACGTTATAGAAGAGTTAATGCGTGCTCTATGGAAATCGCTGCCATAAAAGCGATTATGTATTACATATATAAACAGCAGTATAGTTTCAGTCTATCATAGTGATGTTTCAGTCCAAGGCTTGTAAAGACGCCATTGGAGAATTTTCCCTCAAAGTTTGGCAAGCAGGCGCGCAGACAGCGCATAAGTCTTAAAACGCGTCAACGGGGTCTGCAAATGTCCTCTATTGCCAGCAACTCTAGCAAATATGGGAGCGATGTGCCATTCCTTTTTGCTCTACATATCTGGAGAAGTCATTACTGCTCCCTAGCATCCATCTAAAAGGCAACGCCACAGAGGATTTGCAAAAAAGTTGAAAGTCTCAGGGTTTGGCTGAGGCTGAGCCAATCCAACTGACAGGTCATTCTAGCCGTGTTCTGGTCTGAATGGTCGTTTTCAGCTGAGACTGGCCAATTGGGGTTGGGTTGAAGGAATGTGACACACCTGTCATTAGCTGGATTTCAAACTTCAGCTGCGCTACTGATAATAACGGTGAGCTTTGCATATTGACAGGCCGTAACCAGGATTATAAAAATGAGCCGATAAGTCAGCTTTTCCTTTAAATGTCTTGCATGTACCGGGCCTACATTTCCCTGCAGAAAACCTCTTATAATTCAAATATTGTGTGTTGGTATATGATTTCTCCAATAAAGCAGTTTTTCCATGTTTTGGGTTAAACCATAATGCATGCTTTTCTGCCCAGTTTAACTTTCAAAAAAAACCTCTGACTTCCTGAATCTTTATTTACTCTGCAGCACTTGACCAAACAAAACAAAGAGCAAGGAAGCACGCTATAAGATGATGACTGTGATAGTCAGTCATGAACTCCACTCAACCCCTGATAGAGTGTTGCATGGATTCTCAAGGCATATTCTACTTGAGTCACGGTCTTATAAATATGAATTACCATGTCGGGAAAGCATGGTTTCCTTGACTTTATTAGCTTTGGCACTGCAAAGTCCGGTTGATGTACTCTTTGGATAAAGTTGTATGGAGCAGATTAACTGTTGCCATTTTATGAACCCAGCTGTAACACTGTGACTGCTTTGGTGGAGTGTGTCGAGCACAAACAACATCCATCGCTCCTCATTATACTCTAATACATAATAAATAAGGCGTAATGGAGTTCAAACCAATGAAGTCTAAATTGCATTATCAAGATACATATTCACAGTTATCACACCGCTAAGAAATGTATCACCTCTCACAGAACATTATTTCCTTTTGTTAGAAACTAAAGTATTTAACAAACGCATATAAAAAAAAAAAATATTTCAACATTGCTGCAGCCGAATAAGGATCTGTACCATCCGTTGGCTATTATGTTTATTCAGTAGTGTCTGAATACTAATAAGTTCATAGCTTGGTGATAAACACCTTTGTCTGCAGGAGAGAAATGTAACATCATTTTGGCATGAACTATTATTATTTAATTAGAAAATGAATGGCAAATTGCAACCTGGAGAGTAAAAAGTTTAGATTCTAAACAATTTGTTAAAAAGCAATGAGAATTTGCTAAAAAAAATACAGTTAAAGGCGTTCCCAACCCAATTCATTTCATCAGACTAACCTCTAATCTTTGCTTTTTCTTGTATTCATATTCATATTCATTCATATGTAGCCAGGGATGAGGGTTCGTAAGTTGACCTTGTTTCATTCACGAACCAAAAAAGGTTGAGAACAGCTCTCACGTTTTGCATAAAGTTGATTAATCCGGATTGTACCTGCTCAGTATGACGGTGCATTTGTATTTATGTTATCCTATATTTAAACAGTTAATCTCGGAAATTGAGATGTCTTTTTTTTTAAGAGAGACCTGTGCACAAGAAAAAAAGAAAAAAAAAAAACATACAGTATAAGCATAGACAAACACCGACAACACAATTTACATGAACAAATGAGAGATTTGAATTTCAACGTCAAGTATTTAAAACAAGACCTGACTATTCCAATTAGAAAGTAAAATCACCACCGAGGCTTTTTTTATTCATTAGCTGATTAGCTGCACAATAATGAAGGGAAACAATTACCAGACATTTGTATTGGTACAATTTTCTGAACATAAACTGTGTTATGTCACATTCTTTCTCTCTGTTCTTCTTTCTCTCCAGACAGGCCAGTCTTAATGAGGCAGCAGAGAGGCAGTACGAGCGGGCAGCCAGCCTCAGACCAGATGTAAGTACCTGGGACTCATGGGCCTGTTAGCACTTATCATGGAAATACACACACACACACACACACACACACACACACACACACACACACACACACACGCTTGCACTGTAAATTCAATTTACAGCATAATATGTGTTACCCATCATTCTGACACGATATTATAATACTGTTGTTCCTGGCAAACGGAGGGTTCTAAAATAGAAAAGTGTGTTCTGTTCATGGCTGTGAACTGGTGCCTCAATGTGCTTTATGCAAACACAACAGATCCCGAAGAGAGAAGAGTTCAGTGGCTACCGGTCGCCTGTTGTTGAATTCACCCATTCAGCTTCCGAGTAAACACTTGTTCATCGCGGTACAGTCGACCGGACAAAGCCTTGTGGGATGTGATGTCTGTCGATGTCCGCACACGCGGCTGAGGAAGCTGGGGGCTATTATGTCCAGTTTATGTGCATCAATCAGACACTTCAAAGAAAAAGGGGTCTGTGAGAGGAAACTGAGAGTCGTAGGAACCCCTGTGTTTTCAGACAAGACCCAGCAGAGCTTCCTGCAGTCATTTGTCATGCTAGTCTGCTTAGCGATGGTCTGCTCTGTGACTTATGTTGCAACAGGAGAGAGGGTTGGACTTTCATCTACATGCCTTTCACTGGAGTAATTAGTGTTACTATATATATATATATATATATATATATATATATATATATATATATATATATATATATATATATATATATATATATATATATATATATATATATATATATATATATATATATATATATAGTGTTCCCCCACCTTTTCTGTGTGGCGCTCATGCGACCGTGGTGTAGTTTGTTTATAGCTCAACGTTAGCTTTTAAGTTCTACCAATTGCGTTCACGTTTCAGAAATAATAAAAGTGGTGTTCCTTCGTGAAGATTATCTCGCTGAACAAATACGTGTAAGTATCATAAACTCGTTTTTTTTGCCACGGAGCCTTTTTTTTCTGCAATAATCCAAAATTCAACGGAAACAATCTCATTTTAGTCGAGGGAACCGGGGCGATGCTAACTTCCACGGTTGGCGTACAAAAATGCGTCATCTCTGCAGCACTCTATGGTAGCATATATTTCCTTCCTTCTTTTTTTTTTTTTTAAATTAGCTGAGCTACTGTTCTATTTTTTTTTTTCTCGTACCCCCTGGCAACTGCAGAACCACCATGGGAACAAGGAGGTCTACTAGCTGGGAATCACTGCTTTGAGCATCTTTAGATAAGGTCTGCCTGTCTGTTTCTATCCTGTTTAAGCCTTAAAAGCCGAGTAAATCCATAGAGGACACGATTACTGGTTGTCCATTTTAATTTGGAAAGCCATGTGTTTATATTTTATTCTGTACAAAAAGTAAGCTACCTACAAGTCATTATAATTCTCAGTGTGGAAGCGTTCATGTGCACATCCAGACAAGCCGAGGGCTTCTCTTGTCATTTGTCGCGAGTAAAGCTTCTCTTGTCGATGACATGTTCTATGCACACGTCTGCTTAGCGAATGACAGCCTCTCAAAATTCAACTTAATCCAGTAGCTTTCAGGTCGTGAAAGATTCAGCTCTTGCTGTACGCGTTAAGAAAGGAAATGAGTCAAATGTTTTCACTTTGCACACTGAAAAATGCTTTATTTACACCAAATTTACAGCAGACAGAGGCTCATCGCAAATGTAACGCTGCACTCTGAGCAGAATAGGCTGTTTACTGGGCAAAATGGGAATTCTAAGTCATTTTTTTTGTACGTCTTGAGGATCATAATTTACAACTTACGATATAATAATGGTTCAATGTAGCTCATAGGGCAGGATGCATCTCAAAAGCTGAAGATCAGATGCAGAAGCTAGCTTACCAATACTGTATATCCAACTTGCTGAAGGTCAAGAAGGACTTACATGTGTTTCACCCCTGTGATTTTAGTGTAGCAAGATGTTAAAAAGAGTAAAAAAAGAATTACTCAATTACTCTCTGTCTGCCTCCCTGTACACAGAACACAAGCAAGGCTCCATTTCTGATGATTTAGCCCAGTCTGTGTATTGCATATCACCCAGTTGTTTAGAATGGCAGAGGGACCCTCGTTTATCTTGCTTACTGTGTCTCGGATGCTTACGAAGTTGCTTAATGGTACAAAAAGCAGAGCAAGGGCTCGGAGCACTTTGAAATGGAACCGCATGATCGAATCAATTGTTGCGCTAGGTGAGAAAAAACAAACTCAACTGAGGGATGAGGGGGAGGGTGGGGGTGGGGGGGGGGTACTGCACTGTAGCTCCTCTCTCTGTCAAACTGCATTAATTAAGACGAGGTGAGAAAAACAAGCTGCCACTCCCAACTCTCGTCTCCTAACGCCGCTTGAGAAGTGGAATGTAAACGAGAGAACTATCAATGAGGGACGAACACTTGCGTCTGGGGAGAGAAAATCTGTGAAGTAGTTGCCAAGTTGCGAAACCATATGTCACGCAGCGAGGACCGCTTGGCCTGGGAACAAGGCCAGGTCCGGGGGATGAGGTGCCGATGGCTTTTAGGATGAGATTTGTGTGTGCTTGTTAGTTATGGCACGCTGAGAAGAATGTCTATTGACCTGGATTTTGTAGATTTCCACGACTGGTACACTATTCACAGACAGATGCTTTCAATTTGCAACTTCAGACGATGGTATTTTATTAAATAGCACTTCAGAAAGACACCTCTAAATTGGTTGTTCATTTATATAAAAAAATAAAAATAAAAATATATATATAAAATGGCCACCTATTTGTTCACTGTGGCACTGTCTAGGGACACCCATATTGTTTTTTGGCAATGCCTGCTACTGTGCTGCAAGAATTAGATTAGGGCTAATTTAATGCATGTTTGATTTTCTAAGCCTCAAGCACATTTCACCAAAGCCCTTGCCTTAATCCACCATCCATTAAAAAAAAAAAAAAAACCTGGCAAGCTTCCTAAAATGTGTGCATGTCTCACATAACTGTGTGTGTGTGTCAGATGTAGAACTGAGAAGGGCGAGTTTAAAATAGTTTACCCAGATAGATAAATCCAATGTCGACACAAGTACAGTAATCCTGTAAGTCCTAACAACTCACCATGATTATGGCATTTGCTCCACTCTGTCTCCTTTTCTCACTGGGTCTTCCTTCGCCCTCTCCTAGTACCCGGCTGCTCTGATGAACCTTGGCGCCATCCTCCACCTGAATGGGAAACTTCCCGAAGCGGAGGCCAACTACCTGCGCGCGCTCCAGCTCAAACCCGATGACGTCATCACCCAGTCCAACCTGCGGAAGCTGTGGAACATCATGGAGAGGCAGGGGCTCAGGATCAAAGCGTGGGCTCGGGATGCAGAACAGCGGCCGTTGAACTGAGAGAGTTGCTGCGCCGTTCCCTTCGTGATGCGTCCTCCAGAGCAGGACGGGATGAGAAAGAGCTGGAGGCTAAACGCTCTCTCTCTACGAGACAACGAAGACTCATTCTTTCGAGATGTGTCCTGTGATGCTTGTTGAAGACAGTTCGAGGCTCGGCATGTTTGGGATTCAAGGGTGTAAGAGGTCTGCCCAATAATACGTCACCACCAGTGCTGTGTGGCGGCTCAAACGACTGATGTTCCCTTTATTATTACATTTTATAAAGAAATGCTCAATGTCTTTAAAAGATGCACTGAAATCAAAGGCAAATAACTGCAAAGGTCCAAAAGAAAAAAAAAAAGCTCTCAGATGATTGTGATTTTGCTCTCATTAAAAAGCTGGGTATGTTTTAAAGCACTTAATTCAAAAGAGGATGTAGAAAAATGTATTTCAAGAATCATTTCTTCAGAAAAGTTGTCTTTTGATGAATGATGCCAGCTGGTTTGTGTTAAAGGTGACTCCATCGATTTTACACTTGGGAGTACCACTGCATACGTAAAAAAAAAAAAAAAAAAACCTTCTTGCATAAAATCGTGTGTGGCTGCAGAGAGAGCTGCGCAACGTCTGATGAATTTCCTCAAGTGATGTCACTTGAGTCAGTGTTGTTGCCGCTGCAGACTGCAACTCGAAAATGCAAAAAAAAAACAAAAAAAAGACTCATGAAGTTAGAAAGAAGTGAGCTTACCAGACCTCCGTAGCCCACTCCTCACCTCTGCTTGAGGCACAGCGGCTTGAAGCTACATTAGCTGCGACGGTCACGTTGCATCGTGGGTAATGTAGGCGCCAGGTTTTGACAAGAAAGTCGAACGTGCGAAATAAATAAAAGACACACTCTCTGGTTCTGCTGCATTTATTTTGATCCTCTTTTTACTTTTAAAAACAGTCTATCGTGAGTCCAACAATGTAATAGGATCGCAACGCTAAATCAGTGGAGTGTTTGATTACCCTCAGGGTTACTCTTAACATAGTAAATGCATAACATTAAAAGCATGCTAGTGCTAAGGCATCTTCAGGTACCACCCTCGAATACACTGCTTTTTAATAAGTTGCTCCAGCCATTTTAAAAGAGCACGTTAGAGCGTAATGCATATAGCCAACTTGCATTCTGTTGTCTGAGTCACTGAAGATTGTTTGCACCTGGTGCGTTGTCAATGCTTGCGACTGTAAACATGAGAACAGTTCATGGGACAGATTCCTCAGCGGTGCCAAAGCTTGTACCGAGTCTCTTTACGCCTCTCGTGCCGAGCGAGAAGTGAAATGTGTCGTGATCCTTGTGTCAAAACGAAGATGTTTCATTTCACGCGATCAAACTTAATTTATTAATACATGTTGTTTTGCGTGAAGAAGCCAACACTGTGCCGTCGCCGTCACGGTAGCGCACCCCCTCTCTGATTTCTTTCCACACACAGATAGGCTACAGTGTGCAACATGACAATTACATTCAAATGTTTTGTTTGTTTTTTTTTTGACGTGTATTTCTCTTCTCTCTGCTCAGGGACATCAGGTTGTGGTTCCTGTCACAGAATGGCTCTGTGACACAGAGAGAGCTTCTTAAAGTGATGTTAGGTGTTTTTCTGATGATCGTGATGTTTGGTTAAGTTATAGGAAACGTGTAGCTGGAAATGTGCTGTGTTTTGTAAAAGAAAAAGTGAACCTTTTTTTTTTTCCAGAATAAAAACATGACTGGTGCTGTCAGCAGTGTGATGTGCTCTGGGAAGCCTGTGCCTCTCAACAATATAAATTCAGTCCGCCAACCCACATGTGTATTTACGTAAACGCAGATTATGCACTCGAGTTGATATTTGGCCCGTAATCCTGCGACCGCATATTAGCATACACCACCATCTGTTTCTCACAGAGATTGGGAAGTGACAAAACCCATGCAATGTAGTTCCCAAATTGAAGCCAATATGTATATCAGGGAATATGTGAGTCTGCTGTGTTCAAGATAGCGTTTGTTTACTTCCCTAAAGCCAATATACAATTTTACAAACTACTTAGACTCAAGTTTGCAGTGAGCCAAGAGGAACTCCCCTAAAACAGGCAAGAAAACACCGGGAAAATATGCCACAACACCAACTGAATCCCCAACGCTCGACATTATTTCACCGCTGTAAAAGTCGAGCATTAAAACATTCTAATTAATACCGATGCTAAAACTGTAGGCTGCTACAAAATCTCTCGCGTTTGAAAAGTAACATTATTTAGTACTTCTCTAACACAACTTGTGTGAAATGGACCTTTTTTTTTTTTTTTTTTTTCTCCCACAGTAGCCATTTTGAGCTGTCAGAGAATCACAGGTGTAATTGATAACAGTAACGATGGGGAGGCA
Organism: Cebidichthys violaceus; assembly: GCF_023349555.1. Taxonomy (NCBI): domain Eukaryota; kingdom Metazoa; phylum Chordata; class Actinopteri; order Perciformes; family Stichaeidae; genus Cebidichthys; species Cebidichthys violaceus. The sequence goes on from NW_027176384.1 coordinate 12,233,455, forward strand.
GGAGTCATCGTTAACGTCATTAATTACACCTGAGCCTTTCCTGCTCTTGACAGATTCAAATCTCTGCAGGGGAAAAAAGGTCGATTCAAAGCTGTATGCATATTAATTAAGGAATTAAGGAGTTTTCCTCATTTTCTTTTTTCTTTCATCAACACAGTAACAATTATTTTGTCACACAAAATAAGGCCATATTTCATGTTTTATAAGTTATGGTCCAAGCATAAACAAATAATATATTCCTTCAATTTTCCAAAAGTGAATTACAGACAAATGAATATGAATAAAAAGTGTCGTTATCTACTGTATGTCTGAGAGGTTTACCTCCCTGTTAGGGATGTACAGTGTCAGTCACAAATATAGAATATAGCATATTATAATCTATTCCTGAACTATTTCTTTTTGTGTCTTTGAAATGTTAAATAATGTAAAAAAAAAAAGGAAGTGATTTCTCTCCAGAGCGGTTACCTAGTCTTGTTTTCATTAGAGACAGAAAAGAATAGTCTCTCTCTCTCTCTCTCTCTCTCTCTCTCTCTCTCTCTCTCTCTCTCTCTCTCTCTCTCTCTCTCTCTCTCTCTCTCTCTCTCTCTCTCTCTCCCTAAATGACACAACACACAAGCGCCGCTCTCTGAGAGGAACCCCTAATTAGACTTCTCACAAACTCAACATGTTGATATCATCTGATCAAGCAGACTTCAAAGAGGTTCTAATCACATGCCACGGGCTTTGAGCGCACCACGCTGTAAATATTCAAAGAAGATATCAAACTTGACTCATTGACTTGCAAGAACTCCCAGCCCCAGTTTCAAAAGCATTTCAAACTAGAAGCTGGCATAAATCTGTGAGGACGTGTTTAGTTACGTAATAATAAGAACACTGAATCAAGAATGTATTTATCGTGCGCAGAAACCCCATCTGTCAGACTCATCGCTGAATCTGCCCGTCTCACCCACAGGACCAATGAAATCGCCTCATATAGTTTACTGAGAGATGATGGCCTGGCTCTGGGAAACGGCACCAACTACAAAAAACTACCAAGACCAGACCAGTAAACAGCCACATGGCCATGTGGATCCATACGATATTGAGCCAAAATAAATGAATACATTATTCAAATAAAAATAGGAGAGAGAGAGCGATTCATTTTTCTGGCTGTTACTAATCAAATTGTGAATATTTTTAGTTCATGAAGATTATGATGCAATAAGACAAATAATGTGCGAGTAAGTGCATTTCACTTTGGATTGTATAATGGGAATGTTATGGGTTTTCTTATCTTTTAATACAGTCAAATATTCCATGTAATATAATAAGGAATTATTGCATTATGGTGTGGAATGGATTCCACATGGACAGCAATGTGATTCCCATGTTTTATGCAATTGCGTACACAAGAGAGCATGGACATCATTATAGAATAGATAAATGAAGCAATAATGCATCAAATACATGCAGGGCACGCTTAAACAAGTGGATGTAATATTCCTGAAATTAATTAAATAACTACATTGGGGTTTTCTTTTTTTTTTGGGGGGGCAAAACAAGTCAAGTTGTCCTATCCTGGGCTTGCTCACACTCTGTCCAGACTTATAAAGCTCCTCACAACTGAGCATGAACGTAAGAAAGAAACCAGGCCCCACCATGTCTCTGTACCTCCCTGGTCACGCGAGCCTGACAGCCAATAAGGAAGCCCTTTGATGACCTCTCCTTCTTCCTGCCTGTGGGGTCGGACACACCACCGGGGGTGGGGCCAAAGTTGTCTCCGTTCCAGAAACCGGTGTAAAGTAAATGAGTCTCATTTTTGCACGAGTGAAACAATACAAGCGAGTCATCCTGTCTAATTACAGCTGAGTACAGCATTTTCCATCAGGGGCGACAATCTGTACTTACTGCACTTTACACCTAACTGCCAATTAACTGTAAGCTTTTAACAAATGTTCCCTTGCGGGATGAATAAAGTATCTATCTATCTATCTATCTATCTATCTATCTATCTATCTATCTAAGCTGCCTTTGTCATTCAGAATTTGAAAGTTATTCACACACGGTTGGCTGAATGTTTTCCATATCCGGCAGACATGTGACCTGTGACATGACCCAGCAACACCTGGGCCTACATGTTAAAGTGAACCTCTAAAACTACACAATAGGGAAAGAAGTGAGCCGGGCCCATGACACATGAAAGATGTCCTCCCACTGCCTGCATGGCAAGCATGTGGGAGAAGTGGAAGCATACGGCTGGTGCCTTCATGACTTGGTGTTTCACTGAACTGACGTTCTGGCATTAGACGTGTTTTGATACGAACAAACATCGCTTCACTCAAGGTTGGTTGTGGTCAAGACACTTATCCCAGATGCACAAACAAAGTATGCATGTATAAATTAGTATGAATACTCAAGTATAGTTCAAGTACCTCAAAATTGTACTAAACATGTAGCAAGTGACTTACAGCCACTGAATATATCCACTGGCTGTGTCCGCTGGGTAACTATTAATGACGATGCTGGCAGAACCAGAATCCAGCTGCTGACTCATGGTGAAGGAATAATGGCAAAACCTCTAAACATAATGTGGACCAGTCAAAACTGATCTCTGCCAAGACTCAAAACCTCTTTTTCTAAAATGTAAACAGCGACCTCTGCTGACAGTTTCCCTTCAGCACAGTTGGTTCCATTTAAAGACTTGGAGGAAGTGAATACACCCCTTAGGAAAAAAAAAAACAGGCCTGTGGTAACCCACCATGCTTCTTGTCAGATATGGGAAAAAAAATACTGGTATTCTCTATCTATTCTTTATTTCACTGATGTGGCTGTGGGCAGCAGGAATAGGGTCAAAGCTACACCGCAGCCAGCGACATCAGTGCAGGTGTGTGCTCTTTGCTTTAATTCTGAAAGTACAACGTCACTGATTTGGGTGTGTTGATAATTGGCACCCGCTAGGAGCGGTCCAACACGTTTTCCAGCTTGATAGAGAGTAGAGGAGAATAGAGTAAGTGCCATTCCCAGCCCTTCCTCCCCAGTAACGGTACAGATGATAAAGGAATGGAACAGGAATAAACACATTTGAGTTTGGTTCTGATAAGAAAGCTCCTCTGTTTTAAGATCCAAGAGAAAGCTGCTCAAGATCTTCTTTTGACTTCATTTGTACTGAATCAAATACTCAAAAATAACAAAAATCTTTGGATGAATATGAGCTAATGAGGGAATGTGGAACTTGGTCTGCTGGGCCTGCTGTCACTCTGACATGTCCAAATCAATATGGATGAAATCCACATGATTCACATTGTATATTTGCGCAGTGTTACATGATTTCTCCCCATATACATCTGCTCTCTATCAACGGGTCTTAATATTTTCCTTTCTTATTTTTTTGTTAAGAGTAAAAAACAACAACATGACAGTCTTTGATATTATGCTCTGGGATATTGCCTTTTCATGAGTAAATAGCCTTTTTCATTTCCTACACCTCTTTGCACAGGAATAACCACTTCAAACACATTGTTTTCCAAGAAGACAAGAAGAAGAGTCATTCATTTACTTCTCCACTTTCACATTCCTCTGTTGGTTTGAGGCAAACTGTAACGATCCCATTGCTGTGACCTTATGTCGCACTAACTAGCTGCTGTATGTGTTGACAGCTTTCTGTGGCGATGAGACAAATAAGCAGCTTGAGGCAAATCCTGTTTCTTTTCTAAATGTTAGTCTATATTTGGAGGTAATGACACGGAAAAGGAGCTTTAAATATAGCATTAGACTGGTGGATTCAAGGGTTTAAACTGAAAGAAACACACACACACACACACACACACACACACACACACACACACACACACATACATGCACACACACACATATTTTGCAATATGCTCCCCTCAGTCAAAAGGTGTTAATTGAGTTCAGAGCGAGAGGTGAATCTCTTTTCAACCTCAATGAAACGTTCACAAGCAGCAGATGGAAATGACTCGACACAAAGTGATAAAGGCACACATTTGTCAGTCATTGCTAATCCATTTGACCCAACTAAAAGGTTGAGGGCCTCACTTGAACTGAAACTTCAAGTTAACTAATGAGCCACATTTCATTCTTGAGCATTTCTGTATCAATGAATCTGTACTAGGCAGTGGGCATTTATTTAGTATGCATTGAGAAAAGACAGCAGATTGAGCCCAGTGAATACATTTTATACATAATAGCGGTGATATTACGTTAACCTAATTGAGATTTTTCTTCAAATTATTTTTTGGCCACTTGGGGGCAGTGGAACACGCTGTGAACACAACGATGACATATAATATCTTTGTAAAGCCGATATGGCTAACATGTTTATTAACACATCGTTAAATGTTGAATTATATTAGCTCAATATTGAGGTTTCTAAAATGTTTTCCGCCAGGAGAGAAATGTTCGCAGTGTCCGTTTCTGCAAATCACGGATACCTTGACTGTCTACGTTTTTGCATTCGGTCAGATTAAGTGACGTAGCGTCTGGAGCGACCGTTATTGAAAATGACTTGGTAGGAAAAGTCCACAGAAGGTGAGTCGGAGGGGTGGTGGATGAGTCAAACAAACACTGGACTATCATCCAGAAGACGGCCGTTTGTGTCCCGTGTGAAACCAAAGATGAACGCTGACATTGCACTTATGTAATATTGTTACACTTGCTTGTTTAACGTTATGTAAGAAAATCCGCTATGTTACCCTTTCTTTTCTTTTTAAACTTGAATGAGGTCAAACACTTTGCGTGTCGTGTGAGTTGACACAGAAGCTCTTTGAGAATTCTCTGCGTTTGTGTGTCTTTTTCTAAAAGCGGTTTCAGGGCTGTTTCATCAGCTTCTGCGGTGGTTCACCAGCAGGTCAGGCCTCACCCCGCCCACCTGTGACAGGCATCGGTCTGTCTCCGTTCCCCTTATATCCACCTCCCTGAATTCCGCAAGAGGGAATATACTAATTACAAAGGGAAGTGAGTCGATATGGGAGTGAGCTGCAGCTCTCAAGCATTACTTGAGACTTGTTTATAGGCGCATCCATTTTTACAGGCGGTAAAACGCAATGCTTCTTCAGGGTGTTGAACAGTGTGCCACACGCAATTAATTCTTTGAAAACACTTACTTCTCACCCAATCTATAGAAAGTGTTCAAATTCTTGATGAAGACCTTTTAAGCACATTTTATCTCCTCATTTTTCATCATGGGAAAAGTTCAATGCCCTGCCAATGTGCATCTTAATACCAGCACTGCACCATCCACACATTTCCATCCATCACCTCTCATGGTGTTAATTCATCTACAGGAGGTAGTCGCTCCCTCCTCATTATTGATCTCCTCTGGGCCAATAGGGAGGCAGACGGGGCTGATGGGTATTGGTTTTGAACACCAAAGCGTTGCCTGGGGTTAACAATATGCAGCTATTAAAGATTCCCCTTGCTTTAATCAGGTGGAAGCTTTCTAATTGGGGGAGTAGAAATTAGACCTTATATTCAACTTAACAAGAATACAGCTTTTATTTATTTTATTTGTATACAATCAACCCTTTGTTAAGCTTTGTTAAGCTGTCAAGTTTGTTAAGTGGCGTTTGAATTAACCACTATGGAAGATTTGGGAAAAGATCAACCATGGAGGTTCAGGTTTGCACAAACAGCTACTTGATGTAAGACATTGTCCAAATCTTCAAGAGGTCTTTGTGGTGTTGACTAACTGTTGACTGAACTGAATGCACACAATATTAGGAACATCTTTGGGTGCAGCCTGTTTTTCATAACCCACATCCCACTTATAACCGCTTCTGTTCTCTTCTCTTATCTTGGTGTAGAGATACTAGGAAAAATCAATGAAGAAAAATGACTTTCACCTGAACTCACCTCAGCAGTGTAACTTCATGAAATGCGTGTGCGGTATTTTAAACATTCACTGCGGGCTTCTCTCACTCTTATTGGATCAAATATCTGGATTGAAGATGGAAATCTTGAAGCAAATTGACGAGTTGGGAGGGAGAATGTGTTGGCATAACAGCCTGCCAACATACGCCTTTAACACTGTCCAGGCCGCATCACAGAGCTTGGCTCTCACTCGTGTTCATATTTAAAGGATGACCTTCAATCCGTGTTAGAATAATCTTTTATTTTTATTTCATAAAACAGCTGTAAACTGAGTAAATAGTAAACACTTGCTGAACCATTTAAAGTGCAGATGCTCATTGTACTGCTCTCCTTGTGTGTGTGTGTGTGTGTGTGTGTGTGTGTGTGTGTGTGTGTGTGTGTGTGTGTGTGTGTGTGTGTGTGTGTGTGTGTGTGTGTGTGTGTGTGACTTGTACACAATTCAGCAGTAAGCCAAACTCCATTTAAATGAATACGGGGAGTCAGGATGTAGCGTCCAATCTCCAGATGCTTTATTGCAGCACCGACGTACACGAATCAAATATAATATCAAAAACTAAAACAAACAGAAGAACGCAATGAATATATGAATTACACACAAATTGAACTTCATGTAGCTCCTACGCTTCTGTAGCAGTCAAACGTATTGTGTAACAACAACTGGCTACGGATACAAAATTAACCTTTACAAGAAGAAAATATTACTAAAATACTCTTCTGTGGTCTGTGCTAAAATTCTTACAGACTATGCTTTCGAAGGCGTAAACACATGTTGGATGGCATCATCATAACAGATGAATTTCTGAGACCATCTAACTAAAACTATCACATGTGGCGAACTTCCTGTTCCTGGTCAGAGAGCACGTCAAAATAAAGGCAAATTAACAACACAACCTGAAGGGCCCAGGAGGGGGCGCCAATTCCACTGTCCTGAGGGCGGAACACTGATGGTGTCAGTGACATCTCAACTGGCACCGCCACGAATGAAGTGTAGCGTTTCAAGTATTAATCTCTACCTGACATGAGTTGTTTTATCGCGTCGACTGCTCTTATCACTTCTCTCTTAATGTCATTAAGGCTCCAAAGTCCTTGGAAAATTCCTTTCTCCTTTCCATCACATTGTTACTTTCCCCTCTCCTTTTTACTACATGGACTTGCTTGACTTCTTTGGCATCATTTGTGGGCAAAAAAGATGGCAGTGACAGTTTAAAAACTAAATCTTTCCTTTTTTCTTTTTTTTCTTTTTTCTGAAACTTTTCATGCCGAAAGGGAAAGTGATGACACATAAAACCTCCTCATTTTAGGGCGTACAAGCTTTCGTATTCTAAGTCAAGTCGGGTGCATGCGAAGAGCCACTTATCAATATTAATGAGAAGCCCCAAAAAGAGCTGAAGAATGGAGTAGTTTTCTTTTATTGCGGAGTCGGGAAGATCGGGAAAAAGCGAGGAATCGCTTTAAATGCTGGAGGGATAGAATGAATGACAGCCATCCTTTCAAATGGAAACTTTGAACTTTGAATATGAATGCAGGGGCTGACTGCCATGGCTATTCGAAAGGAAGGCAGGAGTCCTTGTTTGTTCAACTCTTTTGTTTCAAAATGCAACTTTCAGTTTCTCTGAATGTTGCTTTGGGTTCACAACAGTGTACTCAGTCTGTGTGTGTGTGTCTGTGTGTGTGTGTGTGTGTGTGTGTGCGCGTCAACTTTCAAACTTTCAAAGTCTTATTCAGGAGTGAGGAATCGGAATATCAGTGATCTCTCTAAGGTCGTACAGCTTTTAAATGTGATGAAATAAAAAGATTTTACCTGAGGTCGGTCTGCTAAACTAAGACGGTGAACATGGTGAACATTATCTTTGCTTAAAACCAGGATGTTAGCATTGTTGTTGGGGTGCAGGCTGACATTAGCATTTAGCTCAAGGCAGTGCTGTGCCCAAGTACAACCTCACACTTTGAGCTCCGTCCTTGTCGTTTCAGATCAAGTATGTGTGACCCTCTCAGGCCGCAGACCCCTCTGTGAGCTAATTGATGTTAAAGGTGAGTTGCACCTCTTCCAGCAGAAGGTCCATAATATGTAAAGCTGGACCTTGATGTCACCCAACACCAAAGGTTATAAAGCAGCCGTATGGAAGCAGAGACCCGGCTGCACCCACTCTGGCTCACCACTGTGGTCCTAATACTTCACTGTCTCAAGGCCATAAGATATTAATACTTCCTCTGAGCTGTTTTTAAAAAAACTTTATGGCATTTATCACAGCACATTGTTAATGCCACCTCCTGTTCTGGATGAATATGGCAGATTGTCCTTTCCTTCATCAGACTCTGACACAGCGAGTTACTTATGCTGAATTTGCTGAACTTCTGCACTTCAAAAAAAAGATTTGAACAAAAGTGACGTACGTTTTCCTTTGCGACCATCTTGACAGTGTACATCATTCTGTCACTTACAAACAGAGGCCCGTTACACATTAAAACACAATCCACTCGACAATAGACCACGAGGAGTAAAGATTCCTGCACATTTGCAACGCAACAACTGAATGAAAGTGCAAATCTTAAAAGCATCACACCACAGCGAGCAGAGGAGCGGAGCACTCTCTCAGTGAGATATCACTTCAGTCGGTATCAGGAGGGATCATCTCTGCAAACCTGGAACCCATTTCCTTTCCTTGCTGTGCTCGCATGCTATCTGTCTGCTTGACTTGTTTTTTATTTCCCTTTTTGGTAAAGTCAGAGATACCGAGGCACAGACTAAAAGGCAGCCTCCTTTGCCTGATCCAATTTGCACAAAACAAAATCATACTGCCGCCTCAACATAGCAGGAGCAGACTATAGTTTTTCCCCGAAACGTTTATGATTTATTTTTTTTTTGCATAACAAAACTGGTGAGTGTGAATGTGCAAAATAAAACCTGTAAAAAAAAAAAAAACGATTCATTTTCCATCAAATCATTTTCATACTGTGCTGGTAAGTGAGCATCATTAACAGGAAGCTATTACATTCTCAATGTGCCATTATTTTCTATCCCTGCAGGGCAACATCCCCCCACCCCCCCAAAAAAAAAAAATGCTACCGTGCAAAAGTATTGACAAAGTTTGACAAAAAGAGTCACACGTTCACGTGGACAAAAGGGACGTCCTGAGCTCAAGCTTCTTTCATTTGAATGCTGAAGTCACGTCTACAACACCAGATGCTAATTTGACCAGATTTTGTAAAAGACCACATTAAACAAGCCTATATATCCTTGCTTTCACTGTGATATAATTTATAACGATGAAATAATGCTTGAAATGTTTGAGAGGTACTGAATGAAGCAATATCAAGCAATGAGCTGTTTTGTCTATATATAGAGCAGCTCTAGACTATTTACTTTGATGATTTAACACGTTTGCGACTTAGATCTCTGGTTTCTGGCTTTGAGAGGGAGTAGCTCATGTTCACAAATGTTGGATTTCAATGAGACGCAAACACTGTGGATTTACGTGTGAAACGTGCATGACAGCTTCACTGTTTCCCCCTGCGTGTTGACATCACCGGTCCACTACGGCCCCGCCTCCGCACTCCGGTGATGCTGAGTCCCCCCCCCCCCCCCCCCCCCCTTGCATCAGCACCATTTCTGGTATCCTCACAAAGTATCGAGAGAGCGAGAGCGAGAGAGAGAGAGAGAGAGAGCGAGAGAGAGCGAGAGAGACTACCCAACCCCAGCAGAGCGTAGAGGCGTCAGACGGCCGCCAGAGCATCCCGGTTACGCACTGTTCAGAGGCCCCATCGACGTTTTGCAGCGCCAGAACCAGCTGAAGGAGAAGTCCACATAGTCGGGCACACGGCCACATTTACAGTCAGTAATGGAGAGCCTGCTGGATAATCCAATGAAAGCCGTTCTTTACCTGAAGGAGCTCACCACTATCGTCCAGAACCAGCAAAGCCTGATCCAGACGCAGCGCCAACGCATCGACGAACTCGAGCGGAAGGTGGAGGATCTGATAGGAGAGAACCGACAGTTGCGGGACCCCCATCACTACGTCCAGCAGCCCGCTCAGCTTCACCACCACCACCACCATCACCCGACTCACCGCAGCGCCAGTCCTCAGGCGCCGGCCAACCTCCATCAGCACCCGGGGAGCAACAAAGCGGCGGCTCATCTCGGCCAGCAGGCGCAGCAGCAGCAGCCGCCGCCGCAGCCGCAGCCGCAGCAGCCGCAGCAGCAACAGCAACAGCAGCAGATCCCCAGTCTATCGGCCCAGCTTCAGCAGCATCCGACCCCTCCTGCGCCTTCCTCCCACCACCCGCAGCAGCTGCAGCTCGTCCCCACCTCGCCGCAGTCACCCAAAGCGAGCCAAGGCAGCCCGGACTCCGCCGAGGAGGACAAGAGAAGCCCGTGCTGCAAGTCCCTGGTTCCGCAGACTCCCACCACTCTCTGCCGCTCAGTTGGACTCGCAAGGAAAGCGGAGTAAGTAGCAGTTTCATGTTGTGTGGACAAAAAAACA